>NC_092823.1:46903176-47211926 GCF_023375885.2 Dermacentor andersoni | reverse complement strand
GTCGCAATTTCATCAAAAATTTTGAAGACAAGGCATGGGGCCTCTAAAAAAAGTGAGATAAAACGCCAACGAGTCGTGCAAGAAACAGCTTAAAACGGGACTCGAGGCTGTGTAAAGGGCGCGAAAATGTCGCTGTGTGAAATGTTCTCACATTAACGTACACACTTGCTGTGGACGACTACTGCATAAAATTTACGGTAAAGCTGTTCTTGCATTCCATGAAAGCAACTGTTTAGTTCTAAAAAAGCACTCGTCAAAGAGCCACACAGGCTATGATGCGCTAATACACTTTAAAACTGACGCATTAGGATCAAGTTGGGAGCATCCCGTCTTGACTGTCTTGTATGGCGGTGAAGAACATACAGGCAAGCAACAACTAAAACTGCATGTATGGAAAGAAAGCTAAGAATGCTTAAGCAAAACGCTGAAGCAAAACCTCCTCAATATGCATTCTCAAAGATCGCTTACCCATTCGTGAGGCAATGAGCTGAAGTGAGTACAAATCTAGGTGATATGATGCTACCCGCACACTCAAAGCTTCCTTCCGTTTGACCTTGCCTCGGATTGAAGTGAGCAAGTATGTACACCTGGGTGAATGTGGGGCAAAAAATAGGCTTCAGATTGAGTTATTAAGACACGGCATTAATACAATGGTTCTCGTCGTAAAAGGAAGTCGTGCGTAATACATGAAATATATGTACATTACCATAGGCGTCGTTACAATACGGCTTATCACATTCCAACTACAGGTATAAGTAAATAACCTAAATTTGGTAAGCTAATACTTATAACGGATCTTCATCTCTACTGAAATGTTCCACATGCATTTTATAACGTTTTTTTATGCTTTGCCTTCAGTTCTGGAAATAACAGCTGATTTATGTGAAATTTATAGCAGTCGAACGCTTCTACAACAAACGCCACCACGACGAAAATACGTGCACAAAGAAGAATCCCGCGTGTCCCAGCCGAGTGCTCATCTTTCTTATGTATTGTGAAAGCCTATACAGTGAAGACCACTACCGCGAATTTTCCTGTACAACAAGGCAGTTGAAGCGTCTCCGAGAGAAAATTTGTTCCTTTACAATGTATTCAGCTACTGGTGCAGCCCCTGCCCTCCGCAGACACCACTGAGGTGCGATCAACGCTAGACCTACTGAAGTGCTAAAAAAGTGCGCTAATCGTACCGAGTATTGTAATCCTGCCGCTCAGCTTCAAGAATCACTCAACTCATAACCCGCACGCTGCAGCAGACCAGCGGTTGCGACGGCTTACGAATGCGCAGAGGTTGATGATGTCGTTAGTCGCTCGGAACTGACCACTAACGATGTCGCCGAAACCAACAAAGACGGGAAAGCGTGGAAGCCTTACAGGGCACCAGTGATAGGGTGCGTGAAATGGGAATCGAATTAAATGACAATTGTGGCAATAGCCACATTCGACAGTCTACTGCTGTACTTTCATCGTTATCGGACTATGACGCAAAGCATGCGCGAACCTATATGGTCAACCACACTCGCAAATTTCGCTGGAGGAAGGGTGCCGAAAAGGATTAGCGATTCTTTCACTATCTGTTCTCTTAATATAGTAGGAGGAGGGGGAGCAATGAATATTACGTGTAGAAATGAGCCGACGGTTGAATCGCCCGAGGTGGGCGTCGTCCCCAGTCCAGCATGCTATGGGCCTGAGCCTATAGCTTGGCCCTGCGCACCGGAAGACACTGGTCTTCAAGGCTCGAGCTTCAGGAACAATCTTCGAGCAATGAGAGGCCCATTTCAAAATTGTAAGAAACGTTTTCTTTCTTTTAGCAAGACATGCTTATCCTGCTTTATCGGAAGTGGTAAAGTGTCCGATATTTAAAATGGAGGTGCACTGTACAAAGAACGATTTCAGAGGTCCCGAAGGCTTCATTATAAAAGCGTTCCACTGTAGATTCCACGAGAATTCTGCATACCCTATACGGAATAATTAGAATTACATACGGGACGTTTCAGCAAAGTGATTGCTTTACTATGTGTGACACATAGGAGTATGTCAAAAACTTTACGCACGTTTCAAGCTGTGAGCGCGTGGCAGCTGTTCTAGGAAGAAATCTTGACCTACAGCATGCTTGCAATAATTTTTTAAATACTCCTTTTTTGGAACATGCTCGGTGGCACGTGAACAATTTTTGAGACTCAGTGAACTATGTAGTAAATGAAAGTATTGTTCATGAAGACTCCTGCAGCAACTGTTGTGGATGAATTTATTCTGTAGTGGTCTACACTGGTCTGACACAGGTATTTAGTCGCTATCCGTTATCTGGTAATGAACATTGTAATTGCAAATTCGATTATCGTGCAAGAACATTCGCAAACTAAGCTGGAGGTGTATGTAACAAACACCATGATGATCTAATTCGACGGTCCTGCGACGGTGTTACACACGGCAAAATTTGACCCTGTAAAAAAGCAGTAATCTGTTTCAATCGTAATAAATAAAATCCACTGTGAATTTTGGAGCGCCACCAAATTTGGTTTTCCTTAATATTTCTGCAAAGGTTTGAGAGTCGTCAGAAAGCACTCGAGGCTTTATGCGTCAGTTGCCTTCTCCAATGTACACGTACCATGTGATTCCTTTAGGCGGAAAGGATTTCCTTCATCCGCCACTAAGACCGTCAGTAGTGGCACTGCCTAACACTCCCAGGCTTTACTCTAGCACATATACATAGCTACCAAAGAAATTTCTCGGGAACACATCGCCCCCGTAACTCAATCGGTTAGAGCAATGCATGAGTGTTGCAAAAGCCTGCGTTCGTATCCCACCTGCGGCCGGTTGTTTTGCTCTTTCAGTTTCCTTTATTCATAATTTCTACATTTGAAATAAACAAACAAGCAACTACCCCTATGCTTTCCCTGTTGTCTTCCCCTGAACACATGGTGCACGACATATATTTCAGAACATTTGTGCTTCTAAAATATTTATGACGTTGTTTTATTCAATTAGTGTATTTGTTATGTGCTAGTGAAGTCCATCGCAATGCTTCCCCCGAAACACAATATCAGGTACTGTAGCTACGCGATGCTCTTATCGAATTCGGAAGCTGAAGTGAACATTTAAAAAAAAATCCTGCAGTACATTACCATTGTTGCTATGAGCGAATCCAAAGTCGTGAACATTTCATGATTTGACTTGGAATGGGTCAGCAAGCCAAATCTTGCAAACATGTGTAATAAGTGTGAAAAGCTCTCTTCCTTCACTTCTTCCTTCACTTTATCTTCATATCATTGTCTGCAGGCTGGTTTTTTCATCATCTGGATATTTTCTTAAAATGTCTTGGGCATGCAATCAAGAAACATGATCGAAAGGAATTTTCTCTCAATATTGTTTTCAGGCATGCATCATTCGAAGCCTCGTTTTGTTAAGCAAAATCTTATGAGGCCACGAGCATGGAGACGTATAATGAGCACATTTTTATTCTCTGTACGTGTACTGCGGCAAATGCCACTTTGATAATATTAACAATCCTATTTATCAGAGATGTCGAAATCTACACGACTTGCCTTAATAATAGTCAGTCAGTGGGAAATGAGGCACCACCTAGGCAACTATTGGTTCTCCGGAATTCTTTTTTTTTTCCTAAAAAAATAGTCCGCCACGTGTCGAGTTTTTTGTAGTTTTTCTCAAAAAAATACGGCTGTTACTTGTCGCTACGGCGTGTAAAAGTGTCGGTCCTAGGGTGCAGCAGCACAAAACATTTTTCTGGTTAAACGCACGTACGAGCTGCGTTCATAAAATTCGTAATATTTCCATGAAGGAACAATGGACATGCGACGAGACTCGGGTGGTTGTTTAGTGCGACACCACATTCAGGTTAAACTGCTCCGGCATACGCTCAACGTTTACCTAACGGCCAACACGCACTTGAGCTTCCACTTGAGCATCGGTTTGTGCTTTCGTGCGGATGATTCATCTACTCATTTTTTCATTGTTGTCACCATGTTGACGTCTACATGCCTTCGCGCCTAAGCAAAAACGTTTAGCTCATTATTTCTTGGCATCTGCATGTTTAATGTCAATAAACATTTCGGTTGTGTAGCATACGAAAACGAAATATACTCCCACGATCCATGGTTGGGAAAACCTGTTCGCCTTCCTCCCTGGCGACGCCCTTTTTGTCTTGTCGAACTGCCCACAACCTGAAACAAATGCAGCGTGTGACGCCATAAAAAATGAATAAAAAATTCGTGAGAACTGAAAATTGTGTTTTATTTTTAACGCGTCATTTGGCTTCGATTCTCTCCAAAATTTTAGACCGAGAATTTTCTCCACAAATATTTTGAGCGCGAATTAACCGAAGTGTTTGGGGCCACCGTAATCATTCGTTATATCGGGTACTTCGTTGTAGAGGTCGCCCACCAGGCAGCTCACAATAGAACCGAGACAGAATTAGTCCTTCGTGATACGAATCATTTCTTTGTAGAGTGAAAGCGTTCGTTGTGCAAGCCCAATCTACAGACTGTGTAGAAAACGGGCCATGAGCAAGTCGTGACATCCGAGTAACACAACGCGAGAAACAGCATAGAATAATTCTTAGCGAGTTCAGTTGTGGTACGAATGAGACATCCAGATTAAAGGATAGCCATATTTCACAGTTTTATCGGCCCTGTTAGCATGCTGCAATAAATGTCCTTTTTTCGCAGAATTATTCGCGAAAGAGATACCGTATGAAAGATGTTGAAATACATCGCGTCATCGACTACGTGAACAAATTTTATATTATAACGAAAGTACAATGGTTCACACAAGCATTTATCTAGAATATTTAGCAATGCGTAGCAGATATATCTGGAGGAACGCCAGACAATTAAGCGCATGACGATGTTTTCGCAAAGATCACTGTCAGTGAAATAAGACTCGATATTAAATAATTTTTGACATCGGATAGCACGCTTGCGGTATTCTATGAAGCAAGGGCAATATTGATGCTGCGTTTTGTGTGCGTAGAAGAAAACAACAATTAACGACTCCAGAATTGCAGTTCCAGCTCGCACTTTCATGATTGCAGCTTTGGGAGCTGCGCATAGACTTCTCCTACGCATCGGCAACGTCGAACTTATTGAAGGTGTATTTACACTGGGACTGGAACCTCAACGTGAAGATTTGAATTATTATTTATATTATCTGGTATGCAAACAAGAATGAAGAGAGTGCTGACATCGGAACAAAGAGATTATTTCTTTAAATTTGATCCCTGAGATTGTTTTCACTTTTTCATTTCAAATAAAACCAAACTTTACGAGGAACTAATTGTTTCAGTATCTGACAACAGATAATAACGAATGAGCTTAGTGGTAGGCCTGGTACGTTCATTTTTCGTCGCTGACACGTACTCTAATAAGCAACCGTGTGCATAGATTTAGGCGCACGTTAAAGAACCCCAGGTGGTCAAAAATAATCCGAAGTCCTCCAATAAGGCGTACATCATAATCAGAACAGTACTTTGGCCCGTGAAACCCCATAATTTGTTCTTTTAATATTCCCATAAGAAGATGGCTGGTACTCGTTACCCTAGATGAGAAATTAGGGGCACAATTTTAGGAACCTTTAGTTCTTTTGCATATTTGTTATTGTTTCAGATGTGTGTATAGGTTTTTAAAATTTTAGTGCCGGTAATATGCAGATCCAGACAAACTCACCTTTGCCATTGATGGTATCCGCAGAAACCTGCACGCCCAGGAACACAGTTACGTTTATTTTTCATCAATAACATTCAAAGCGTTCCAAAACGGCCACCCAACCTAACTACAAAAGAGATGTGCTACATAAAAATTCATTGAAAGTGTTATGCCTTGTTAATGTATTTAAATGATGACGCTATGTAGCATGTACAGTGCTTGCACGTCTTGCAAAAATACATCTTTGAGAGTCTTAATGTCCTAATTTCCGGGGTGTTTGTTCCGCTACAAATTTACACAAAATTGCCACAAAATCTTCCGGTCAGACTAGTTTTTGCTATACACAGCAGTATGTACCTCTGCCGTCCCATGTTCAATGTTCGAATGCTCGAATTTTGTGATTTTCACAAGGCAGCACTAATTTACGTGATAAATATTGCTCAGTTTGTAAATTATTTTCAAAACGGCCCAAACGATCTTCATTGCTTGGAGATATACAGTTGTAAAGCTATCTGGTAGTCCGATTTACAAAGTACATGGGACGATTTTAAGTGTACTCAGCGTCTAAAGGCATTCTAAAAACATAAACAAACAGACCCGCCGTACACCTAAGCATACACGTCAAATGGCTGCTTCCAACACATAGCGTCAAAAGTTGTAGAACTTATTCTAGGCCATTTTTACAGCCTGCACAACACGTGTGATGATGCGCGGCAAATTGGCAAACCATAGAGGCCCCAAACAAACCATATAATTTCCCGGCGGTTCACAAACTATGTACACTTGCGCTGTTTTGGTCAATTCGCAAATGGTTCGGAAGTAAGTTAGCACAAATGAAATATTACCAATAGAAGTTGTTTCATTTTCCAAAGTCAGAAAACGAAAAGAAAGTGCTAGATGCCATCGAATACTTACCGAGTAAATTAGGTAACTGCAAATAAAAGCAGCATTAAGGAGCATCAAGAAACGTCCACTCAAAGAACTTGCACAGCTGGACATATCCGTCAACATGCACGACTGCAAAATGAACTTTTTGTGAGACGTCATGGCACGGTAGGCGCACCCTTAAAACAAATTCTTGCTTTCAAGATGTCCATAGTGTGTGTTAGATTGCTGCTGGAGCAGCCTGGCACAGTGCCTAAAGAGTGTTCATTCACGCTTAGGAGAAGACAGAAAAACGCGCACCACGTGATTTGAGAATCTTTATATGCCTACCAATGTCACGACTTCTGCGAGTTATTTACGACTAGTGCTGTTCATACCAAGGGAGAGGTAATTTAAATGCGACGTACCTTTCGTAACGACTACCAGTGTGGAGATATAAAAAAGCTAGTCAATACAAGAGTAGGTAGCCTGTTCGCTTTGATAAAGCAACGCATGTCACTCAAGATTTCTTGCTGCGGACGCTTTTCTCCAAATCTAGTTTCTGTGGCTTTGTTAAGACAAGAAGGAAATGCAAAATCAAGTAACCACAATAAAAGAGGATTTCACATATAGAAGTAGGCACTATTGTATACGGCCTCCATCAGGTGATTCACGTTGACGATGCATGTATACGACAGGCGTCATTTTTTTCGCGCTCAAATGATGAGAAATTGGAAAGAATTTTTTTTTTTTTTAGCAACATCAACTCTACTTCAGAAGAACTTTACTTTGGCCTAGTTGGTATTTACTGCATATTATATTGACCGAAAATAAAGACGGGGACAGAGGAAGAGAATACCGCCCGTGCTGTTTGTGTTCTCTCCCTCTGTCCCCGTCTTTATTTGCGGTCAATATGATATGCAGCCGCTTTACTTCCTTAGTGGATATATCTAGCTAGACATTTTCCTAACAGGAAGGAATGCTAAGTTTACTTATTTCAAACCATGTTTCCTATTTAAGCATTGGTTCTCACAAAACACAGCTGAGTTCTGGTTAACAATTATTTACGCAAAATAAATAACTGTTGGAAATTTTAAGGGACCATGTTTAGGATAATGAAATTTCCTTTTGTTTCGCTTATATCACTTCGTTTCTTTATTCTTAATTTCGCAAACTGGTAGAGAAGATTGCGCAAAACATATTTATATATCCTAGTAAAGACTTCGCTAAGCAATTTAACCAATATTGTGGGACATTTTGAGAACTTGCATTCCGTGTCAATGACGATCACGGCAACCAGTACACACAAAATTGAACGTACGCAGCCCTTCCGAAATCCTAAACATCCTCGGTGCGATGAAAAATAGCTGGACGGTTGCTTTAGGTGGTATCAGCGGCTGCCTATTAAAGCAGTCTTTGATCGTGTCAGTGAGATATTTGGTGACGAATTAAATTTGGCATTGTCTGCAAAAGCATTTCTTAAGAACGTACGTGATGATTGTATGAGTTGTCTTACATGAGGATGGTTCCTTTATATATAACAGTGACCGGAACTACAACTATACCTCTGTATCTACACTTTGAAGCTTTAGAAACGTTGCTGAGAAAGATGTTAGTTTCAGATTAAAAAATTACCGCCGCAAGCAGGCTTTGTTATGAAGACGTCAATGCGGGTTCCAAAAGAGTCACAGTCCCGCGCAGTACACGCAGCACAGTCACAGCGTAAGCTGGCGAAGCAGATCCATAGGAGCTCCATTTTCGCGCCACGCACTACCGGGTATTCGCGGCAAAGTCTCGTCACGTCGTTTTAAGGAGCAGTATGCGAACTGCACCGCCGGCGTCGACGGCCAGCTGCAGTTTGCGTGATGGCTTGTCCTGCTCTCCGCAAGGCTGTCTGCTGAGCCCAATGTTTCCTGGTTGCCGCCGTTCGCGTAGCTCCACGATTGGCCTCTTCAGCAGCGGTTTGTACCGTGCGAGGAGGCGCCATAAATTGTACCGAAGAGTAAACACGGGTATTCAGACTACGCGGCGCAATTCTCCCATCCGTTGACGCGTGGCATGGTACGTTGCTGTTTATGATGATTATGATGATGATGATGATGATGATGATGATGATGATGAAGAATTGGAATTATCCCCTTCGAAACGAGGCGGTGACAGATAGCCGCCTAGCCTGCTTGAATTAACCAGGTTCAGCCACGCGCAGCATGCAACTGCTGCATGTAACTGCCACATGTGAATGCTACGTGGAGGGACGCCTGGTGGACTATAACGTAACTGCAATGCAAAGCGAATGCGTATCAACGCTAGTGGTGCGCATGTCACATCACGTGTCAAATGGCACGCTACGATGTTAACGGCAATGATTTAATGGCATTCCTGGGGAAACGGAACGATGAAATACATTCGCTTAACCTTCTTTAATTATTCAGGTATGCCATACACACTTTTCATCACTATAATATTTATGCATCACCATAATACTCTTCTTCCTCAACACTTCCCTGTCTACCTTTACCGCTATCTATGCAACTACTACATGACGTGCCTCCTGGTGTAATAACTGCAATGCCAAAGGCGCGCATATAGGCGCTACGCGGCACGCATCTCAGATCGCATGGCACCTCGCACGATAAGATGGTAATGACGATGCATATTTATTGACATCCCCTTTGAAACGCGGCGGTGACATAGTTCCTAGCCAGTTTGATTTATTCAAAGAAATACTATATTTTTTAGCATTTCTGTATACATATCCTTAAGTTCCTTTTTCTTCCTTGAACATTCTTAGCCCGCCTTCTACCGCTACCTGTGCACCTGCTACATGGCATTCTACCTGGTGTAATAATATGCAACTTGAATTCAAAATCTGCGCGCATTGACTCTACACGGCGCACATATGACATCGCATGTCTCCTCGCGCGCTATCACACGATTACGGGGCATTTTTCCGCGGAATGCTAGCAAGCGCTGGCGTGGCTTAGATGACCAAAGCGATCCTTGGGGCTTTCTCTAGGAATTAGTTGACACATTTCTTTCCTTGAAAGTTACGTTCAACCTAGAGTACATGTTCAGTGCGAGTCAAAAAGTAACTTCTGCGGCACTTGTGGACTCAATTTTTTCAGATGCTTTGTATCGCGCACCTTATTTAAGCTGACTTTATGAGGATGTACTTAAGGGGGTCCTAAAAACTGGCGTTCCTCCTAATGTAAAAATCTCTTTCTTGAAATCATACCCGGAAGCACTCCCTTTTAAACTTTGACATTGACATTACTCCATATTCAATTAGGTTTCTACCGTTCAAGAATATGAGCACCTTCATGGCTCTTGGTTTATACAGATCATGGAGATGTGGACTGTGTAATCGCCATGCTGAAAGCCCGCGATCTACAAAATCCTTCATTCGTGCTGCTTGCTGCTTATGTGAAAAATGTGTACGATGCGCAGCAACTTCCGCGAGACCGGTAGAACTCGTTGGACGCATTTGTGTCTTTGCACGGTTTTTGAGTTTGTAGCTGTGCCCACTCTGTAATATATCTTCAGTTTTGTTTTCCATGTAATAAAGAAAAAAAGCTCTGGCGTGGCTTAGTGGTAGTGTAGCTCACTCCCACGCAGCGGGCCCGGGTTCATTCTTGGCGGCTGATGGGTATTTTTTTTCGCATTCCCCGGCGAAAGCAGCTACGGACACCGGCCACCGGCGGCTGCGGCGGTAGACACAGTCGCCAACCGAAACAGCTATCAGAAGGAGCCCATAACAGCTTACGCGGTAAAATGTAAGGCAGCTCATAGAGCATGGATTATTACAGAAGTGTAGCACCTTAATATGGAAAATTGTTATGTCTAGCATAGAGATTTTCTTCGGCTTTAAAAAAGCATTCGATTGTATCAAACTTTATGTTCAGTTTCCTAAGTTACCGTAGTAGGCAGTAAGGACCACGCCGTTCAGACTCTTTCAAAACTATTTTTCCAACCCAAGTAGTTTTCCCTCATTAATGATGTGAAGTTCAACCAAATGTTTGACGAATAAGGCGTAACGCAAATGATCTTTTTGCATCTATTTTGTTTCATTTCTCTGCCAATATTGTTGTTTTATATCAAGAATGTATACCGATAGCCGTCGCAGACGCAAGATCGGTAGTCTAACGCAGGCGCAATAGGGAGATGATGGGATTGGCTACCACCGGCAGAAAGTAACATTTTCGATCACATTCCTTTTCAATTTCTTGATTGTTTTTTAGATACCATTTCAACCACAGCTAAATTCCACGATGCTTTCTTTCGCCTCATTGTCTATAGGAGTTATACCGTTATGATTAACAAAAATTGAGCCCCTCGGTTTCCTTTTTTCTTCTGGTTCATTTATGGCGAGAGTCTTGAATCTAGCAGCCTTGATGCCATAGGGCCGCATACAAGGGTAATTTTGCCATGAGCCTGTTCTAATAAGTTCACGTGTTACGTGGTGCCATGTAGCAAAACAGGACGTTCCACATCCGCCAGCCATCGCTTTCTATGGCACTGACTAACACGCCCAGGGCTAGGTCTAGCGAACCTAAATGCCCAAATTAGTGGACACATTTATAGCCGTCGCCATAGCACAATTGGTAGCACAATTTCGCTCATCATTTTCTACATTCAATTCCCGCCACAGCTAAATTCTCCAATGCTTTCCTTGGCTCCGTTGCGTAGCCTGGTTCAGACATTTGTCCCATCGCAGCACTAAATTAAAGATGCCGCTGTGGTGGCCTTCGTCCGGCTGACTGTGGAACTCATCGTCAGGCAAGTCTTTACGGCCTTTTGTGAGCTGGCAACACCCCCACCTCGCACCTATCAAAGCGAGTCACCTTTGCCCATACGTGGACTGCAAAGCCCTGTGGATTTCGATAAGCCTTCGTCCCTTGCTCCACAGAAAACGAATCACACTTCGTTGCTTGTATGCAGTGGAGGTGTCCAGCATAACCACTATCTTCAACAACTGACAGTGGTGCCATGCCGCGGAGCTACCGACAGATAAGGCCAGGCAAGTGTAAGAATGGTCCACCACTGTGAAAGGATATGTTTACTTCGCATTTACAGCAGTATTTTGGATAAAAAATAGAGGCAAATGGTTTCTCATGTTCCCTGGTAGGTTCAGTGCAAGACAGTTTAAATGGAAGTCTTTAACATAAGACGCATATTCCGCCTTTCATTGAACTACATACTTACTTTTAAAAAATTAGCTTGACTTAGGCAAAAGAGACGTTACGATTAGGCAAACTAGCGTAGGCTTACGGTATCGGTAATATCAACAGAATTAGATGCTTCACAATTAACTATTGATGAGTATTGTTTGATTCTTTGAAGACTTAACTGACCCAGAGGTGTTGAAATCGGACAAGAAAACTGATGTATCTAAAGCGGAAGAATCGTGACACAACAGATACAGTGATATACAAAGTGCCACAATTGATAAAATGTACATGAAATATTTGAATCCTCTAGGAAAAAGTGGGAGATTAAGCACTGTATCTTGAAGGACGCCGAAGCCTATGGATATATGGGATGAGTCATTGTAGTTAACTATCGGATATTTAGTGTTTCCGTGCAACGCAAACCAATTGGAAGCCAGATGCAAGCCATTTGAGCACAGTATCCTGAGTCGGAAGCTTAAGAAGTTTGAAAAGCAAGAGTTTGTTTCAAGCAGTGCCGGAAGCTTTAGCGCAGTGAATTAAAACAGTATAGCAAACACAACCAGCATCCTGAGAGAAACAAATCATTCGTAAAAGGTAGTAGCTGGTGTAGAAAAGGAATGGTTATTTTCGAGAAACCTCCACACAGGACTGTAAATTACGCATTCGGTATTTTGTTTTCTGTAGTGGATGCGACTAAGATCGACCTGCTGCTGACGGAGCTGCGACGGTGAGCGCACTTGTACACTAGCACCACCTTTGCCATCTACCATAGCCCGGCACCACTCACCTCCGCACTGAAAGAGCTAAAATATATGTCGAGTTTACTGAAGGTTAATCGGAATTCGGTTAGGCATACTTTATGGGCTTCTCGTTTGTTTAGCTCAGAGATGAGAAGTCCTGTCAGAGTACTTTCTGGAGGCACCGTACCCAATGACCTCGCGGAGCCTAGTGAGCAATAGCGCGCAACATCGCATGAGCGAAGTCAGCAGATAGTTTAAAACTGATTGCCAGTATGGTATTTTTACTACGTCGGATTCAGAAACAGCGTCCCTTGCTTCGGCACCTGTAACTGTAGAAAGATATTGACTCTAAGTGATGCATTTTCTTTAACGTTTATATTTTGTGAGCCAGCACGTACGAAAATTATTGGAATAATTTTCCACAGAATGTCCATTCCAACTATATATCTGCATTTTTACCACAAATTGCTGCTAGCTTCTCCTATAATAAATCAATCAAATAAATCATACTTGACATTATTGGCATAATTGTCACAGCCTAGTATGAGACGGGAAAGCCGGTGTCGAGGCCGTCTAAAAGCACTTTATCAGAGCAGTCAACGCAACGTCATTGTCGTCTCTGTTTCTCTACCCGCGCGCTACTTCAGCGTCGGCTTCATCGCCTGGCACATAACCGCGGCGACCATATAGGATGCGGCATTTTCCCCTCCTTTGGAAAAAGAAGGCATCGTCCCCGTGCACCAACCTCCCAAGGCTGTGCGCAGACGGTGCAAAGTTGAGGTCATGAGGAAAAGTATGGCTTCATACAAAGCACTTGCACAACCTCGGGCAGATGCCGTCGGCGTTTGGAGCAGTTATGACGGTCGTGGACAACTTCATAATTCATATCGCTGATGCGGCATAGAAATGTGTACGGGCCGAAGTATCTTCGCAGAAATTTCTCAGACAGCCCCCGGCGACGAATTGGAGTCCAGACCCACACCTGGTCACCGACGTTGTATGGGGGGGGGGGGGGTCTGTGTCGAAGACTGTAGTGCCGGGCATCGGATTCCTTTTGTTCTTGGATTCGCAAACGTGCAAGCTGCCTGGCTTCCTGTGCGCGTTACGTAAACTCCTCGCCACCAGTCTCGTCGTCACCGCACTCGTCTGGCAGCATTGCGTCCAACGTTGTTGTCACTTCTCGGTGGTAAACGAGGTTGAAACGTGTCACGCGTGTTGTCTCTTGGCGGGCCGTGTTATACTCAAATGTAACATATAGTAAACTCTCGTCCCAGTTTTTGTGGTCGACAGTCGACGTCGATGTACATACTCATCATGTCTGCCATAGTAGTATCCAAACGTTCTGTTAGCCCATTGGTTTCGGGATGATAAGCCGTGGTCTTTCGGTGAGTTGTACCACTTAGTCGCAAAACGGTATGCCGAAGCGCAGCCATGAACGTGGTCACTGTCGTCGGTGGGTTCCTCACGAGTCCGGCAAACAGTTCCTCCACTCCGCGCATGAGATAGCGCTACTTCTTTTATTCGGCCATCTCAGGGTCGGCTATGCGGAAAAGGGGTGCCATGTCTTCTGCAAACATGGCAACGCTCTCGTTTGGTTTTTGAATACGGGATGGCGCGTTGTCTTTTCTGTCGCAACTAGTCAATGTGTCTAGCGGCTGGATGCGGAAGGCATCTCATGTGGTCAAACTTCTCTTCCGGATCACAAACCACGTTTGCGCACTGTCTTGAAGCGCAAAATAGACATTAGCCAGCTTGTGCTGGGAGCCCCAATCATTGTAACTGGAGGCACGCTCAAATTGGTCTAGCCAATTTTGGACATCTCCGAAAGCGTCACCATGGAAACCCCCCGCAGGGGCGTCTGCGTCAGCAGGCATTTGGTGTGTTGCGACACCACGTACCCGAGCACACGAGGGTTGGACCCTCACGTGCGTAGCCGTGCTGGGCTTAGCCGTGTCCGGGGAAAAGGGGATCCTGGGAGTTGAGCTGATGCTGGGTGTTTGGACCTTTAAGGCCCCCCGGCGGAGGCAACACACCCCTGTGGCCTCTGCTTCACATAGACGGCACCCCCGGACTGACCCAGCCGGGCAAATCGGTAGTTGCCTTTTCCTGTCTCTCTCTCCCTCTAGTCTTCGTCTTTCTCTCACTTTTCCTCTTTCCTGTCTTCTCCTAGCTTCTTTTTACTTCCAATTTTTCCAGGCAGCAAGGGTTAACCTAGTGATAATAACCAACCTAGGTTATATCATATTTGGTTACAGTAGTAATGTACAGCTGGCGTTTGCAGGCTGTGTTTCACAGGTCCTGCAACGTCCCCTTGTAGGACTCCATGGTGGGTGGCTGGCGTTACTGCCGAAATTACAACGTCTTATGGCTTCTTCTTTCCCCCCATTACCTGATCGCTCCCTCAAGAGGGGGCGCACCGATGATGTCTTCGAATTTTTTGCCCGTCAAAAACAAACCTTTACTCGTTTCCATGTAGTGCACTCCGAAACACCACACAAACCCGTGCGAACAATCTCACCATTCCTCGTCTCTTACCCAAGTTTTTGGTACAGGTTATAAAGCATCCAGGATGGCAAGCGGCGATCTCCTCTTGGAGCTCCGCAACCAGAAACAATAGGAAAAGCTACCCAATCTAGTTTCATTTGGTGACGCCAAAGTAACAGTAGCTCCTCATCGTACCATGAATACCACCCGTGGCATAGTCTCCGATGATGACCTCTTGGAGCTGACTGAGGCTGAGCTCCTGGAGGGCACCAGTGAGCAGACCGTCATAAACGTTATGCGAATTAAGACGAGCGTGATATTAAGGAAATACAGACCAAACACCTAATACTCACCTTCAATTCAAGCGTCCTGCCCGAGTCAATCGAGGCCGGGTACATCAAGCTCCGTGTAAGACCGTATGTGCCAAATCCCCTGAGATGTTTCAAATGCCAACGTTTTGGCCACAGCTCGCAGAGCTGCCGAGGCCACCAAACATGTGCAAAATGCAGTGCCCATGAACACACGTCAGAAGCTTGCGAGAACACTTTGCATTGTGTAAACTGTGATGGAGAGCACGCCGCGTACTCATGGTCGTGCCCGTCTTGGAAAAAAGAAAAAGAAATTGTCACGATCAAAGTGAAAGAAAATATATCGTTCAAGGAGGCACGTAGGCGGGTGGAATACCTGCCTAAGAACACATTTGCCGAAGTGGCGCGTCAGGGGGCAGCGCCACAACGGTCTCCGGCGGCTGACCGTCCCACACCCAGTGAGGCGGCAGTGACGCCATCCCACCCCCCCCCGGCGGCTGCAGCTAGCGCTGCTACGCCAACGCTGCAGAAGGCGCCATCTACCTCCGGGCAGGTGACCTCAAAGGCCTCTTCCAACGTGCCGAGGCCTTCACGCCAAACAAAGCGCTCGGAAGAGCGCGTGTCCAGCGCTTCGCAAGAGGCAATGGACACACCCACCAGCAAGACGGCGCCACCAGCGCCTAAGGAGCGGTGAGGAACTCTCGATCGCTCCAAAAGAGAAAAAACTCCCGTCACGGCGCCTGAAAAAGGCCCGTGAGCTAATCCTCGTGTCTTAAACACGTAGCACTAAACACAAATAGCATAATGGACACAAAAATGCTACAGTGGAATGTACAAGGACTTCTAGATAACCTCGATGACATTAGAGAACTACTGCACAAAGACAATCCCAAGTTGCTGTGTGTTCAGGAAACACATATGAAACGTACAAACACAGACTTTCTTCGCAATTACTTCATCTTCCGAAGAGACCACGATGAGGGTAACGCCTCTGGCGGAGTAGCTATAATAGCGGACAAGTCTGTAGCTTGCCGACACGTCGCCCTTCAGACGACCCTTGAGGCAGTGGCAGTTCGGGCCATTCTCTTTAATAAATTAATCCGTGTCTGTTCTATTTATATTCCCCCGAACCATCATCTCAAAAAAACAGACTTTTACAACCTTATTATCCAACTTCCCGAACCTTACATACTTGTGGGAGATTTTAATGCTCACCACACGATGTGGGGAGACTCACGATGCGACGCGAGAGGTCGGTTAGTAGAAAACTTCTTAGTAAATACGGGAACATGCCTCTTCAATAAAAACGAACCAACCTATTATAATATGTATCACCATTCTCACTCTTCCATAGACCTATCTATCGGCTCCGCAGATCTTTTCCCTTACGTAGAGTGGAGTGTTATTAAAAATCCATACGGAAGTGACCATTTTCCAATACTTTTAAACTTAATTGAAGAACATCAATGCATATACGCCTATATACGCCTCGGTGGAAGCTGGCTTCTGCCGACTGGGAGCATTTTAAGGAATCGACCTACCTATCACGAGATTTTATCACCGATTTTATTATTGACGACGCGGTAGCGTATTTTACCGCTTTTATCATCGAGGCAGCGAATAACTTCATCCCACAATCAAGGGGTACCTCATCCAAAAGACGAGTTCCATGGTGGAATGAGGGATGCAAGGAGGCGCGGAAAAAACAAAATAAAGCGTGGGGCATACTGCGCCGATACCCAACTGCAGAAAATCTGATGGAATTTAAAAACATTAAATCGCAGGGAAGGCGGACGCGAAGGCAGGCAAAGAAGACAAACTGGGAGAGATTCTTCTCCGGCATTAACTCCTACACACAGGAGGCAAAAGTATGGAACGGGCTGAGGACACTAAAGGGAACACAATTTCAGCCATTGCCCCTTGTTGATAAAGAACGAAACAAGTTGGAAGACCAGGCTGATGCTCTTGGTGAACACTTCGAGCGCGTGTCTAGCTCCACTCAGTATTCGGAGAACTTTCTTAAGCATAAAGCAATAGAAGAACTTAAGCCACTGAATCGGAAATCCATCCCAAACGATCCTTACAATCGTCCTTTTACGATTGCGGAACTTAAACCTTCCTTGTCAGTATGTCGGAGCTCTGCACCGGGCCCCGATAGAATCATGTATGATATGCTTAAACACCTACACTCCGACACACAAATCACGCTACTTACACTTCTCATTACCATCTGGGCTGCTGGTTATCTGCCATCAAAGTGAAAGGAGGCTATTGTGATCCTTGTTTTGAAGCATGGTACAGACAATTCATTGCTCACTAGCTAGCGCTTACAAGCTGCCTCTGTAAGCTTTTTGAAAAAATGATCAATCGCCGTCTCATACATCTCCTAGAGTCCAGTAAAATGCTTGACCCATTTCAATGTGGTTATCGGGAAGGGCGATCTACAACTGACCATCTCGTGCGCATCGAAGCGAGCATTCGCGATGCCTTCGTGCACAAACAATCTTTTCTATCTGTGTTTCTGGATATGAAAAAAGCGTACGACACAACCTAGCGGTACGGTATCCTGCGCGACCTTTCGGCGCTGGGCATCCGCGGCAATGTGTTAACTATTATAGAGAGCTACCTAGAGAACCGTACATTTCGGGTGAAAATAGGTCCTGCACTGTCGCGTACATTCATACAGGAACCTGGGGTATGCCAGGGTAGCGTACTCAGCTGCACGCTCTTTGTCGTAAAGATGAACACGCTTAGGGCATCATTACCACCAGCTATATTTTATTCCGTCTACGTAGACGATATACAAATAGGTTTCAAATCCTGCAACATCACAGTCTGCGAGAGACAGGTACAGCAGGCCCTAAACAAGGTGTCCACGTGGGCAGACCAAAATGGACTTAAAATCAACCCCCACAAAATTTCCGGTGTTCTCTTCACAAGAAAGAGAGGCCTGGTCCCAGACCCTTTTCTAGAACTTGGCGGACAACAAATTCCTTTTAACAAAGAACACAAATTTGTAGGTGTTATACTTGACTCCAAGCTTACATTCATTTCCCACATAAAATGTCTAAAAACTAGATGTCTAAAAACAATGAACCTACTTAAAATCCTATCCCACACAACATGGGGTAGTGACAGGAAGTGTTTACTGAATCTTTACAGGAGCCTAGTTCGATCAAGATTAGATTATGGTGCCGTAGTTTATCACTCTGCCGCCCCGAGCGCGCTGAAGATATTAGACCCTGTTCACCATCTGGGAATCCGCCTGGCCACTGGCGCATTTAGAACAAGCCCTGTTGAAAGTTTGTATGTCGAGTCCGATGAGTGGTCACTCCATTTTCGGAGAACATACATAAGCTTTAACTATTTTCTGAAAGTGCGCTCTAATAAGGAACATCCGTGTTTCACAACCATTTACGACTTGACGTGTGAAACACTTTTTCGTAATAGACCCTCTATGAGATTACCTTTCTCACTGCATGTAAAAGAACTTGGTGAAGAAATGGACGTCCCGTTTCTCGAACATCGCCTAATGCCTGCAGTTAAGCTATTACCGCCCTGGCAGTGGCAGGTGATAGAATGTGACGTATCCTTTGTAAAGGTCACAAAGCACGCTCCTGAGCTTGAAATTGCCAAGCATTTCCGTGAGCTTCAATTGAAGTACTCCTGCTCCGAGTTTTACACAGATGCATCAAAATCACATGCTGGAGTATCCTACGCTGCTGTTGGTCCCTCTTTTACTGAATCTGACGTGTTGAACCCTATAACGAGTATCTTCACTGCAGAAGTCTACGCAGTAAAACATATAAAGAAACTTAAACTCGACAAAGCCATCATATTCACAGACTCGTTAAGTCTTGTAAAAGCACTCATTTCTTTTCAAAACCATACGAATCCTGTCTTCAATGAACTCTACTCACTCTTATATAACATGTGCCTATCACATAGGCATGTAGTTATATGCTGGGTTCCTGGCCATAGAGGAATCGAGGGAAATGTGCTTGTCGACGAGATCGCCAAGTCAATAGCATCGCAAGGCATTCGTTCTGCTGCTGTCCCTGCCACAGACATGAAGCCTTTCCTAAGAAACAAACTCCGACGCCACTGGCAACGCGTGTGGGACGCAGAAACAAGTAATAAGCTTCACCTATAATTAAGCTGAAGTTAGGTTCCTGGCACCCAACTACGAAAATACGAAGAAACGATGTCCTATACACTAGACTGAGAATAGGACACACATTTGGCACTCACAACTTTCTCTTAACCGGTAACGAGCCTCCAACCTGTGGTAGATGTGGCGACCGGTTGACCGTCCTCCATGTCTTCCTGGAGTGCCGGGAAGCCGAAAGAGACAGGAGAAAACATTTTCCTTTTGCATACAGTCATTGTATTCCCCTGCATCCAGCTATGTTCCTTGGTGACGAACCGCTTTTTAAGACCAAAGCCGTCCTCGCCTTTTTGAAAGATGTTGTGCTCCATGTCACAAGCCCATTAATTTCGTAGCGCATCCTCTTTCCAGAGGATGCTGCTACGATAGTTTTCTTTGTAAAGCACATGCCTCTAAGCCCTTGGCTTTCAAGGGCTCTGGTGAGGCAGTAGTGCTCTAGACAAATTTAGCACCTCACAGACTTTATATATTGCATCATTCTTTCTTTATGCATTCTAATCTTCATAGCACACGTCAATAATCATTCTCATAATTTTACAACACGTAGATTTTATGGAATATATATAAACTCTTTTAGACCTTTTACAGCCACGTCACACTAAGTTCACAGAACACATCAGTCCACTGCGAACTCATTAACACTAGCATGGCGCTCTTTGGCCACACCTGGCCCTTGCGCCATTAAACATCATATATTCATTCATTTCGCTATGCAAACTTTCTGCTATCTTAGGGTTCTGCAGCGTCACCGGCGATGGAGTTGCAGTGGCCATGGCGAAAGTCGGTATACGCGTTCCTGCAGGGTCCCGCAAAAGGTTGAATTCGGCCGTCAGGCCTAGCAGGCGGCGACTGTACCGGTTAACAGGAGTTTCGACGAACGAAGGTGATTTCGCGTTCGATGTATGGCTCCGCGAAGGGGTACCGAGCATGAGGCAATCCTACCCCCCACCCCCACCAGTGTCACAGCATAGAAGGAGACGGGAAAGATGTGGCAATATTATTTATTTCACGTAAGTTGCGAAAATTTGTGTTTACCATCGCATTCCAGCAGGATGGTCTGCTGCACATAGCGCATAGGTGCGAGACTCCTGAATTTAAACTTGCGTAAATTGATTAGCTTTTTTTTCTAGGCGCAGAAAAGCATTGTCATCGAAACGCATTGTTCAGGTACAAGACTGTTATTAACGCTGTTTACGATTTGTTCAGGTACAAAACTGTCATTAATGCTACTTGAGAGTATTCAAGCAGAGAATGTGACTTCGTACTTGAATTCACTGAATGAAAATTGCAGCAGCGGTATACGTATGGGTACTCAGATAATGAGCATTCAATTACTCCTTAAGTGGTGTGTTATGTTGCCAATACTTGCCAATACATTCAGATAGGAGCTACAAGAGAGTTTTCTGTATTTTATTGGGATATTATGAAAACTGAGTGCTTCAGAAAACGTGACAAAAATCGTATAAAAGAATGAACAGCGCAACACATAACGAGCAAGTAAAGAGCACAGGATAGAACGCTGATTAGCACTAGACAGTGCTCTGTCCTGTGAACTCTACTCGCTCGCCCGGTGTTGTGCTATTCCTGTTTTTATTCTAAAGATGAACCAACCAGCCCCATTGAACGCACTGCTGACAATATTGTACCGTAATGTGACGGGCTGCATCCCCCATCTCCTTGCCCACGTATAGGGTAGCAAACTGGACAGTCCAGTTGACATCCCCGCCTTTCTTACTCCCTTCTGTCTCCGTCTTTCTCTCAATGTTCGGCTTGTGCAATGGCAACGTTGACTGTCAAACATTTGCGCAGTGCCACTTATTAGGAGCCACCGATATGTTCGGACTTTGTTATACAGTAATCTTTCTGCAGATCCAGCCTGATATTTCTTTCAGACTGACGGATATATTGCAACATTCTATATGTAGACTGTCATTTCCAAATACTGTAAAATGTCTAGTAAAATTAATTTCAGTAATAGGCGTAGCTTTTCGCGCGAGGAACATTTTAGAGAATGTGACAGCCAGCTAAGCAGCTGTGTGTACTTTACCATTGATTGTTGTACTTAACTAAATTTCTTGACCGGAATCAAGATGCGCTGTCTTAATCTCCTAGCACTGTGGTCGCATTAGCACTGCAGTAGCACTAGCACTGATTACACTAGCACTACAGTAACGTGTCTTTTGCAGTCTGTTTCCTTCCGTGGCGCTTGCGTTCTACCAAATTTCAGTGCTCGCACATAAACGCGGCTAAAACATGTTCCCCGTCCAACTTTTGTTCTCGCAGTCTTCTCCTAATAGAAGGGAACTACATTAGGGGACTGTTCTTGGATGCGTAACTGTTTTGATTAATTAGAATAGTTCCCTAATTATTTTGGCATCGTAATTAGGGATTCAAATTTTGCAATATAGTACCCCTCCCCCACTGTCCAAACTCATTAAAAGGCTCGATAAGACTCCAAGTTCGTTGTTTTATCTTGTTTGATACCTGAAGTATTTGGTTGCGCCAGGAAGTGACCGAGCGTACGTCGAAGTCCTTGCAAGTTTTTTCATCTCGACTGCCTTTCGCCCACATGAATTTCATAATTTCTGATTTCCATATATTCAGAATATTATATTGTTGGAATGACGATTGTACTGGGCAGTAAACCAATGCATTATTTGACACTGACATGCACATATTTAGCTAAGTTTATCCAGACCGACGCTCTTTTTTCTGAAAAGTACTAGCCTGTCAAGTTCGCCTGCCCGCGCAAGGACACGGAAGGTCATGCATACATGAGGCATGATAACTGGTGCAGGTTCAGTATAGTAATACTACTTCCCAATGTGATAATGACAGCCACCGCAATCTCCGAATGTTGACGATGACATCGACATGGTGACTAAGACAATAGCAACAGTTTTGCACGACGTCTGTGGCATTAAGGGGAAGCTGAAGAGTTTTCCAGAAATAATGAGTGAAGAGCTGTATGTAATGCTTTTCAACCCTCCGATTTCGAATATCGCATCGAAATTGAGCGAAAGAAAGTGCAAACAGATTTTATTTCGACGAAAACTGCAGCAGCAGACTCGGGCAGCTCGCGCGCCTCGTGTCCACCTGTGATTGGTCGGGCGCCTCGTGACGTCAACATTGGCGTTCGTCCGGACCGGCCGCTGCCGCCACACATGAAGCACGGTGCAAGGTGGTTTCGCCAATTCGGTTCTTTATTCTATGGTTTGGCGCTGTGGTTTGGTGAGACGGTAATGGTAAATTTCGAGAGCTTGCGTTTTTCTCAGGAGTTCGGCGTTGCTCCGTACATGTATACGTAGCCGGCCTCTCCAAGAAGCAAAACATGCTGGTAGCAACCAGTACTTTCGACGCGAACGAAAGCGAAGTGTTAGCATCTCCTCGTGTTAGAAATGTTCTTTGGTGAGTACGTTTTTTGCAAAGCTGTATTCAGGGATCCAGTGAGTTCGTTTCCGGGCAAACAATTGTACTGTTATGTTCCTGCATTCCTCCTCGTGGAACGTAAGGAGGGATGTGATCGTCGGCATTTGCGCGCTGCCCCAAAGCTGTCGGCCATCTACACAGGCGGCTTACACGCGGGGAAAGTTTTCCGGCTCTTGTAGCACGTGTAGTGGCCTTCATCAGCGCGCCACCCACACGCTACTCGTAACCGGAAAGGCGGCGAATTCCGTCGGCTACGCGAGACAGCCGCTTTCTCTCTGTGCGCGAGGGGAAGCGCAGCGTCCTGGCGTGCGCCGGCTTTCAAACACATGAAAACATTACACTTGCACTGCATTATGGTAGCTGCATGTTCGCTGTTTCAAAACACACGTGCGAAAAGAAAATTAACGGCGGTTTGCGACGGAACCTGCGGCAAGGGTGGGAAATGAACATGTACTTACCGTCGGCTCAGCGTACTAACACGAAGGAGCTAGCAGTAAATCAAAATCTATGTTTGGACGAGTTCGTGTATTCTTAAGGTCTTCCAAGACCAGTTAACATCCGTCCGCCCGCATCCGTCCCGCCTTTGTGCGTTCGTTGCCCCGACCTTTTCCTGCTGCATTTAGGAAGCTTGCTAGCAGCTTGCTTGCTGCTGCTGCTCACTCATTCACGCATTATTGATAAACTCTTGTAGCAATCGTCGTCACGGAAGCGGTTAGAGCACAGCACTGTTGTTCTTGAGCGCTTGAAATTCTTTCGATTCACAGCAGCCTCCAACTCAGCTGCAAGCTTGTCTTGCGGGGAGTAATGGAGCATCGTCGCGGGCGCTGGTGTTCGTGCAGCCGCAGACTGCACAGAACGCCGGCATGATCTTCCCACCACTTCAATTAATGCTGCCCACGTCAACTACCACTCTACATACATACAAACAAAGGAATGCAAGCTCGAGCGAGGCAGATTATGATGGCACGCACGCAGGAACAAGCGCGGTCAGGCACGGTCGCGGAGACTGCGAAGGAGCGGAACACCAGTGCTGACGTCACTACACCGCGGTTTCCGGTCTCCGCTCGCATCGTCAGCGTCAGCAGCAGCGCGCTGTGCTCGACTTGGTTTGGAGCGACAGCGCAATCTTGACCGGCGATTACGTCGTTCCTAAGTGAAAAATCCCGCCCCAGATTTTACTTGCATGGTTTATAAGGTTCCCGCATCCATATATGAACGTCTTATTGAATTCGACAGACTCTTCAGCTTCCTTAAAAGCACTTCTTGCTGTGCTAGTTGGTAGCTGTTCATTATAAAATATGAAGACGCCAAATAAACAGACACACACAAGAGAAGAGAGCTTGTGCGTTAGCGATACTTCGATAACAATATATAAGGCCGAGACGAGGTTTCTTGAGCGTGTTGCGTCATGAATGTTTGATTAGATGCGTGAATGAATGTTTGCTCTGTGCGCATGTGTTGTCTGACAGTATATATGTGCCTGCGTTCTGTAAATAAAACAGTTGCGAGTAAAGGCGCCCTGTCCCGTTCTCTTCTCTTGTGTGTGTCTGTTTATTTGGCGTCTTCATATTTTATAATCTTCAGCTTCCCTTTAACACAGTGCCCTGGGCAACATAAATAGGTCCCTCCCAAGATAAACCGACATAGATGTAGCAAGCAAAGAATGCTGCGCATTATAAGAAATGCTCAATTAACAGCCACAGAGACGCAGACCGAATGGCGACGTCGCCTACTGAGCAATTTACAAAGAATGGTGCTGCACTGGGATATGAAATTTACGGTTAGTGTTGGCAAGCGAACAAATCAACAAACCAGGCGGTTTACGCATGCGCTGTTGTACATGTATTTGTTTATTTATAAAATATATTTATCTTTATTCATAAAGAAATGTTTATTTATTTATTTATTTATTTATTTATTTATTTATTTATTTATTTATTTATTTATTTATCTGTTTATTCATTTAGTCTTGCAGAGGTCGTGGCTTCGTCTCCCCCGGGCGGCAAGCTGTCTTTTCGTCGATATTCATTTTCCGCTTTCTTTTCCTAATTGTTTTCTACTTTTTAATTTCAACAACAGCTAATTGTCCTATTCGTTGCTTGGCGTCTTTGCGTGTTGGTCTTTATAGTGGTAATTAACTCAAAATAGAGCCCCCCCCCCCCCCGTTACCCCTCTCCTCGTTCATTCACAGCGAGAGTCTGCAATCTCGCAGCAGTATCGCAATTATTGGTAGGCGACGAGGTCTTATTAGCCTCGTGCCTGCTCTCCTAAGTTTGCAATTTTGCAGCAATGATCTACTTTAACCGAATAAACAACTATACTTGATGAAAAAAAGGTAATTCATGATTATTACAGAAATATATATTTACATTATATATATATATATATATATATATATATATAGAGAGAGAGAGAGAGAGAGAGAGAGAGATACGTTGCTTTCTCCGCTGGATTGTCCCTACTTCCTCTTTACGGTTATTGTGAAATTCCTCGGAACTGCTGTCTATTTGGAGGTTATTGGTTGCGTTGCGCTTTCGGTAGTGATTAAACTTTCAAAAAAAAGAAACATATTGACATCAGAGCTCACAAAATTTGCATATTTAACTCATTAGTGGCATTGATTCACGTCATTATGAGTGCACGCACTCAAAGCCAACATGCAGCAGTGCCCAGATGAAAATCCTATATTCTGAACAGATGAATATGGCCTATAACAGGAAAAAAAAGACACGCCACGCCTTACCAAGAAACCAGAGCCGTCACCTTTTTTCTCTAGCTTATTCATGTGCGTCATTCTACTTCCGAGCACCCACGAGGCTTCCGCATGCACGGCCTCGCTCGTAAATTACACTCGTCGTGTTTCATTGTACTTGGAAGGGGAGCTCGACGAACTCAGGCGTTCGCAGTAGATCGCTGTGTATTCGCACTTGGCACCTGTATCGCACGTGATGGAGATGGCGAACGTGACTTATTGAACAGCGGCAGTTTCGGGTCGGCCTTTTCTCCCCTGTCAGGCGCTTCATACGAGCCGCCAGCAGGAAGAAAAGCTCGATCTGGAAGTAGCGTCTCTACAGTGCGAAAATAGAAACAATTGTACTTGGATAGCCAACATTTTTTGACAACCCGCTTATCCTTCGTGATGTTGCAAACAAATCCTACACGTTTATGCGTTCTACGGGATAGACCAGCATAGCTTTAGGCCAGCGTACCAGTTTTGAAGGCTGTGTGCCGAAAAATAAGTGGTAGCATCGGAGAGGTCCTTTGGGACGAAGACATGCTGAATGTCTTCGTTTTCACAGCCTTCGGCTGCGTCTTTCAAAAGGTAAGATGGTAAGTTTCCATTGAACATGCCCCCCCCCTTTCCACTTAGAAAAAATTGATCATCGCTATCCCAAATCCAGACGTGGCCAATATCACAAACTGCTGCCTGCAGGTATTGAGATATGCTGCACATGAAGCTTTAGGAAACTATATTCTTCAATCAGGTGCATGGAGCTTCCGAGGTAAAAATTTGAGGCAAGTATAATAGACGTGAATATGAATCTTACTAGGAATGCAAAATCGTCCTATAGTGTCCTTGAATTTGTATGTGTATGTACACATACATGACACCCCACAAACAGTAACGTCCATACCTTCTGAACATACTAGCCTAAAGTTGGACTCAGAAAAGCGAGGCTCCCTGTGTATGTTTATGTCCGTTCTAACTGAAGTTTTGTGCAAACTAATTGTTCTTCCTTGACACGAAGACGTTGGTATTAGTTGAAAGAGTTGCTGCCCAGTACGAGTGAACCTCTTGCCATCTAATTACCTTGTGACTGAGATGGAAGTGTTAGACGCCTATTTATGTCTATTCATGCAATCAATTTGACCGCGTTTGATATATGGTAATCTGTACAAGATGAATGAGTTTCATAAAAGCGCCTATAGAATATATATTACCTATTGAAATTTTGAAAGCTTTTCTTGAAGCGTCTTCAACCTTAAGTGGCGGCAGCCAATAAATTAAAAGTTTGGTCGTCTTTTAAAACGTAAATGCACGCTCCGATCTAATTAGCTTTTACTAATTACGTAACTAAAACATGCACGAATAATGTTGTCAGAGCAGCCTGCAGTCGCTATAGCACGTCGAGTTGGGAAGATCGTGTTGAATGACCGTTAGGTTCCGAGGAGTTTTGCACGACGAATAAGGGCCAAATAAAATCTGTGCTGCGCTGGCTGGTAAACTGAAATGTCTACTTTCGTGAAACGCATGACTGGCTAATTGGCTGCAATGATGCCAATGTAGATATGAGCTTAAGAAGAAATAAAGCAAGCCTTTCAGCATTTTTTATTTGCAAATCGTGGTGTTATGCAGGCAAGCTTGTGAAGCACCGATCATGTTGCTGAATCACATTCTATGCTAACATTATAGCACAGAAGATATCCTCCGATAGCATCCTGAAATAGGTGATGGGATGACTTGCCATTCTAGTTTCGAGCAAAGTATCAACTGTGGCAGGATTTATGACCCTAGAACGTCGATTGTTCTAGCCCGGATTATGGGTGTGCATAACAGCACAGCAGATTTTACCATTCATGCGGTACCCAAATTGTCGATCGAACAGCGAACGCCTAATTGTTTACGATAAAAAAAAAACATTACGGGTATTGTCTATTTGCGATTGCTTTTGTGGCCTCTGTCCATTTTATACCGAAATGTTTGTGTGATCGCTCGCAAATACAGAACTTTGTTTTGACGCAAAATAGCAAGTCATGTGCCAATAACTGCCCCTTACTTGACCCCTAAATAATTAAAGAATCATTGATGAATGGTCCGCAAAACTTTCGTCGCATTCACCTACGCCAGATAAACACAAGTGTATTGCGTTGTTATAAATGGTGAACTTCGATTGAAGAATTTGGCCATTTGTACAAGCGTGACCAAACAGTATAAAGTTTTCATGACGACAATCCGTCATAACATGAATACATAAAAAGAATGACAACCTTTATCGTGCAAGGAAGAGCGCAATATCACGCTCTTTGTTGATGAGCAGACGGTTCAGAGCACTGGTATACTTGCGAAATAATTTCAAGAGGCTGAACGCCATTGTTGTGGATCTTATCGCACAGTTGCGGTGCGTCAGACGCCGTAGCCAATAACTAAACTATGGTAAATATACACCTTGACCAATGTGAGTATTTCTTTCATTCTGTACGCTAAAGAAGTTCCATTTAGTTGTTGAAAGCTTCAGTTATATTATTACTATTATAACCAAGAAATACTCTATATTAAGAGCGAAACAATAAATAAACTATACACAATATTAGGAGCACTATGTTAAAGTATACACTATAAAAATACACTGCATTAAGAGCGAAATAATAAAGATATGCAAATGTTATGTAGCTGGACAAAAACCAAGCCAATGTTGCATATATATATATATGCAACATTGCCTTGGTTTTGGCCAGCTACGTAGCATTTGCATATCTTTATTGTTTCGCTCTTGATGTAGCCTATTTTTATAGTGTATATGTTATATATTTTGTATGTATTATACATTATAATATATTTTAATATATTGTAACGGATACGAAAGGCGCGGACAAGGAGAGAGAGGGGTAGACGAAGAGAACGAAGAGTTTGAGAGCCCGGGCCGCGCTACGATCACGCTACGATCATCATCCATCGCCTGTAAATAAAACCATTTCTTCGCAACTCTTCGTAACAGTTGTGGTGGAAGGTGAGGGGTAATCGACACCCGAAGACGGAGGCTGAAGCAGAAGTTCTTCGACGGAGTCGTCGCCTTGCTGGACTCCACCGATCTACCGGAGTTGAATACGTCCCTCGACGCAGACGAACAACGGCCCATTCCAACAGCTGCGCCGACAAGTTCCGTTCTACAATTGAGAGATGCGCATCCCTTCGCCGGAAGATCGGACGAAGACGTCGAGGAATGGCTCATCCATTATCACCGGGTGAGTGCTGCCAACAAGGGGAACAGCGCTTCTCGGCTTTCGAACGTCGTGTTCTTTCTAACGGATACTGCGTTGTTGTGGTTCGACAATCACGAGGAAACGTTTACAACATGAGGAAGATTTGTTTCCGAAATCAAAGAGCGATTCAGCGACTCCGCGACGAAAAAGAAAAGGGCAGAACAGACGCTACTGCAACGTGCGCAAGTGCCAGGCGAAACCTGCACGACCTACATTGAGGCAGTAATAAAACTGTGTAGGATGGTGGACTCTGGAATGTCTGAGGAAGGCAAAGTCGGGCACATCCTGAAAGGAATTGCCGAAGACGTTTATAATTGCCTCATCGCAAAGGACAACCTGGCTTCCGTTGCTGACATCATTCGGCACTGTCGTACTTTCGAGCAACTGTAGACGAGGCGCATCACGCCGAAGTTTGGCAGGCTAACCAATGTGACCACAGTTGCAAGCGTGGACAGCAACCAGCCCCTCGATCTGGCATCAACAATACGACAAATAGTTCGGGAACAGCTCAGCCTGCACGCGCAAGTGACACATCCGGGCACTCATAGCTTCCGCCTACCATCAGATTTCGAGCCAAACGTCGCATCCTTCTCCCCGTATCCTGCGGCGAGGGGCACTGAGGATTATGAACTCGCGCCCCGACAGCAGCCACGTCTCTACGACAGAGGCCCTACTTACGACGCTTGGCCACAGCGAGAGCAGCCGCGTTTTTACCCCAGAGGCCCTGTGACTTCTGTTAGGCCGCGACAAGGACTGCACCGACCCTACTACCACGACGCGACTTATGAACGATATAACGGATTTCAGCGAGAAGCAGAGACACGTTATCCACATGACAACGAACTTTCTCGCCGCCCGCAGCAGCCTCGCATTCGTTTCGAGGAAGATGCTGTGAACCGCGACCCTCCCGTGTGTGACAACTGCGGTTCCACAGGCCATATAGCTCGGTATTGTCGCCAAGGCCGTCAATCACGAAGGACGAATTTTTCTTCAACAATGAGGCTTTTCTTTCGAGGAACCCGTATGGGTTTCCTTTGTAGCAATTGCTACGAATGGGTGGATGTCTGATTTTCCCTTTATTCATTACTTCTCTCCACCTTGCGGGTTTCCTCAGAACTACTACGTCAAAGTTATGTTTTCTTGGAACAACGGAATTACCTTTCGTGGAGTAGGCGGCGAGTGGCTTCAACCCCTTGTTGTTTGTGCTGCGAGTGTTTTGTTGGCTGGGAAAGTGTTTGTGTCGGAATTCCTTGTTCTTTCTCGTTGTTCGCACGATGTTATTCTTGGTATAGATTTTCTTGAACAGTGCGGCGCTTCCGTCGACTGTGGTTGTGGCGAAATATCATTGAACAAGTTATTTATATCAGCACAGTCCGATCGAAGCTCGGGTGGTGAAGACAGGGACACAGACACTATCAGTGTTCTTGATGAAGTGATTGCACCATCGTAGTGCCTGACGCCCGTTCGTGTTTCTGCAACTACTGTGGATGCTGATTGTGTTGACCTTGTAGTTAGGCCTCTCCGCATAAACTGTGCTAAAAAAGATATACTTGTGCCCTGCTCTGTCGTTCATTTACCGTCGTCCCGCGCTCGTCACAGAATAGATACCGGCTCAGCACACCCCATCCGCCGGAAGCCCTACCGAGTGTCATCGTCCGAGCGCAAAGTTATTGCAGAGCAAGTCAAGGAGATGATGAACAAAGGTGTCGTTCAAGAGCCGTGTAGTCCATGGGCAGCCCCAGTAATCCTGGTGCGAAAAAAGATGGCTCCTGGAGATTCTGCGTGTACTACAGACATCTAAATGCAGTGACGAAGAAGGATGTATATCCACTACTGCGAATCGATGACGTCATTGATTGCTTACACGCAGCTTCTGACTTCTCAACACTTTATTTGCGATCGGGGTATCGGCAAATACCTATGGACCCTGCCGACAAGGAAAAGACCGCTTTCGTGACTCCAGATGGCCTATTCGAATTTAATGTTATGCCTTTTGGCCTTTGCAATGCTCCTGCCACCTTTGAAAGATGCATGGACACAGTACTACGTGGTCTAAAGTGGGATATGCATGTGTTACCTCGCTGATGTTGTAATCTTTGGACGCACGTTTGAAGAACATAACGAACGCCTCAGCCTCGTTCTCTACTGCATTGAGAAAGCTGGGCTGGTTCTAAACTCAAAAAAGTGTCGGTTCGGCGAACGTCAAACACTGATCCTGGGACACTTAGTCGACAAGGATGGCGTCAGACCCGATCCTCGTAAGATTGAAGCGGTGAGCTCCTTCAAGCCACCGCAGTCAGCACGAGAACTCCGCTCATTCATTGGCCTATGTTCGTATTTCCGTCGTTTTGTTCCCCGGTTCGCTGACATCATATACCCGTTGACAAGTATTTTGCGACAAAATGCATCCTTCAATTGCACACCAGAGTGTGGCGAATCATTCTCTCAACTGAATTTTATACTAACGTCAGCACCCCTCTTACATCACTTCGATCCATCTTGCCCGACTGAAGTTCACACTGATGCTAGTGGAATCGGGATAGGAGCGATGCTCGTACAACGTCACAGTGGCGCAGGACATGTTGTCGCATATGCCAGCCGTTGCCTGAGCAAATCTGATTGCAATTATGCGGTTACGGAACAGGAATGCCCGGCAGCCGTTATCGCCATACAAAAGTTTCGGTGTTATCTTTATGGTAGACCATTCAAGATTATCACCGACCACCGTTCTTTATGCTGGCTGGTCGGTTTGCGTGATCCCTCTGGTCGCCTCGCACGTTGGGCGCTGCGCCTCCAGGAATACGACTTTGTGGTATCGTACAAGAGTGGCCGTCGTCACGCTGACGCAGACTGCCTCTCTCGGATTTCTCTTGCGACTACCAACTGCGATGCTGAGAATTTTGACGACTGTCTCGCTGCTGTTATTTCTACGTTCCCTGACGCGGCAGACTTTCAGCGAGAACAACGGAATGATGTTACCCTCGATCCGCTTTTTGTCGCCGCCCGTACTTCTAAAGGCAGCGGCCGCTTTACTGTCCGTGATAAATTGCTCTACAAAACTAATTACTCCGGGCATAGAGAGCGTTTTCTGCTTGTTGTCCCCGAGAGTCTCCGCTCCGCTGTTCTACACGCCATGCATGACGATGTGACATCTGGCCATTTCGGCTTCGTACGAACGCTGCACCGCACCCAGGAGCGTTTTTACCGGCCCAAGATGTACAAAACAACGAAGCGTTATGTCGCTAGTTGCGAAACGTGCCAACGTCACAAGCGACCGACCACCGCAGCCCCGGGTCCCCTTCGGCCATTGACACCTCCCAGTACGCCGCTCGAGCAAGTAGGCATTGACCTTTTGGGTCCATTCCCGTTATCTAACAACAAGAACCGTTGGATAATTGTCTACGTAGACCATCTTACACGGTATGCAGAAACTGGAGCCATACCATCTTCTAACGCTGCTTGCGTGGCGGTCTTCCTGCTGCGTTCCGTGGTCCTTCGTCATAGCCCACCACGTGTCATCATCAGCGACCATGGTCGCCAGTTCACTGCTGATGCCATTGAGAGTTGCTTCGTTTGTGCACTTCACAGTTCCGTCATTCCCCGCCGTATCATCCACAGACCAATGGCCTCGTTGAAAGGACGAACAGAACGCTGACCAACATGCTTGCCATGTACGTCTCCTCCAATCATAAGAACTGGGATGACGTGCTTCCATTCATCACTTACGCATACAACAGGGCGAAACACGAAACCACGAACTATAACCCATTTCATCTCCTGTATACAAGGTTACCGCGAAGCCCTCTGGACACTTTCTTACCCTTCGTACTGCACAGGGACGATTCTGTATCTAAGACTTTGTGTCTCGCCGAAGAAGCCCGTCGAATAGCTCGTCTTCGTACTCTGACCTCGCAAAGTCGTTCGAAAGAGCGATACGACGACCGTCACGTACAAGTATCGTTGGAAAAAGGTGACTTGGTTCTTCTTTGGACACCGCAACGCAAGCATGGATTGCTCCAAAAGTTCTTGTCACTATATTCAGGCCCATTTGTAGTCGTGGACCGCCTGAGCGAACTCACTTACGTCATAGCTCGCCTCCTGTGCAATGGTCGGCGATCAAGGAGAACTCAGCTGACTTACATTGCTCGCCTGAAGCCTTTCTACCCTGCTTGTCAATCCTGACTCGCCCCACGGGCTTCGTCTGCTTGCGGGGAAATGTAACGGATACGAAAAGCGTGGACAAGAAGAGAAAGGGGTAGACGAAGAGAACGAAGAGTTTGAGACGCCGGGCTGCGCTACGATCACGCTACGATTATCATCCATCGCCTGTAAATAAAACCATTTCTTCGCAACTCTTCGTAACAATATATTATATATATGGGGCACTATGCTTTTCCTTCAAGAGTTGATAGCGCTGAAGCCCCCAAACTGATTTACGATACCGTCCAATCTGTGCTCAAGGAGAAACAAGACAAGGAAAACCGTGTAAATTTGTGTTACCACAGCGCAATTTTTAGATTTACCCTTGGGCGACGGCTGCAATGTGCGGAAGTCCTAGCTTTGGGGACATAATTCATAGCTAGGGGTCTTGTCAGAAACTACGACTGTGATATGAACAGTAATACTGCTGAAACTGTCATCGCAATTCGTGACAACATGTCATTGCTTTTGTCACTGATGCGGGCCAAATTCGAACCCTGGTGACAACACCCCAAGATACCGCTGCTCTCGAGATGGCTTACCCTGCGTCTGCGTCCTGGTGTGGCTTAGGACTTTTGGGCTTTTGCAAGACGTTGTCAACGTGGAGGATTCAGTACTTAGTTCTGAATCTTCGCCAGGCCGGGAAGCCAGGCAGGCTTAAGACGTTCGACCTCTTGAAGATCCTGCGCTAGTCGGACATTGCCTGTTCCGCCGCACCCACGCTCGGTACACCATTACGCAAGATTTCACTCGCGGGTTGGGGTGCGGTAACGTAGCTGCAACCCACCGGGCACTTGTGTCACCGACTTCGCAGAGGGTGCTCATCGTGGTGACAGAGTGGGTATCGGCACCCTGATCCGCGACATTACAGCGAGGGATGTAATCGGACAAGGACAACGAAGGCACGTGAAGTGGCGCCATCATAAAACGAAAACCAAACGGATTAGGGGCGAGAACCGTGGCGGCTCGAAGGCGGTCTAGGACGGCGGGTTGGCCAGCACTGCGGGGCCGCATCGTCCCCCACACTATGTATGTTAGTAAGTTAGCAAAAAATGTTGCTTGTGCTTAGGACACTGTGTGCTACGTACCACACATATTCCTTTGAATTGGTATCTGTTAAACTGACGATTGAGTCTCTTTCTCTGCAGGTGCTTTCAGACGCAATAAATACACCAGGTGAGCAACATTCCGAATGAATTTCTTTTCAGCTTTGTATACATAACTTGTGCTGAGCATTTATCAATGAGTGCGGCAAAATTTGGCTACCTAAAATGCCTCTTCTTGGAAACAGTATACAGGCGTATATCAAAATGGTGCCAATCACTTTCTCATGAACAAGTTTTATATCAGTAAAATTATTACTTAAGTAGGTGCTTACAAATCACCTATACTGTTGTAATGTTCTCGAGCTGTATTTACACATTGATAATTTTCAACTTGTTTGATATTCTTGGGTACAAATATTTCGTCACGCTGTCAATTATTAGCGATGCAGAATGAAGCCAAGCTCGAAAGCCGCTTAGTGCAGGTGTGTAGGCGCTGAAAGCAGAATGCGTTAAGTAAGCATTACGTGAAGGGGAATAGGCACTACCAATAAATGTAGTACAAACGAACGTTTACGTGCTTATCGCACTACATTCAGCAGTTATGGTTTGGTGCATTGCATGTACAAACTATTAAAAGACAAACTTCTAAATATGTTTTCGAGAGAAGCAGCTCAAAACCTGGCGCGCTTTTACAGTACAGCTGTGGGCTTCTATATAGCTGTTTTTTATGGCAAAAGAGAGGAGGGATTCAATCCACTTCACACTGTACGTGAATGTTTCATCTTTGTGTATTTGTCACACATAAAAAAATTTCAAATATAGCAAGCTACCTAACATACCTAGAAATTCCATGAACTAGGGGTCCTGGAGTACCAGCGTAAAATGTTGGGAAGCCATTGTTCTTCTGGTACGTTTTCTCTATAATAGGCCGTAAGGATAATAAAATTTGACTTTTCGCAAAGAAAACTTGCCTGTAGCGCTGGAATTCACGCAATCATAAAAGAACACTTCTCTAGAGGACACAATGAACATGTCTGTCGTTGACTGTTCTACTACAGCGCTTGTGGAAACGCTTTGCTATCGCCAACTACTGAAGCAAACTGTATGAATCGTACACAATTGAGACGTATCTGAGCCACTGAAAACCCGGTCTTGTTCATCTTGGCTATGTCACGTGATTCTCGCCAGTTTTTGGCTAAACGCGAGCATCACAATCAGGACACATCTGACAAACTTGCAGACCGGTCGGACCTATACAAAACAAAATTATGAAAAAAGAGCGAAAGAACAGCGCATACATAAGATGACGAAGGGAGAGCAGATTGTAATTCAGCAATTTTAAAGAAAAGCAATACAGCCAGTGCACGGCAACAATACTGTCACACATGCAAGATTGAAAAGATTTCTGCCGAGCTCGTGCCCACAAGCACATGCTCAGTGATGATGGAAGTCGTTCAACGACACTCCCCTGAGCTAGAACAACTACAAAAAAAAATAACAAGCATGCATTTGAAAAGATAGATCTGTCTATCAGATCTCGGGTGACTCTTCACCAGGCAAACAAACTAGTACACTTATTGTTGATTATGAGTTGAATTAATAAAGAATTATGGGGTTTTACGTGCCAAAACAACTTTCTGATTATGATCGAGGCACGCTGCAGTGGAGGACTCCGAAAATTTCGACCACCCGGGGTTCTTTAATGTGCACCTAAATCTAAGTACACGGGTGTTTTCGCATTCCGCCTATGATTTCAATTGAAGATAGTATTAGATGTAGGGCCACATTCCGTGTCCTTCCTAATTTTCTCTGCTCTCTAAATATTGCGGGTAAAATTCTGTTCTAACACAGCTGTTCATGGAGAAAAACAAGGCAGTAGCTCAATTCACGCGTGAAAGCTTAGAAGGCATGAATTGACGAGAAACGTTTACAAACTTGAAAAGAGCTCAAAAATTTCTAGCTTATTAAGATGTTTCTTTATTCAGGAAAATATTCGGGACAACAGAATAAAGAGCTATGTTTCCACCTTCAGAAAACTTGTATTCTGTGCGAAGATCTTCCGAGATTCGATAACTGCGATTTCTGCATATCTTTTTTTTTTTGCCGCCCCATTGCCAATAGGCTGCGGCATCGGACAGCCATTGAGCCGAATCGTCAACGGGAGGGCAATATCCAAGTTTCAATTACCATGGATCGTACGTAAGCATAACCTTAACCCTCTTGTATAAGTCTTTGAAATGTGGGGCCCTATAACGTAAAACTATTCCAATGTTGTTATTCCAATCTCCTGACGTCAAATTTGCGTAACCGTCGACGCAAGCATCGGGCGGTCACCCGCAGGGTTGTCTGAATAGACCAACCACACGCTCTCCTTGTTCATAGGAGGTCGCTTTTGTTTGCTTGAAAAACGAATAACATTGCCTACACTGAGCGGCTTGTCTTATCTAATTGTCTGACAAAAGGCGAGGAGCACGCTCAAGTGGAAAGGGCTTCGATGGGGCCGAGTCACTGCACTGAATATCGATAACCGGATAAAGAGGGTGGTGCCGGCGTCTGCGATTGGTCCGCTTTCCCTTACTTAGCTGGCGGTGGCTGGTCGAAGATCGCGGTGGCATTCAACGGAAGTTTAAGAATGACACTAAAACGGATCCTCAGCGAAGAAGAGTTGGCAGAACGGGGTCGTAAACGTTCCGAAAACGTTACACAGCCAGGCAAAAAGATTTATTATGCGCAAATAAACCCATGCTCTCCGACAGGTACGAGTAGCCAGTGCATCAGCGATCGGCGGCAGCCATCTTTTATTCCTTTCGGAACGTGGCAGACGGCGGCTATTCAGAAGAAAATTCAGTTTTGTTCGGCATATTAATGCAACTTTCACGTGTACACGTCACTTTGACACGGTGGGTTTTTGCAGTTTTGTGACGTCGCGGGACAGGCAGGTGAAATGCATGCCGCCCGAAAACTTTTGACCAATAGCCGAGTGCTAATTGCGAAAAGGCGTTGAATCAGAAATAACTATCTTTCATTTATTCGATCAAATCACGCATAATCATTGTGTACACGTCATATCAGATGGTGAGCTATCGCGGTTCTCGTGAGGTCACATGACAGACAGGTAAAGTGGGGCTATCCCAAAAAAAGTTTTTACCAATCGCAGAGGGCTGATTGCAGAATTGGAATAGAAAAGTTTGGCATAGTTTTACGTTATAGCGCCCATACTCAGTTAAGTATGGCTTTCAAATAAACGAAAATTATGCGCCAGAAGCGTTTATTTTCCTCAGTTCCTATTCTAATCCAATGAGGGACGTTTGGCGCTTAGCATTCACTGTAGCTGAGTGGCATTTAACAGGAAACAGCATGCTAAAAACCGAAAGTCAGCAACAAAACAATAATCGGGCTTTTTTTTTTTTGCTTCTCGACCATTTGTGCGTAATGGCATAATACATAGGGTGTACCGCACTATAGACGCACAAAATTGGCTTATATAACTAAATTCAAATGCAGACGCGATTATGGTGGTGTACTCAGTACGGGGCCTCCTTAGATAGTGGCCCCGGTAAAAATGGCCATGTACCAATCTTTGAGTGCGAAAAAAAAAAGCAAGCAGCGAGCCAGATATAGAAGAACTCTCCACAAAGTGAGCTCTCATAACCAGTTGTGTCGATTTAGCTCATTCAACTTCAAGCTTTATCAATCAATAACAGAACGGTTATTATCAGTTAACATCTTAAAGACCAGAAAGAAGACAACAGCACTTTTATTATCCCTATTGTTGTAGAGCTTATATTTTGCAACTTCAGGGTATTGTAGCAGTGTATTAGCTCGCTGCTAAATTTTCGCTTGAATTACTTTTGCGTAGCTTGTCATCGCAATTCTACAACGTCGTACACGCGAATTGTCGCAATCTTGGGTCAGCGATGCTGACGTCATTACCCTGCGTAAATGGCCGAGTCAAGCGCTTTAGCTAGATTGCCCAAGACTTAGCAGTAGTATTCAGGTGGGGCAGCCTGGTCTAGACTTGACAGTTGACAGAGTTGGCGAAACCTAATCTTCCAAGAATGCGCAAAGGCAAACGAGGACAAAAGACAAAGAAATGAAAAACTGGAGCTTGTCCAGGCGCTTTTCGTTGTGGCTCTCTTCTCGCTTTGCGCGGATTTTCTGAATGTCAAGGAAACATTTTAATCACAATTACCAGTATAGTATGGCAGATCATATTTACCATGCTTCGGAAAATGGCCACTTGAAACTGCTATGCTTAATAGCCTTTGTTTTCCAGACCGGACAAATAGGAGCAAACGCCGGATGCTCATGAGATACGTGTTTTAACGGCAGGTTCTGTGTTCGCTTTCTGCGACTACGTCATTATGTCATATTTTTTCTACTTCAAGGTGTATGTACAGATTGTAAACAAGTGGTCGGCAAAGAACTTCACAGAATCGATGTGTGGTGGAAGCATCATCTCTCCAAGTTTCGTTCTCACGGCAGCCCACTGCATGAACACGTAGTGAGTACACGTAATTAGTCCTATAACATGCGCTTCCATCACGAGTGGTTCCAGTGGCAATTGTAGGCCGGGCTTACCTTCGTTAACTGAGGTGCATGGGTCAGGTCACAAACAAAGCAGAAAGTGATCACCACAAAATTGCTCTCGATGTCACACGTTTGCCCTACGGCAAAGGGAGTTTTTCTTTTCATCGTTTGCGTATTGATGCTCAGTGATCTTACTTGAAGGCAGAAACAAATACTCTCGACCCCAGAGTGCTTGGAATATCACTACAATATTTTTTTATCATGTAAACTTGCCCTACCTTCTGAAAATAGCAATACTTAGTGGCTCTGTACAGTACAAAACCACTCGTTACTTATAATTATCCTTGTTTATGATCTTTGCTGTCGACTGGGTGCGCGCGTTGATTTTAAACACCATCAAACTTTTGGCGAGATTGGAACGGGTGTTGCAAAACTTGCGATGTGCGGTAGCACAGAACACTCTGTCACAAGTATGCGGCTGTGTTGCCTCATGGGGAGCGTGTTTTTATTTTTTTTTAATTTGTCCTAATGTGAAAAGCGTGGCAGTTTGGGCGAGTTATTATGTCATGACTTTTTAGTCTTGTAGTGCCGCTCAGAAAGAGCAAAAAGGAAGGTAGAAAGAGTAATGACTCATTACCCCTTCCACATTCCTTTTTCCTCTTTCTGAGCTGCGCTACAAGCCTAAAAAACTGTCCTAACGTAGTGTTGCAACAATGTGTCATTATAGGGTATACTTTAGCAGCGCCTCTAAGGTGCTAAAGGGGCAACAGGAAAACTGATGCTGGAAACCGGACTGACCAAAGGGCAAGGCGCCGAGGGCTCTGTGCGCCTAGGGGGTGGAGGGGGGCTGGATTTACCGTTCGCTATAGCTGACCAGTCTTATATGCGAACACCCCCTGGCATCCTCAGGCGTCTTTGATACTCCCGCTGCCCTTTGGTGCCTTGGAAATGCCGCACCGCAAGCTTCATTCCTATCTCAGGTGCATTCCTTAGGCCTCTGTTTACCGGTTGCAGCGTTACATTTGCCGCCCTAACGCAGCTAGTAATCATAAATATTGCCAATTCTACATGCGCTCCTCGAAATTTGCAGTAAAACACTGTCAAACTTTCCACAGGAAATACTAGCGTTTGGGAATTTGACATTTACGACGTATCGTGCCAACTGTGGGGCTCCGGCTATAATGTTTTTTTTCTTCCTCCATGAACCACATATAAAAAAATTATTACAGAACCCATTTCTCGATAACTGTCGACGGTAACGCGAGTATCATTTGAAAAATGTAACGGCATTCCGAATTCCTGAAGATACTTTATTTGACTTCTGTAGGGGTGAACTTCACTTACATGAGTTATACCGACATACGCCGGTGTTGTGCCACATTGCTACGGCCCTCAGTTCCCATGATTGCCCATGAACATGGCGGCATGACGAGAACTGTATGACACGGACACAGTGACGACGCCTAAACTTGAGAATGGTATAACGACACAGTGTGACGACGACATGACAACAAAGGATTCACGTCGAGTCCTCGACAACAGCATCACGACAAGAGGACAATAGGATGACGACGATGGTTTGAAGACAACCACAGGGCGAAACTGAAATGACGACAGTGGTATGACAACGGATGCATTTTAACTACTGTCTTACGACAATAACATGACATTGCTGCACGCTAACGATTGAACGATGACAACATGATTACAATAGAATGATCAAAAATGATGTTGATGCATCGATTTAGGAGGTGTGATGATGACGGCATGACCACAATGGAACAACGTTACTGGTGTGTTGACGGTGGTAAAAAGAAAGCATGATGACAGTGGCATGACGACAATTGTATGGATAACCTTGTCAAGATGGTAGCCAAGTTAGAACGATGACCATGAGACGACAACAATGCCCTCACAATGGCGGTATGATGACGAATGCATTGCCACTAGTGTACAACGACGACGTAGTCACGACGTCGGCATAATAGTATAAAGACAATAGAATGACGACCACAGTATGACGACATTGGCATCACGACGAGTATATCACGAAGCCTGTGTGACGACAATAGTGCAACTACGAAGACTTCACGAGAGTCGGATGACAAAGCTGCAGTGAAGCCGAAGGCACAACCACAATATCACGACCATGATGCATAATGGCAACAGAATGACAATGGCTCCATGGTAGCGGCTGTCTGATTACGACATAATAACGATGATGGCATGACAATAGAGGCTTATTAACTCTATAATGACGAAGAATGATTCCCGACGACGACTTGCTGAGAGTCGGATGCTCAAGCTATAGTGAAATCCAAAGAACGACTACAATGGCATCATGATGGTGGTGTGACAAATGCATGACGATTGTATGACTACGAAGGCGTGACGACAACGGCATGACCAAAAATCGGATGCCGAAGCAGGAATGACGACACCGAAACGACCACGACGGGTTCATGACCATAAGAACGTGCACAGTGGCCCAAAGTAGTAAACATTTTCGGCCACTATATGTCGGCGTAAGTGGTTTAACGACGGCTTCGCGAGAGTCAGACGACGAATCTGGAATGACACGAATGGAACGAACACGAAGGCATCAAAAGCACGTATAGCTACATAGTGCCCCGAGCTGATAACTTGGGCCACTGATTCGGCAGAATAATCTAGACAGACAGACAGACAGACAGACAGACAGACAGACAGACAGACAGACAGACAGACACAGACAGACAGACAGACAGACAGACAGACAGACAGACAGACAGACAGACAGACAGACAGACAGACAGACAGACAGACAGACAGACAGACAGATTCAAATAGCCTGTAGTAGGCAAAAATGCTAATCACGGTAAAATTTAGACCACCCAATGCAATTGATCAGGTGGCGCGCAATGGCCCTTGCACAGGTAGTCTGCACGTATGCATACCGAGTACTTCAGTGAATTCTAGAAAAGAAAGTACCTCCGTGTATAGTTCATTTTATGTAAATAACGAGCGCATTTAAATGGGAAACCTTTACCGGGAAAGGAATGTGTTAAAGCTGTCTGAGCCACATAGCACCAACCTACGTTTCAGCAGAAGACCTTATGTGTTATTAAATAAACATATGATTTGAATTATCAGCTTATACCTAATTAGTAGAGCGCAAATAATGCGTTATGGGAATTAAATCGAATGGTTTTTCGAGATACATTTACATAGAAGGAGTTTTCTAAGTAATAGCAGTGTTGATATGAGCATCGTTAACATAGGAGAAAATAACTTTCACTTTTTCACTTTTTAATATTTCACGTTTCTGCTTGACACTGAAGTTAAAAAAATACTGGAACTCCAATCCATTGCAGTCCTGGAGCAAGCGTTTTCCCGGGAGGACGTGGATTTGCTGGGACTTTGGGCCAAGTGCAAGGGGGAAATCCTTCGCATTACCTTAGATTATCATCAAACATGGTTCGCGCGGTATTTTTTTTCCTCTTTGTAGAGCAGCACATTCTCACTGACACTTACCCAGCGACCCAATTTGGCATTGTAGACGTTCACTGAATACAAGCACATACCGAGAGGCACATATCCAGTCTTTCAAATATATCCAGCGCTCTTACTACCCAGTTCTCCTAGTGCACACACCTTGTGCTACAGGAGCCAGAGAGTTTCAGTAAACAGCGTTAGCTACCCAACCCCGATTCCACAGGAACCCATGTCGCCGGGAAAGGTGTTCGTTGAAGAGTGGCACATATCTACCCATTGACACATACTCAGCCACCTAACTTGTTTTGACGGTTGGTCTCGAACCCTGTTCTCTCACACTGCAGCTTGATGCGCTACCCATTCAACCGTTCATTCAGGCAGTAACCCGTGAACATGAGCTAGACCATTCGAACACTGGCCCATTGAAAGCTAGTGACCCAGGCAGGCAGCAAAGTGATTAGGTGCATACAAACATACAAAGCCCCTTGAAAAGGCGTGAAGTGCGATCACGATGTCAGCGGATTAAAATTCAGCATGAAACAGATCCCAGAGCGAAGAATTTAGTGAACATAATGTGGTCAGGACGCGCATAGAGGGAGAAGCCTTTTGCTAAAGAGAAGTGTAGTTGGCAACGAAAGCAGCCGAGTGGGGACAAAATGTACGGGTGGTTGAGTTTTCAGGGTTTCGAATATGAATGGAACATTACATGCTATTTGTATTCTTGCGCTAAATAGTACTATAGGCATTTCATAATATTCGCAACTTCCCACATATTTCACAACAAATAGCTTTTAGTCTTCAAGGTGAAAAACGAATTCTATTATCAAGCGTTGCGAATACAGGTTCTTAAATGTCGCAAGGATGTCACAGAGCAATGCACTGAGCTTCTACCTGACTAATTTGTCTTGTTGAGTTGCTCAGCCTGATAAACAATGGGAAAAGCTTTCGAAGGAATGCAGAAACAAAAGGCATAATGCAAGCTTTGTTTTTGTTTTTCGACTGAAGCCTACATGACAAACGTGATTGTTGCTCGTGGATTGTCATATAAATTTTTGTAAGTCTATGTATGTTGTAGATTTATCTCAGACGCTACAATCACGGCCTTTCTTGGAGAGGAATCGCTTTCATGTATTAACGGCATACAAGTCTTTCAGTGGATTTTTCGCTTTCTTTTTCTTAAACTACTTAAGTTTTGGTAACCTACTTAACGTTTTAGGAAAGCTAGTCCTTCAGCAGTTTTTCATTATTGGAGGGCTTGTTTGCAACCAGGCTGTAATGATGCTAAGAGGCTGTTTTTATTGGTCATTAAAACCAACAATAGCTATCAAGAATCACAATAAGTAATCTTGCGAAGAAAAACGACGCTCTGTCTCTGATAATTGAATGCATTTTAAGGTTATATTCAGTGCAGGCATGGTACGTATGTATATCGAAATGAATATTCATGCTGCATATATAATACACGCGTCTTCATTGATTATGCGATACCCGAGTCGATGTTTATACTTATGATTCATATGCAATTCGTAGTAGGAAAATATATTTCTATTCGCGCATCTCAAGAAGCAAATTATAAAATGTGACTAAAGTTCAGAAAGACTAAACCGCAACATCATCATCATCCTTACATCATCCTTGAGCGAGGAGCCTCTGCTTAACTGAAGTGAAGTCATTTGAATAAACACGCTATTGTTAGGAAGTGAGGTCGTCTTAATCTGCCGCTGTTTGTTTCTGTGCTAAAATTATGTTTTTTCATCAAAGACCTGTAAGGTATTGATACATATGCGTAGTTTCCACCAATTCGATTTTGAACATCTGTTTCTTTAGGCCTCCCCTCAATCTCACGCATTTGGTGCTCTTTATGTCTATGACACTGTCATGAGGAAATGCAAAAGGGACTAGGAAGTCTCTACACAATATTTCTGACAGGCTGTCAAGCCCAAATTTATATGAGACCCATGGGGTAGGTCAACAACAAGAATTAAAAGTGATGGGTGTACTTGGTTGCACTCTGCCACAGCAGTAGAAATATGCCCTAGGGTAACGCCGCATTGCCTTTTCATTTTATTATAGCGGTATGCATGGTGTTACTCTAACTCTTAGACTGCTTTGAAAAACCTACTATTAGAGTCACTGAATTTTCATGGTGTTGTTTCCTTCTTATTTGCTCTGTTGCAGCGGGAAACTGCCATTCTGGACCAGAATCTACTACAACACCACGGAGATGTTGAAAGGCCCAAATGTCATTGTGGATAAGGTAATAATCCACCCAGCATTCACTTGGGATACATTGGCCAACGATATCGCCCTTCTTAAGGTAAGGGGTATGTAGGTCTTGCTCACATAAGTGCTCGAACGAAATTCGAAAATTTAGTGAACGATGTTTGTGTTTCATATGATCGAGACCTACGGAAAAGGCTCGTAATCTTAACAGGTAATTGTGAATGTAAGACATCTTTGGATAGCATTTTACCGCCAGCAGGCAAAGAAATAAGGGAGGCGTAGAGACCACGAAACATGAACAATTTTTTCCTTGTAGGTTAATTCATTTAGCACTGTCAAAATTTTACCAGGAATGGCATTGCTTTGCATTATGTATGTATGTATGTATGTGTTTGGCGAGAAGAAACTGTACAACATACAGCGTCGCGGTGTCTGCGTCTTCCTTTTGTGCTTGCCTACTAGCGCTGAAATATCATCCAACTTCGCGTACCGACCCGCCCAATACTCAGTAGTGTTAAAAGGATTACCAATCTTGTATTTGATAGCCCCTAGGGTCAATATCAGTTATCACTTATCATCTCATGTCAGTTTCACTGATTCCAGTTATGAATTGATTTACGCACATGTACTTTTCTCATCATTTTTGCGAAAAAGGGAGACGACGACGAAGTGTCTTTTGATATAAACCTATATTTACACAGGACTGGTCTGATGCTATCGCCTCTGTGCCCATACTGCCAAGAAACAGAATCACTAGATCATTATTTTTTGGTATGTCGACGATACAAATTGTTAAGAAAAAGACACCTAGAACTTCCGTTCGCAAAATTAGGGTTAATATTATCACCAGAAATCATTCTTTCGGTGCGTCAGTTATAGGGGTCAGCCACAGGGACGTATTTGATGCCGTTTGCAGTTACATTCAGTCAACAAAACGAATAACTTTTTAACTTTTGTCTTGTATTTTGTTTGTTCTTGTACGTTTCTTTTTTTTTTTTAATCTCTCTTTCGTTATATTTTTTCTCATCGAATAAGTAGCACTTCAAAGGATTAGGTGAACGTTTCAGCACGCAATTCTTGGCCAATCCCCCAGCGTGGGTATGAGCCATAACATGAGGCCATCATCATCATCATCATTTACAGCGCTGTACTTTCTAGCTCCGGTTTATTTCTGTGAAAACCTAAGTTCATCCGCTGGTCCTCGCTCCCTGCTCGGTCGTGATGGAAGTGGACGACCCCGTACGTCTGCCGGTGACGGCGGCGTCAGCGGCGGCCACCTCCAGGAAGCGCATCGGTCAGCAGAGCGACAGCGACAGCGAGGATACCCATGTCTACTCTCTCAGCAGTGAGGACACATCCGATGACGACTTCCAGCTTGTGCAGAGCCGCAGAGCGAAGAAACACCCGGACGTCCTCATCGTCAAGCACGCAAACAGTGAGACAGACGCAGAGGCCGGACGCCAATACCATCATATTTGTGCCCCTGCTTCCCACCGTCAACCTCAAGCTACTTAGCAGGCAATCTGCGTCGATGTCACTGAAACCCCTGATGCCAAATGAAATACCGGACATTCGAGTGAACAAAATCTACTGGCGGATGATGTCCAGCATGCGGCTGCTTTGACCACTCTACGCAGCGTAACGGACCTCGATCGCATTCAGGTGCGCTCTTACATCCCTCTGGGATCTGACGTAGTCACCGGCGTTATCTACGATGTAGACGTCGCCATCCTTAATAACGACTTGCCGATTCTTATCAAGCCAGCCAATGATGAGGTCATTGTTGATGTTAACCGACTAGGCAGTTCACGCTGCGTGAAAATAGCATTCAAGGGTAAACATATACCCTCGCATGTTAAAGTGGGACACTTCAGACATGCAGTGCGCCCTTTTATTGCAAAACCTCTTCAGTGCCGCAAATGCATGAAACCGGGACACGTGAGCAGCGTCTGCAAAAATCAGGCAGCATGCTCCCGCTGCGGCGAGCCCCACGCTGCAGATAAATGTGGCGCGACTGTAATGAAGTGTTCAAACTGCGGAGGATCACATGAAGCTTCATCGAAGAAATGCCCACACATTAGAAGGAAATGGTCATCTTGAAAGAGATGGCCAGAGATCATTCATCTCATCGCGAAGCCGCCGATAAAATCAGGTAGCGACGTTCACATCGCCGGCGCTCCTCTAGGAAGGCTGTGCTCTCTGCGACGCGCATGGCGCTTCTTACACCCCCTCCTCCTCTGCCGCCCGAGCCGTACACTGTGAAAATAACCGCGAAGAACAAGGCCACTGAAAAGACCACATTTGCAGAATCTTGGCCGGCTCTACCGAAACGACAGCATTCACCAACAGAATCACAGCAAACTTTCGCTGGACAACCCCCGACGTCTACAGTCGGCGATTTGTGTGACCAAGACAGGCAGGTGGCTGATATGCTGCAATCGCTAATTAATACAATGCGCATGGGAGGACACATGAAATGAACTGTCGCCTGTGGATGTTAGTCGAAATAGAGACAGATGGCGCTTTATCTTTCCGTCAGGCTCGCCTCCTGCCTGTATGGTGACGCGACATTTCGATTTTACCTATCGCCTGTGATAATGAATCAATTTCAAAAATTATTGCAATAACAGGATCCCTATACGATACACTACAACTTACAATCTATAAGCACAGTCTTACGGGGCCTGGTGAGGGGTCCCTTATGGAAAACAGTGATACGTGCAGTAAGGGCTGCGTTATTTATAAAGTCAAGGAGTCATTCAAGGAGAATAAAATTAAGAAGTTCTAGTTTTCTTATTCGCACCAGGTGGACTAGGCACTTTAGTGAGTGCCTGCTTCCTGACGTATACGGGAAGAGTTTGGATTTCTAGCCAAAAAAAAGCCCATGCGCGATGACGAGCATCTCATTTTCTCACGGAAAGGAGATAATATGGACATGCTGCATGCAGTGAATAGTGCGATGCCTTCCATGTAGTGGTTACCTTTTGGACGCTGTAAGGTAAACCTATTCCAAAGTGCTTCTATTTCATTTCTGCTATTAGCCCTTCCCGATTCGTCTAAGTTTTTCGGGCCACTCCCACTTCACCTGTCTGTCACACGAAAACCATGAAATCTGCCCATCTGGTGAAACGCGCACAGACTGAATTTACGCGATTAGATCCAGCAAAATAAATATAAGCATCTTCAGTTATACGTGTTTTTTGCCATTAGCCCTGCGCTATAGGTCAAAATTTTAGGAGCTGCACCCACTTCGCCTCTCTGTCACGCCACGGCACAAGCCTTGTAATCTCGCCCCGTCCGAGTGACATGTACGCCATAAAGATGCATTAATATATGGAGCAAAAGTGAAGCTTTTTTTGGAATAGCCAGGTAATGTCCTATATCGATATCAATAGAACTGGCCCGCCAGCCCATCGATGTGGCACTGGCTATTCGTAGATGCCGGAGAGAAGAGAGAGAGAGAAGGAAACGTTTATTATACAAAACAGGGTCCCGAGCGAGGCCGGGTACCACCCTAAGGTGGGAAGGCTCCTTAGTTCAGGAACCCTCTGGCTTCGACTGCGCTCTCGGCCCTGGCGACGAGTTGATTTTTTTTTTTTTTTTTGCTTATAATAACAATTCATGCTTGACAGATAAACGCTGTCAAGTCCTTTCGGCCCATATACGACATCGCAGTACCAGCTCATGTTCGCTGAGGATCCGTCTTTATAGCACTTTTCACCTTCGGTGGCATGCCGCCGCTATTTTCGACGAGCCACGGCAAGTTAAGCAAGGGGAAGTGGGCCCATCGCTGAAGCCGGTAGTACCCTCATTATCCGTTTATCTTCGTTCGCTGCAGTAGCGCTTCCCCACCGAAACCCTCTTCACTTCTGTGTCCTCTTCGCCTTATGACAGCCAAAAACATAAGAAAGACCTGTCGAGGTACGTAGTGCCAATCGCTTGAAAGCAAAGTGACCTCCTATAAACAAGGAGAACGTTTGGTTGGGTTTCTCAAACAACGCCACGGGTCACCGCACGATGCTTTCCTCCGCGGTTACGTAAATTTGTCGTATGTAAGCAGGCAGGAATAAAAACATATTGCAATAGGTTTATGGCATAGTGCTCCTGGACAAAATTATGGCGCATAAAAATAAAGGTTACACCGCTAAGCAGACGAGGACGAAGGGAGACACGAACGACACATACGGGCGCCAACTTCCATCTGTTTATTTACCACAATCCACGCAAACTTATACAAGAAACCAACGTAAAAAATTATCAGACTAGAGTTAGGCAGGGGTGATAGAAATTAACACTGCTCTTGGGCCAGTCATCTGTACTGAATTATCATGGCAGGTGCATATGAGCACATGTGCATTCCCGGCGTAATCGGAACACCCAACCAAATGTGGCCGCTGCACGTTCTAATCTTAGCGACGATTACAGGCTCTCATTTATGGATGACATTTATTAGTCACTTAGTGCTAGTGACAGCGTGCTAACGTACTTATTCGCTGCTCTTTTTATGAAGGAACCCTTGATTATTTACCTTTCAGTGCGGTTTCTTGCTTTCCTTAGAAAGGTCGTTTTGTCGAGGAGTTGCACACAACCGCAGCGCTTCCAGCGGTCTGCCCAGTGGCCGTCGATATGTTGCTGTTTACCGCCAACCTGTGCTCTCTCGGTTGATTTATTACTTTAAGTAATGCTAGTAATGCTAATTTAGAGTAAAGGAAGTAGTGGTAATTTTGGCAGCACGCCGCCACTGGTCGTATTGCCGCATTTTTCCCTCTGCCGCTCCTGGTATGCATCGGTAGTCGTAACTATGCGTTGCCTCCCAAAGCGGTGCTGCAACTACAATGAAAGCAGTTGTTAGGCTGGTTCTTCTACATATGGAAGGGTACTGACGTCACTCCTCACGTCACAAGCTTCCGTCGCCGCCGTAGCTTGGAAAGGAGTAATATTTACTGGGAAACCTATGGCGGGAGCACTACCTCCTTCGGATTGTTATCAAGAGTACCTTATCGTCAATGATGTGGTTTGAATGCTTTGGGCTCTATAACGTAAAACTATTCTAATATGTTTTTATTCTAATCTCCTGACGTCAAATTTGCGTAACCGTCGACGCAAGCATCGGGCGTTCATCCGCAGCGTTGTCTGAACAACAGTACGTTTCCGCTACATTTGTTCTGCGCTTGGTGCGCACGCAGAGCCATCTTGCGGCAAACACAGAAGACCCCCTCCTCGCAATGTACAGCGCTGCTCCGACAGGTGGCGTGCCACTCGCCCGCGCGACGCGGCTCCTCTTTCCGCTCACGGCGCGATTCCTAGGTGCAGCGTCCGATGCGGGACGCCTCTGACGTGATCGTTGCGCCGTAGCGCGTCTGGTGGGAAAGCGTCCCCTGCAATGTATGCCCTGCTACTGGCGAGGAGTCATGCGTCTGCGTGGTGCTCCCAAGCGAGATAGAGGACGATCCAATCGAGGCGTCCGCCCCATGATCGCGTCCGCCTTTATGGCGCGTCGCGGCCCGGCTGTCCGTGCCGATCACGACGTTTGGCTCGCATAGATCGTTTCACCCTCCGAGACGCCGAGTTCTTTGGTTCGTTCCGCTTGCTCAGGCGCACTTTTCGTCTTTGTGTGACTCAAGAGCATGCCGAGCGAATGAGTGGGTGGTGCGAACAGCGTGCGATAACGCTATCGTGTTCCACTCTTGAAGGCGAAGCTTAAGCGTCCTCCATCTTCTTTTTCAATAGCGCGATATTACATCTAATATATTTACTGAGCATGTTTCTGTAAAAGCACATTGGAGGAACGTGGTGTTGTGTTGTGATTAGATGCATAGGCACCCAATTACGTGTCTTCAACGGAGTCCCCTGTGCCAAAGTAAGTAGTTGAAATTGACCCAGTAAATCATTCGCGGCTATGGGATGGCGTACCAGCCATCGTTTTATATGCATGTGAACTACAGCTGCCCTTGACGCTATTTGATAAATAAGTTCAGCTGTCGTGGAACATTCCCTAATTTTAAGAGTTAATGTGCTGGGTTGGTTAATATGAGCGCCGGAAATGTCAATCTTAAAAGTTTCATTGAGAGAGGTAGCGATAAGTTGAACCGTAAGAGAATAAACAAAACTGCGTGACAACAAACCTATAGCTGGGCCTTTGAGGATAAATTTCCCGCGCAGCTCGTTGAGTGTGCCACGGCCCTTATCACCGTTACTCATTACGGCAGCCGTATATCAGAGGTCGACAAGCTCCGGATGATGGACCTTCACATCCAGAACAACGGCCAGAACACTTTCACTACTCCGAAACTAAAGTGTGTGTTGGAAGCGCTCTTGCACCTCATCGGCACCGTTTCCGGCAAAAACTATTACATGAAGGAGCACGATTTGTACCGTCTTATCCATGCCTTCATATTCAGTCTTTTCCTCGACATGACAAAATTCTTCCGACTTCGGCAAGAAATCGCCATCATATGTACTATGCCTTGGAGAGTCTACAAAGTGGGAATGCGCCCTAACCTAACACCCAGAGCAGTAAACTTCTCCCGCTTCACCTCCACAACACCATACACTAACTTATAAAGGCCCATAGACAAACACAATACACTCACCTGGCTCAATCTTTCACAGGGCGTTAAATATTTGACGCACTCAAAGTGGGCATACTAGCAGCTGAGCTCACACTACTACCAGTCCCACGCCTCGTACACGCACAAGTCCTAGTAAATCCTCTTCCTCGGAACACGTACGCAACTAATCACTCGTCCCGCCGTACTGCCCATGCGAAAGCTCTGCACAAATATACGGTTGAGATTCCGACACCGTTTGGGTGGACGCGGCCTCCACGGGCGAAGAAGTGGCAATTCCAGTCGTTGGCTATGCACTGCGACACACCGCAACTCTCCACCTTCATGTCACATCCACCCCGGAATCCTTGGAGGAGGCGGCGCTCACGCTTGCCCTCACATACATTTATTCCCGGTACATCCTTACTGACTGAAAGACTTCGCTCCTAAACTTTGCACCAGGGCGTGTGCACGAGACCAGTTTCCGCACCCTCGCCTCGCCCCCCGCAAACCTACTCCGCCATGTCAAGCTGGTCTGGGTCTTCGCACTCTGGAAACCCCAGCAACAAATCCGCTAGTGACCACGCCCGAGATCTCATCAACCGAACGGCGGCGGATCCGGAGTCGGCCTCTTCCAGGGAACGGATGTACACCTTCAGCGAGATGACAGACGCATATTGCGCCGAACGCCAGCTATATCCCCCCTTGCCCAACCACCATCAATCTCTTGAGAATCGGCACTAAATATTATGGCGCCGCCTTCAGAAGGGCACACCTCTCTCCCCCTATCTCCTCTCACGCATCCACTGGGAGCATGCACTCCCTCCTGTACCAAATGCACCCACCTCCCCTACGATACCCTTACCGACATTCTCCTTGATTGCGCGCCGGACCTCTCACTGCGGGGCTTGCAGCTCCTTACCACTTTGGAGGAATGGGAGACCGCGCTAGGCTCGACGAACCCAGCCAGGCGGAATGTCGCCACTGACCGCGCTGCCCACGTCATGTAACTCTGTCACCTCAATTACCGCGTAGTGCAGTGAAGTCGCGCGACGACCCAGGGACCTGCGGGCCCGAAATCCCTTGGTTGAATAAAGTTGTTCTTCTCTTTCTCTCTCTCTCTCTCTCCGACGATACCGGTAGTTTACTCGTATACAAGGACTGATCAACCACTGGTGATATAAAAACTTACCAGCCATTTGAAGAAGTGAAGGTCCGCCATGTCACTCATGAATCATTGCGGCTCCCTTACATTGCTGCTACATCATCCTGTGTGGACTTCCAGCCGTCTGGTACCTAAGACGTGTTGCTTCTTGTGCGGCGTGCGATCGAGGTCGCATCTACGTCTTCTTCAATCCACAATGCACAAGAGCTCGTGCATGAAAGCCCCAGAAACTGTTCATAAAGCAATTGATTTAAAGTGTGCCATGCAGTGTGCCATGAGAGCAGTGTGGATCAGTGAGCAAACGGGGATAGCCGATATTCCACTTCTCATTTAAAAAAAAATATGTAGATGGACATGCAGTGGAACGCGTAAGGCGTGATCGTTGGCACAGTGGTTACAGAATTGGACCATGGGAAGGGAAACGCAGTGCAGCCAAATCAGCGGGGTTATGAAATTATAAAATTTAAAGGCGCAATTTGCAATCGGCCAGCACAAGACAGTGGACACAAAATCACTGGGAGGGGCTTCCGTGCTGCAGTAGACATCAAAATAGACTGCTGCTATAGCTGCTGATGATAATGATGCAGTTGATATTAGATTATTACCCGTTCGTAACATACAAGTTCTGAAAACTCAAAGTGAACTGAAGCTTCATAGCGCATAGCCAGAACACTTAGCCATGAGATCGAAAGGCATCACAGTTGTCAGATAGCTGGCTGAATGCTCGCAGGCCGCTCTGATCCCCACTGTAACGTTAGAGTAGCAGCTTTCTCCTGAACCTTTCCAATAGTAATCTATCTCATTATCACCGCGCTCTAATATGAGTGATATGAATAAGCACTATCTTAGTATGTAATAAAAGATACATAATAAAGTACTAAAACATGTAATATTTTGTGCAGGTGTAACACAGCTGGGTTTCTTGTTTCTTCCCTGCCTACTCAGCTTAGATATGCGCTCGAGTTCGACCAATATGTGGTGCCAGTATGTCTTCCACGTAAAAAGCTGTCGCTAACCAATAGAGAAGCAGTCGTTTCAGGCTGGGGAAGGGTGTCTGAACGTAAGTCCGTTTACTCTATTTACGTCCTTGTTAGTTTACGATCTGATGACCTATTGCTGCGTTACTAATATTTATTAATTTCCAAAATACGTACGTAACCTTGAAGGCATTATCGCACAGGGGACAGTTCGAGAAATATATGTTAAATTGCTCACAGAAATAAGCAATGAATATCTAAAGCGAAGTGACATCAAGGTGCAATAAGTTAACATTTTATACGTAACAGAAAATTTAAACAAAATTAAGACAGTAATGAATTCTCACAAACACGGGAGGGGGGAGTGAATCGTGATTACAGAACATCGAAACAGAATCTTCCTGCGACAAATCCGCCTGTCACCGTTTGTGGAAAGCAGGAATTGGTAAACTGGTCCATAGTAGAACTGTATTCGCGCACTTTCCTTGAGCGGTCGAATCAACTAAAGACAGTTGGCTCCGGCAGGTAATTCCCGCTTTCAATTCCTGTTTTACTATGCAAGATACGGTGATACATTATGCCGCCGCAATGCCAGATTTTCCGTATATATTATAGCCACTTACGTATGCTCTAATTATCCACGTTTATAAGCATTATCATCATAGATGGCAAGAGTTGAAGTGCATGTCTGTGCACCACTTAAAGTAAAGTCTCGTAGTATCAACCGGACCATACAACTGTTCTCAACTGACGTCATGAGCTTTACGGACGAGGATGTTTTATCGCTACGATGAACTTTGACACTCTTAAATTAACATATTTTTTTTTTATTTTTGCAGAGGGCGACCCATCCGAACACCTCCTCTATATAAACAGATTCATCCTTCCTTATGATATGTGCAAGTCGGGATTCATCACAGCAGAACAAGCTGAAGCATTCAACGATTCGATGATTCTTTGTACATCCGCGAAAGGCAAAGACAGCTGTCAGGTTAGTGCTTCGTAATATGTGTTAAATTCCACTCGCGCACATGCTGTGGATACATTGTCAAAGTACCATCACCTGAGTACCCAGTGTTCGAATTTTCTCCATGAGTGAGGATCAACCAGTAGAAAATTCACAACTGGCCACCTATTGTACGTTTTCTTTTGCACGAACAGGAACACACATAGAAGTAATAGTTGGAATAGTACCTTGGTATAACGCTAAGCAAAATGTTGAAGTTATAGAATAAATTATTCGCTAGGACTATTTTGGTAAGTATTTTAAAATTGACGAAAAGCAGTAATTTCTTTCTTTTTTACTCTTCATTTTCTTTGACGCATAGAGTGCTAAAATCTTAGGGACTAAATCCTGAACCGGTAGTTTCTATGAGGCCTGTAATAGTGAATCCACTTTCAGGTTTAGTTACGTATATAACTATCATGTAGGCACTGTATGAATGCATGGTGTCACAGCATTTGGCTGAACCGTGGGCCGTTTTTAGTGTGTGCGATGTGTTTGTTCGACACCCTACTTGATAAAGCAAAATGGGTCTAAATTACATACTCTGAAAATGTTTTCCCGGTTTGGGGCGTAACTTCTCCCACAACAATGATCGACATTTGTCTTGATCGCATTTCATTTTTTTAACGCGGCGAGCCCGGTACTTCCAAGTCACGAACGGCATGCGCGTTTCAGCGTGACATAGCCTTTTCGACAGGAAAGTAGTGAGCGCAGTGTTTAGAAGAAAGGCAGATGAGTTATTGTTGTGGGACAAATATACCCTGTAAAGGGCGCAACTGTTTTAAATGTGTAGGGAGAAATCTAGAAAGGGTGAATTAAATATTCAGATGGCGGTATGCCGAAATCAACAAGGCATTGCATCGCGCTACATCAAATGAAAGAAAAATGCACTTGGGTGAAGCTCCGCCAAATTTACGTGTACCAACGCTGTTTTTGTGCTCGCCTCGGCAATGTATACCCACTTCTGAGCCCCTCCGCCCGCAGTACTGCTTTTAACACTTTAGGCTCCCTGTTTCAATGAGGCTGTTATAAAATGGACTTACTCCAATTTAACACTAGATATATACATCCGGCTTAATTTCTTTTTACCTCGCAGGGTGATTCAGGTGGTCCATTGACCGTATGGTCAAAGCTGGGCAAGACAGTTCAGGTTGGGCTGGTTTCTTTTGGCACCGGCTGTGCGCGTGGTGACAAGCCAAGCCTGTACACACGCGTTTCAACCTACGTACCTTGGATCAAGGAGGAGCTTGCCCGGGATGAAAAAGAGCACAGTGAAGGTGAACGTATCGACTCGACACTGCATCGGACGCTATTTCCATAAATAAGCACGAATACATAGTTGAGCGTTCAGACACACGCTCCGCCAATTACTGGGTGAAGGAAAACGTTATTCGTCATTTGCTACGTGGAAAATGCAGCATCGTGCATGTATTCCGTTCTCGCAATTTCTGGCGTCATAACCTTCATAATCATAATCATAAGGAATATTACGCAACAATTTTGTGCTAGGACGAGCAATAACAATAATGAGGACGGAATCGCATCCGTCGTAATTTAGAGGCCATTTGATGACGTGATTGACATGAAAATTGAGGAGGTGTTGTGTTGATTGTAGTTCTCTACAGCAACGGTTCATGTTTGAGTCCATCGAGTACATCAAGTGGTATTTCTCAAGCGAAGTCACCTAGTAGGCGTTAAGCTCATCCGGCAGTGGTGGTCAGGGGGGGGCGGGGGGGCGGGGGGGGGGTGCACTTTGCTTGTGGTCATTCAGGCAATATAGTTCACATTACGCGGCGAAACCGTCACACGCTAAGAATGCACGGAAACAAACACTCATTTTCACCATGCAGTATATTATGGTACAATAAAGCTATTCACCATGAAACTGATTACAACGGATGAGTCAGCCGAGAAGCCCGGAAGACATTCTGTTTTGTTGCCGAGTGATTTCCACCAGGTTCCTTTACAAAGCAGTAGTTTTAATTATTTATTAAACAGAATTGTTGCCATACTCTACATAGCGCGTACAGTTTGTATGCCGTTGGGTTGTAACCATCTCTTAAAGTTAGTTTAGCATCAGTCCCAGACTGACCCCTCAGGACCTAAATATTGTTCTTCCTACCATACTGCAGAAGTAGAGACTTCTGTACTGCGCATACATAGAATGCCACTGACAGCAGAAGGCGGTTTCTCGTTCTGTGCTCAATCACGTTAAATGTAGCTTTGGACACTAAGGAAACACCTCGGAAACTTTAAAGGTACATTAGGTGTTTTTTGGTATTTCTTTACCCTCATACCGAGACTTCCAGCATAAAATTCCTACAACTTTTCTTTTACTCTATTGCACTGCTTTGATTATAGATGAACCCAAATTATTTCTTGAAATATGTGTACATTGCTCGCCGCTTGAAACGTGACACTCGAAAAGCCTGGTTGTCTGCACTTTTCTTGCTCACTTGGGGGTTGGGTCGAGACGAAATGCAAACACAATGCGTAAAAAAAGCGCTCTCTATTTCACTACTTACCACGGCGCATCAGCTGGCGGTACCCAATGCCCATGGTGGGCCCAAAAAAAAAAGGCAGGCAGCCATGCCCTCCATGTCTCGCAGTTTCCATCGGTGATAATTGTACATGTAGATATTGCACAGCGTCTCTGCTTTGGCTCACAAATGTACTGATGGCGTTGACCTGCGCTAGATTGTCTGGTCATATACTTGTCAACAAAAAATTACAATTTAACTTTATGCACGCAAAGGCTCGGGAATTCGGAAGATTAAGAAAGACGAGCTCGGAAATTACAAGCTGTTGCAAGCATATTTTCTACACAATAGATGCAACGAACACAAGCAACGAAAAGGGCTTACTTCGGGACAATACAATGTCCACGGAAGGCTGTTCACAAAGTACGAGCTATATCGAAATCGTCAGCTTATATTTTGTTGCCTACTGCATCCGAGCGTTAAAGTGCCAGGGGGTTATAAGTGCCGCAGAAATTCCATCGCGTTTTATTTTATTTTTTTGCGCATACAGAACCATTAATGAACAACATGCTCTAAATTAAATCAGTTATATTGAATATGAAAATGTTTGTAAGAATCTTCCAAGCTCTTGACAAAGTTTTAAGGATTCAGCTTCAGATATTTGCTAATACTATCTTCACATTATGAAAACGTTGTTCCAAAACCAATCTCTTTATAGCAGCAAAAGCAGTAGCTGTAAATAATGAAGCTGGAAGAGTGCTCTTGAGCAGCCATGTGCACTTAAGTAAATTGCGCTCTCTTGGGTGTATTGGATATAAAAACACCCTTTCTGCACCCTTACATTGAGTGAAAACTTTGTAAACAGGCGTAAACGTTAGTGGAAGGGGTTTTGCTCAGCCTATTATTTATTTCAGGGTGGTCAAAGGGTGTTTTCTGCACGACACACACCTCACGCAATTTAGGATGCTCGGGCACTTGAACTTTTCTAGAGTTTATTTTCCAGCGCTTTGCGGCAGGTCATTGTTCGAGCACCTCATAAGGTCACAGTATAGGCTATGTAATGTTATCCCGCTGCTTCATGTGCATGGCGGCACCAGTTCTGAAGTGTAAAGGCAGAAGATTTAGAGTCCTTTCCTAAGCTAAATTTCAATTTCATACACTGGCTTCTTCTAACATGATATCATCTCGTCGTTGTTTCACAGGTCAGCCGCCCATCGACCGCGAAGCATAGTCACTCAGTAAATTCTCGTTCGTTAGGCGCATGTTCTTTGTGGTGTGTCGTTGGCTCCAGCTCAACATTATGCGCAGTAATGTACTTTTTCATGCATTGTCGGTTGGAATACATTCGCCAGTGCACGCCCAACAATCTACTACCGATAAATAACAGCAGTTGTTAAGAAGGTGGCCCACCCCGTTCGTAAAGCAGGGCGACACAACCATCTTGTCCTCTTATTTGCTTCCAGCTTTTTTAGATATTACTGCTAGCTCCGCTTAAGTTGCTTCAGCACGGTACCGCCTGATAGATGAAGAGGATAGCATGGCGTCAACCTAGTACAGCTGCTAAACGCACTAACGCCCTCTTTAGGGGCTCTGTTGTTCTCTGTGATGGCGTCGGTGAATGCAGGATTGCAACGCCGATGAGAATGTTAGACAAGAAAACTTCATAAAGAGTGTTGCTCAAATTATAAAAGCGATTAGGATCCAATCTGAGCCGCAAGTCTCGGTCACATTCCCAGACGAGCTGAAAGATGAAAAAAGCATTCCATATATATTTGCATCAAAATGTGACTGCCTCACAGGCCTGTATATTTAAATGCCTGTTTAGCAATGAACAACGCAATAAAGAAAAAGAAAAGTGGAGTGGCCGAGACGTAGTACCTCCAACTGCTAACATGTAAGTTCGAACCGCTCCGTAGTGCTGCGCACCTTTTTAGGTTTCTTTTAAAATCTAAATGTGCTGGAACTATTTTCATTAGTACTTCAGCGGACATCGTAAACAAGGGGGCAGTGACATAATAAAACAATATCGCTATAAAAAAATTCAGTGTACATTTCGGCTGTAACACATGCCGGGGAAAATGCTGCAGTTGTGAAAAAAATGACCCTTTCATATCAGTAATTCAGGTGAATTAGTTGGCTGGAACACCATTTCCTGTGAAGGCAGGAGGGTAGTTATCAATACAAGAAAATACCCTTAAGAGTGCAATGTACCTTAATGCACCTGCCTTTTCAGGGTATAGATTAGCTGTATTGTAAGGCATGAATCAAAATAACTAATAGTATAAAAATAACATCACTCACTCGTTTCCGACAGAACGATCTTGTTTTCTTTTCCGCCTTTACTTGCGTCTGCTTGCACATTCTTTACACAGGTTGATCAACGTCACAACCCGCTGTATCGCATAAACAATACCGATCACTGTGTGCCAGAGAACAGGATGGAGGCGGAGAGTCTAACGTGCTCTCTGAGAGCCCTAATTCCGAAGTAAAGTTTTGTTTAAAGCGGCAAACTTACACACGATCACAAGAGCCGCTATCCTGAATCCATAAGCCAGATTTTGGTGGTTTTGTTTTTAAACGCAGCAGATAATTTTCTAGACAAAGCGACCTATAAAAAAGGAATAGGAGCAATCGATTGCTTTTGTACTTGCAATAAGGGGAAACGATGATGTGTATCTTTTTATTGCTCATTTACTATTAGTATGTCACCATTAAAAACACCGCCATTCACATCAGGCTTTTAGTGATATACATGGCGTGCACATGTATTAAGGGTGTGTTACATTTCTATCGTAACATGTCTACGATTGTACACACTACCGCTGCTATGTGGGATCCGAACAAATGAAGTATTTTATTCGAATTCTTCTTGGCTAGTGACTCCCACTGCCTATATTCCATGGATGTTGTAAGATGTTCGCAATAAAATTATTAGAAGAAGGAATATCAAGATATGTTATGGTATCTATTGAAAAGTGAAACACCTTGGATATTGCCAAATTATATGGTAAACGTCCCTATGCTGCATACATATATATAGGGCAAGCTGGCCGCATCAATACACCGAAAACTTTTTAAAAGATGCGTGTTACAGCAACGACCACTCAGCGCTAACGGGCGGCACAAAAAGCGCAAGTCACCATGCACTCCAAATCTCACGTTTCGATCGATTCAATCACTGTACAGGTACACTGTGTGTGTGTGCCTGTACGTCGCAGTAAAACTTCTTCACCTGGAAACAAAACAGAGGAGCAAACACGATTGACATTATGGCTAAAGCATTCATGAAGAGCAGCGTACTAGGCGCTAAGTACTCTGGTGATGTCACCCACCTTTGTATTTCCTTTACGTGGGGCTTGATGCCAGTGCTGTCCGTCGCATTGACTTACTTCACATGCGCGACAGCAAAGCGACGAAAATTCAAGCATTGCTCTCCTCCTTGAAACAGACCTCTAAATGTGAGTCAGCCGTTTACAAATTTTGTAGCAAACAGTGCGGAATGGTGCCTGTAAGTTGTAATGTATAATACGCACGTCTCTCCCCTTCAGATACTCTAGCACGAAAAAGTTTCAAAACTGCGATATTTCTTTTTGGTGCAAACGTACAGATTTACAAATTTTGTTCTTGAATCCTTTTTATTCCTTAAACATTTCGGCAAATATTGCAAAAGCTCCGAAGCCTTGCATTCATATATTGCCTTATACAATGAATAGAAACCACCGTTCCATCTGCAGTGCAATAACTAAAATTTAATTTATTTTTTTCAAATCGGTCTAGCCGTTGTCTAAAGAGAGAATTTATACGTTTCCTTGTATTCAAATGATAAATGCAGAATGTGCCCTTAACTCTTAGTCTTAACTTTAGAGTTAATTACCGAAATTTTTTTGTAGAGCGAAGGTCACAACAAAAAAAACTGATGCGTGATGATGCGTGAAACCTCCCCCCCCTCCCGCCCGAAGAAAAAAAGAATGTCTAGAACATTGATTTGTTTTTAGGTAAGAGGGGTTAGCATTGTATCTTCATGAATAGCTGAATATCTTCATGAAGGCAATGCAACTGCGGCCGCAGGTAGGGAGGAACTTCACGCTGAGGAGCAAAGTAATAATGAAAGAGACATGCCAACAAAGGGCACCAGTTATCTGGTGCCTGACAGAACGTGCAATGCATAAAGCCTTCGACGTGATACTTAAGACTGAGGAAAAGCGCGGCTCCATTCCATGACCCAGATCAGCTGAGCTGTAAAGAAGGAGATTAAAATCTTCGTACGTGGGGCACCATGACATCTACTTAAACAAGCGAGCTTCATAAAAATTCCATCTCAACCGCAGTAGACATCTCCGGGCCTACGTCACGACGACTCGGTCACTGACCTTCAGGTACAACGGTAGAATGCAGGAATGTTTTGTGGACAATAAACGCGCCGCGCGTGCGTCCGTACGTGCTCACAGCTGCATGTATCAACGCAGTTCTTACTTTCTTTTTCGGGGTTTGCGCGCATCCGCCGAGCCAGTTCATCACTCCGACGTATGGTTGCCTGCATGCGTAAATCACACGAATGAAAGCAGTGGGGTTTTCGTTTTTTTTTCCAAGAGACCAGAAGTGACGACGAACATGGCAACCGGCAACGTGTCGCGACAAATGGTAGCCGTCCGCCCTCGGTTCCAGAATCAGCGGTATTCACTTGCGCGTTTCTCGACAAACCTAACTAAGTGGCTGCTGCCTTTTACACTAGGCAAGTCTCTACTGGTCGTATTGCATCAGGCACCGTGAACTACGGGAACAGTGATTTACTGCTGTAGCGAACGAGCATTTGATCCTCCAGCCTCATCGAACGGTACCCCTATCACAAGGGCACTCTAAACCGAGCCCCATTCCGATGCGGATAGAGAACTGCCACACTAGTTTTTCGGGTCACTGCAGGAATTCACATAATCGCGATCGAGCTCCTCGATGGCGATCGTTAATGTCGATCGTCTGCACCTTAACAGATGAGAGAGCTCAACCAAATTTCCACACAATTGTCTTCATGGCAAGGACGTACGTCCTAAGCGAGTGGTACGGATTCTTTCCTCTCCTAGAGTATGATCCAGGCGCGTTCATGAAGTACACATATAAGTCACGAAATCGCACTTTCGACGAACAGTTCGGGCCGTTTTTCAAACCATCTACGAAGAAAGGATGAGAGCACGAGTCTCCGTTCTCTGAAAAGCTTCTTGGCGTACAACTAACGGGTATCTTCTTGCTGGACTGCGCACAGTCTCAGACCAGTTCTTCTCAGCAAATGCCATGGTACCAGTGACACGAGGGAAAGGTTTGGCTTTTCATTTCCTTCCACACGTCTCGTACTTCACTTTCGCTAGGGCTGATCACGTCACAATTTTAAGGAAGGGTCCATCGCCACAGCTAAAGGTGAAGACTGGGGGCGTATCTCTAAAATATTAATGCAGCAGGAACAAAATTCACAGCGACACCAACCGCAGAACAAGAAACAAAAATGAAAAGACGCATGAACATATGTAAAAGCGAATTTACACACTTTTTTTTAAGCAGAGCACAACCTTTTACTAACCTCATTTTATTTATACTGCATTGCTAGAGCAGTAAGACCAAAAGGAAAAGAGCCTCTGGTTAGCCTAGGGGCGCTATAACGTAAAACTATTCCAACGTTTTCTATTCCAAATCTGCTGTCAGCCCTACACGATTGGTCCAAAACTTTTTTCGACCACCCCCACTTCACCTGTCTGTCACGCGACGTCACGAAAACGGCGATACCTCCCCATCTGATATGATGTGTGCACACTGATTATGCATGATTTGACAGAAAAAAGAAAAAGAGTTATTCCTGATTCGACCCCATTTCGCCATTAGCCCTTGGCTATTGGTAAAAAGTTTTCGGGCTGCACCCACTTCACCTGCCTGTCACGCGACGTCACAAAACCGCAAGAACTCACCGCGTAAAAGTGACGTGTACGCGATAAAGATGCATTAATATGCCGAACAAAACTGAATTTTCTTTGTAATAGCCGCCGGCTGCCCCGTTCCGAAAGGAATAAAAGATGGCTGCCGCCGATCGCTCAGACGCTGGCTACTCGCACCTGCCGGAGAGCATGTGTGTATTTGCGTATAATAAAGCTTCTTGCGTGGCCATGTAATGTTTTCGAGCACTTTCGGCACGTGTACCCCCTCATTCTGCCAACTCTTCTTTGCTGATGATCCGTTTTAGCGTCATTCTTGAGCTTCCGTTGCATGCTGCCGCGATTTTCGACCAGCCACCGCAAGCTAAGTAAGGAAAAGCAGACCAATTGTACACGCCGGCACCACCCTCTTCATCCGGTTATCGCCTTTCAGTGCAGTGGCTCGGCCCCATCCAATCCCTCCACTTGAGCGTTATCCTCGCTTCTTGTCAGCCAATTAGATATGACAAGCCGCTCAGTTTAGTCAATGTTATTCGTTTTTCAAGCAAACAAAAGTGACCTCCTATGAACAAGGAGAGCGTTTGATTGGTCTGTTCAGACAACCCTGCGGGTGACCGCCCGGTGCTTGCGTTGGTGGTTACGCAAATTTGACGTCAGGAGATCGGAATAGAAACATATTGGAATAGTTTTACGTTATAGGGCCCTAGCTTAAGGATTTTTTTTGCATTGTGTTGCCTATTTACTACTGAGGTCTTGTAAAAGATCGCAATATCAATAATTGATTCGGACTCAAACAAATCTTACCTGTGCACAAGACATGACTACATCTACAGCCTGCAGACATTAGTAAAGTAAAGAATTAATTTCTTAAAGGAATCATCACTTATGGTATGTCATTGGTTAAAAGATTTAAAAGCAACCTATTAACTACACGAGTAGCTTAATGTAAAACATGTATTCAACATTTACAAGTAAGCACAAGTACCCGGAAGCTGAAGAGTCGCTACTATACTGAGGCACTTAAACACACCCATGTTACACGTAACCATCTTTATCGATTCCGTGCACGCCACTACACGGTCATTCGCTTCAGTATTTCGCGAAATACTTACGCCGAAATTGGCGCTTCTGGATCAAATTTTAGCCAAAAAGGAATGAAAACTCCACAAATAGCTTCACTAACGTTGAGGATAGACTTTCAGAATAGCAAAAAAACTAAGTTATCAACAAACCATTGTTTATGTACGAAAAATGTTAGCAGGCTTCAGTTTCTGGACTGACTAAACATCAGGTAACACGGCACACTTTACTGACGATGCTGAACCTTTATTATCAAGCATACACCCTGCTTGAACAACATTTTAGCGCCAGCAGACAACGGAAAATCGAAGTCGTAGAGACCACGATGCGCATCGAAATGTTTACTTCTCCCTTTTGGTATTCTCTGCTGGCACCAACACGTTATCCAATATCAAATACCAACTCGTCAAACAGATAGCAGTGCTTATACAGTACTTAGAACAGTAATTAAATTGCGACTTTCTCGTAGAAAATATTCGAGCGAGAAAGATATCAGCATAGATATTGGGTAACCTGTTTCCGTCCCCATTTAAATACAAATTATGAGGCATTGCCTGGTTATTTATTGGTTAGGCTAGAACTATGCCATTAGTGAGACTTTTGGTATTCCACCTAAGAGGTCTTTTTCTGTTGTGCACAGAATTTGAGAAATCCGGTTGTCGAACAAACTATGAGAACTCATGCATCATCACCTATCAATTACCCTCCTCATCGCGTATCCAAGCTTCATGTGTTTATCTCGGCTTAACTTAAGTATAATAGCACAATTCAATTCGGGCACGAAAAAAAAGAAATGTACACGTGATATCAACGAAAAAAAAAAAGATACGTGGAAGCATTACATGGACACTGTACCCCAGATCTGAGACATAGAGCGCTTTTTGTTTTGGCGCTGGCTAAAGGTACGTCCGACACCTCCCTTCAAATTTCTTTTACGGCGAGGTCTGAGATATCCGGCAGTGTTTTTAGGCAATTACGCCTGCCGTATTCGGTTGGTTCTTACGTGTTTCACGTTAAGTCGGGAATAAATAATCACACTGAACAGCCACATGCACGCATCTCTCGCGTCAGTGCTCATTTTGTGTGTGTAGCGGTGTGCTATGTTGGAGTCGGCTTAGCCAGCGCGCATCGAACTGTTGGAACAACTGGTGCCTTGACAGCGTCGATATGGCAGAATTTACAGCAAAAAGCGAAAGGAAACGAATTCCATTCGGTGACCCGGGCCGCGATATAACGACAACGTATGCTCGTCGCAAATGCAAATAATGATGTGAAAATGCTCCTCAATGGATCCACTTCTGGTTATTTGTGCAAGTACGTTGATGTTGCTCCATTTTCCAATTACTAAGACGCCGAAGTCACAGCTTCAATGGTCAAATTAACAGAACCGTTAACTAACTGAAGCAGAGAATCACAACTCTTCTCCCAACAGCTAGCTCCATTGATCACTCTTCAAGTCGCCTTGAACCCGCCGTGGTAGCTTAGTGGCTATATGGTGCTGGGCCGCTAAGCCTGAGGTCGCAGGATCGAATCCCGGCTACAGCGGTAGCATTTCGATTGGGCGAAATTAAAAAAAAACATGCGTGTACTTAGGTTTAGGAGCACGTTAAGGAACCACGGGTGGTCTGAATTATTGCGGAGTCCCCCACCACTGCGTGCCTCATAATCAGATCGTGGATCTGGCACGTAAAGCCCCATAATTCAAATCACCTTCAGTTTTCGTAGCCTACAAGGCGTACAATTTCCTTTGTGGCTCAAAACAGTTATCTCTTGACGCTCCTTTCACAAAAAGCTTAAGTCCTACCGTTATGCAGCCCAATACACAAAACCTAAAAATTGGTCGCACGAGTTGCGGCACCGTATCAAACGTTCTGGTTAAGCATACGTTTCAATGCAATCTCGGCCATTTATGTGGTACAGACACTCCTAACCTGATGCTGCGTTTTCTACTTAAAGTAGTAATGCTGTATAGATGGGGTTCTGAACAAAAGTGATAGATATAATACGTCCAATAGCCCACTTCGATAGTAATCTATGCCAATGCGGAGGAGGGTTTGCTTTTCTAACAAAACATGCAGTGTTTGTACGTCTTCAATACGTTATACATGAAAGGCTACAGTAGAACGTAGCGCACGAGAATCCGGTTTTGAAAAGGTGAAAGTGACCAAGCTTATGTGGCAGAGACATGAGCATTTGACAGTTAGTGGTTAATGTTCAAATACAGAAGCTATCACAAGTGGGTCGGCTTGTTGGCCTTGCGATCAAATCTCCGACTGCTGCGCAAGGTGCCTTGCGTGTAAGAATGCGCAAGTTTAGTGCGCATTCTTACATGCGCTACAGAGCAAATGCCAAAACAGTAAATTTACGTAGCACAGTAACATCGCAATAAACGCACTCGAATGCATGACTCGGTGGTGCAATAGTTGTGTATGTCGAGATGGCAAGATGACGTGCTGCTTGCTTTTGTTCGCCATTATTAGACCCAAGTGACGCAGAGGGTTCGCCACGTCCGATAAACTGCAGAAAACTAAATAGAATGGAAAAGAACAGGGAATCGAACCTTCGTTAATAGCATGGCAATCAGAGATGCTAGAGCTACGCTTCCACTCATCCTTGCCTAATTCATTTTCCAGATGTGATATTAACGCTCCTTCAAAACTATTCGAGCCTTTACCGCTATATATTTGGCCATTTTGGCGTTGTAAAAGAGGATTCCTTTGCACTTTACCAACAGCGCCTAGTGATTGGCACTCGTATCGCATGGAGGCCTGCATTTATTACACCACCGTATAGCGCTGGGTGATTGCTGGTGGTCCAAATACAATAACAGTGCGTCACAAAAGTGCTCGTCGTATTTGTACAATGGTATTGATGTACCGATCACTCAGTGGCGGCGATAACCTCAGTACCGCGTTTCAGTTGTGGAGCGCTGTAGATTCTGCTCCAACGTTTTGTCTTATTCCGTGTTCAACGCCTACAGCCATTTCTAAACGCCTCTTTCCTTAGAATACGGAGTCGTCCACCCCACTGACACTGAGACAATTTAAACTTAACTACAGCAGGTAGATTACACTGCTCGTTAGCGCAGGATCCCAGCTAGCCCAGAAGATGACGAGAAAGTATGCGCGTATAGTAAGTGCCTCTGTATGTATTCTAGCCACTGTGTTCTGAAGGACGCGGAAACTTTGTGGAATGCCGTTACGGAACAGTTTCTCCTTATAGATCTGCCGAACCTTTAACACGACAAACTTGACTGCTTGCGCGTACGTCCGCCGTAGCTTTAGAACCTGCGAGTCATCTTAGCCACTGCAGAAAGCATACTTTCGCATGCCTTTGCGAAGTAAAAAGAAATTTGTAAGAATTATTTTAGACTATTGCAACGCCTCGTAGGAGAGAGCACACATGAATGAAGGCGTTCGCAATTGTGGTACTGAGATTTCGAGGTTGCTTGCTTTTTTTCTCGTTTTCCCTTTTTTTTCTTTTGGCGCAGTCTGCGTTGTTTGTCTTTGTCGCTTGTCTACCATAAATATATAGACGAAAGCCAGCACTTGCTTCGTTCGTTACATTCCTGTGTGTACCTATGCTTTGCGCCCCCACATCATAAACGTGTTCGTTTGCCAGGCATAACGACACCTCAAGGACAACCACTTCGAGTTCGTTGACAATATCTGGCCTTGAAGCAGCTAATACGGAAGCATTGTCCACGACAGGCACGCAGTGTGTTTGCAAGCACATTGCTCACCATAGCGGAACCCAATTTAGGCCGTCATTGATCTAAGAGCCGTGGATTACCATGCCAAGAGGAGGAAACGCACTCGTAGTTCAAGCGAGTGCAATCGAGGATTTTCTCGGTGAATAGACGCGGTACAACCAGTTCTCCGTCCCGTCTCCAAATGTGATACGACGAGATAAAACTTGTTTGTCGGGCTCGTCGCCACTTCTAGTATCTCTGTACAGGGTTCAGCAGCTTACACCATCAAAGACGAGCGAGCGGTCAAGGACTTGAAAGCAGGCCGGAGACGTTTCGTCTAACGCCAAGAAATACAATCTGGTTAAACAAAAAAAAAACAAAAGAATGAACAAACGTACACAAGACAACAAACAGAACGCATAGCATTTCGCCAACACGTATTCAGGTTATCCGCGCGGAAATCGAGGCAATCCGATCGCTTCGTTCGTCGCCCCTCTCGCAACAGCCCTCCCCTTCTCCAGTCTACCCTCATGTACTCGCGTGAACACTCCGCACAGCTGTGGGGCTTTCCGGTCACGCCGCGTTCATTAAACACGGCCGCTTCCTGCCAACGAATCGTGCCGACTTTGGGAGCTGCCGCACGGAGTAAAGAAACATGGTTAAGCCGGCAAACAGCGTCCTCGCTTGGCTCTTGACTTTGACGTGCCTCTGTTGCGCGGGGACCCATGAAACGGGTGGCGCTGTCCTTTTGGAAGAGGGAGAATCTCCGGTTGTACGTATCTCTGCGGGTAAATTACGTGGCGCAAAGCGTGCTGCGTTGGACGACAAGTTCGTCTACGCTTTTACTGGAGTGCCTTACGCTAAACCGCCGGTTGGAGAGCTGCGGTACCAGAAGCCCGAGCCCGCTGCGCCATGGGCTGAAGAAGTCAGAGATGCGACGAGGACGCCCCCTTCGTGCATGCAACTCAGCGTAGCTTCGCCTCGGAATCTACTATGGGTGCCATACGGTGAGTAGACGCTTTCACTTCTGATTGTTGGGTCTGTGTTTAAAGCTGTTGTTTTCATTTCTTTTTTTATGCGTTAGTTTTCACCAGTAAAAGAATTCACGGAAGGCAGTAGGGTGGTAAGGTATTTCCAGCTGTTGTGCTCGGTAGAAAGAAAGAAGCGCCACGGTAATAGTACTTTTTGACATTACGTTCCAGATTTGTTTGGGTCGCGTGATACCATGGATAACATACAATTGCTGATATTCCTATTAAAGGACACTAAAGAGCTCCAACGCTTAAAAAATTTTAAAAATTGATGTTTTTTCCTTTACTAACGCAATTTTTGATAGTGAGCTAGGTATTTTACAATATTCGACGAGAACAAATAAAAACGTATATACTTATTCGACTAAACCATGTGACTCTTCAGCTGTTTAGGTACGTCAGAAAAATATATAGAGTGACGAAGCAATAATTTTTATTAGTGACACATAGTACCGGTAATCGTTAGTATTACAATCATAATTGAAAGTTTTCTTATTCGTTCGTAACAAATTAAACAAAATTAATTAGCGGCTTTTAAGTAACATATGTAAAATTTGTATGCGGTTTACTTATATAATGTTAATCTTAAGGGCTTGTAGCAACATATAAATATATTTACGTATTTCTGTTGCCAGTGAGCAGAACAGACTCTGTACAATCAACTGCTCTATCTTGGCATTTTCAAACCCTACAGGGCTTTAGCTGAAAATGAGGAAAATAAATGCGAAAAAAAGCTTCCATATCAACAAGAGGCTTCTACGTAGTTTAAGTAATCACTACAGAAGCCAATGTCGTACGAAGCGATAAAATAAAACAAAACAGTAAATATGAATTCTAACAATGCAGTGTAGGGCAATTGAGGTTACAGTTACACATAAACAAATGCAGAGGACATTCTAACAAAAACCTTCAGGTAAACATATGTATCCAACAGACTATCAAGACCATGACATCATAAGGACACAATTAGGCATTTTTATTGTGTTACATAACTAAATACAGATGACGATCACAGCTAACTAAAAGTATACGTTTTTAAAGAAAATGACAAATCACTCTAACAGACAACTGTGTGGCCTATAGGACTCGATGCCAGTGCTTCAAGACTTAGATCACCACGGCAACTGCTCAGTTATTCACTTTGTGAGACATTCGTTTACAACTAGCGTAAATTGAAATGCTATCAGAAAACGAATGATCACAACCTCTGTTATGCATAATTACATGCCCCTGTGAGATACAGCACCGCTTAAGCCGGTTTCTGAGCGTGAAATAGCACCAAGTTTACACTTGTACTTTTTAATAAGCCATGTTACAAATGCAGGTGAACTTGGAAACAAGCAAAAAAGAACTGCATTGTTTTAGTTTCGGAATCATGAGAGTTTGAATTTACGTTGATAGTACATGCATTTAACCAATGTAAGCGAGTCTCATAGGGCACCCCAGGGGTCTTTGGGACAGTTGACCGTTTCAGCCACTGAGGTTACGTGTACTCATTAATATTAGGAGCCAGTAACTGGCTAATAAACTCGCGTGTACTAAGCAAATGCACAAAAACACAAAGAGGTGCCAGAGTGGAGATCCTTGCTGTTCATTACACGTTGCTCTTACGTGTCGCCTACTCGAAGTCTTTCTGTACCGCATACATTGAGGAGAAATCAAGCATCCCTACAGCCGACGACAAATGTCTACAGACCAGAGCATCTCGTATCAGACGGCCTCTCAGCGGTACTTCCGGTGCTTCTGCTACCCTCGAGGCCATGGCTAAGCTGAAATGGGTTCTCATGTTCTTTGCTGGCATGCCAATCTCGGCCCAGCTGGTATTCTATATTTTTCTCTTCATTACGCAAGGTGCTCTCCGGCAGCTGCGGCGATGCGCTTCCGCGTCTGCAGCAGTATTCATTGGAATGGCCTGCCGCTCTTTCTTAGCTGCTGGGGCGTTGTGCTGTGAATACTGAGTTCACGGGTTCAACCCCGAACTTTTGGATAAGCATGAAATTAAAAAAAAAACGCTCGTGTACATGGACATGCACATAAAGAAACCAATGTGGTCAAAATCAATCCGCCGCCACTCAATACTGCTAGCCTCAAACTGACATCTTCATTTTGGCGGCGACAGACCCTTAAATTATCCTTTCATTCCTCCGAAACGGTATCGGCCACGTGCCAGCAGGCCACGTGTCTCAGTGTGTGGGCCGCACGGCTGGACAAGTTACTTGTCCTAAGACTAAGAGGAAGTCAAGAAGCGTGACGCGACACAAGGAGATTGGCCTGCCGATAAAGAGCAAGGGGGCACCTTTCCGACTTAACGCGGTTCTTAACGCCAAGTGTTGCACCGTTAGGTGGCTCGGAGAGGTAGTCCGGCATAGACTCGCGTGGTCCATAAGTTTGTGGTCGCCTGCCACATTCACCGCTGCTCGTTCCTGTTTGGTGGAGCAAATAAACCCGCGTGCGGCACAGATTCAGCTGCCACATCCGCGCGCCTTTTTCCGAAAACCAAGCTGCTGACGACTGTCGCTTTCGACAACAAGCTGTGCAAGTCAATGACACTGCCGAATTTGGGGCGCACCAGGCTCAGGTGCATCGAGGTGCATTTTGAGGGAGCAGCTCTGGGAAGCGTAGTTGGGAGAGAGGGGTGCTCTGGCGCATTGATCACATGCTCGCATTCGTGCGTGCTTCGATGTACTGCTGCGCGACGATGCGCAAGTGGTGGCCTACACAATGTCGCCAGTTTGCGCCGGTGGGCCCTATACACAAATGAAGGCCAACGTGTGATTAACGCATATCATAAATGCCATGTGACCTAATGGTCAGATCGTGGTTCTCGCTCATAAAAACTCAATTTTTGTAAACATCATGTTCAAGTGACATATATAATGATGTTGTAAAGTCAAGGTGTAATAAAAAAATTAGGTACCCTCATCTGCGCTGCAGCGCATAACGGGCATAAAAAAATGATTAATGAAGATAAATTATGGCAAGAAACAAGTGAAAAGTTAGAATCTAAGAAAGAAAAGAAGGGGTCATTATTACTATCAGCGAAACGGAGTGAGCAGGCATATCAGCATTTATTTCTAAAGATTACACAGTTTCCTCCAATACCTTCATCATTTTCTGTCACTTTCGGTAATCTTATCGGAGTTCGTTTGTTTCTTCTCTGGGCTTCCATATTCTTCCATGTTCAAGCCAGAGTGAACGTCAGAGTAATGAAAATATTGTGTCTACGGTGCCTAATAGAAAAAAAAATGTGGTCTACGGGCGCTTTGTGCAATTCACCCTATCGACCCCATCAAAATACGGCCGGCGGGGCTACGGAACAAAGCTGCAACCTTTGGCTTGGCAGCAGGATGCTGCAACCAGTGAACAGCCACGGCAACTGTACTAAGTCCTTTTTTTTCATTCTAACAAGACGAGTTTCTTTGTTTACACATAAATTCTACAATACCACAATATACATTGCCTTGAATAAAAACCATAACATCCAGTTGGTGGCGTTCAGGTATACAGCGCTAGTTACCGGCCCTGAGTAACGCAGTGGCTATTGGGTTGAGCTGGTGATCACGTGGTTGCGAGCTGATTCGCGGCTTGACTGTCTGCAACATAATGGGGGCGATATGCAAGAACGCTGGGATTATCATGCACGTCAAAATATACCTCACGTTCTCAAGATTAAGGCGGCGTCTGCCATTAAGGCATGCCTCATAAGCAGATCGTGGTTGTGGCAAGTCGAACTTGACAAATTGGTGATTTCGTTTTAAATATTGACAGAAGCCTTTCTGTTGTGACAGCTGTGTTCTGAATACATTGCGCGCACAAAAATAATTGTTGCAACGACGCTTCCCTTCGTAAACGCGGTTGACGCGCAAGCGTATGGTTGCTATAGCACAAACGACGCTATCGGCCCTTGGTGCGCGTTGACGCCTACGCTGTCCGCACCGCTGATCGTATTCAATTCAGAGCTCGCGCAGCCGCACCACACGCAGCATCCGCCGGAGTAGAACGCCCCGTTGTAAACATTAATTTACGCTCTAACATATCTAGCATGGTGTACACGCACGCAGGCAAACAGCAACAGTCCGCACTCGATGACCGTGGACACTCGTTGTCAAAAAGCTGGCGTGAGGAACCGCGGCAGCCGCAGCGAGCGAAGTGGCATAGCGATGTGGAATGAAGTTCTGAGTCCACGCGGCGACGTATACAAGGCGGACGAGCGCGCTTCGAGCGTGCTGCCGCCGTTTCCAGAACGGTCCACCGGCGCCGCCGCTGACATTTCCCTCTACTGTCCGACTGCGCTCCTTCTCCCTTTCTCAAAACCCTGCTCCGGCGCTGATGTTTCCCTTTCCCGGGGCCCCACGTTTTTCTGTACCTCACAAAGCATAGAAACCTAAGGCTTTCGTCTTATAAATGCAGCGGCTGCGAAAGATAATGTATATGATAAAATGTGTGCATTGTTAGAGCTCCCAAACCCTCGCTGAATTCAAGAATAGGCGCTGGGAAACAATTTATTTATTTATTTATTTATTTATTTATTTATTGATACTGTCAGCCCATGACGGGCTATTGCAGAAGTGGATTTAACATACATAAACAGAGAAGTGCATTAGTGCGCTTGATCAATGCAATACAAAGAAGAAAAAGGAAAATAAAGTAGCACTAATTATATGAAACACATTAACAATATAATTACAGAGCACATTTGACTTATTATATGACAATATTAGCACCGAACATCAGGGTGCATCAGGGTACATAAGGCAATGTATTGCTTCCAAGAATGCATTAACTGATTTTATTTGGACAATGAATCAGGCAGAGTTCCACTGCTGAATTGCCATGAAAAAAAAAAGTATACCTGAAGCAGTCATTGTGCACTGTGGAAGGAGGTATATACAAACTGTGTCTGTGCCGTGATGTTTCCTGTGTCTTGATTTGGAAGTACTTGTATCTTACTTTGAGATGGTTATAAATTACTAAGAACGGGAATTTAAGCCTTTCATACTCCGTACGTTTTTGCATAGGTGGGAGCTCTGCAAGTTTACATATTTTAGTTGGAGAGTGAAAACGGTGGTATTTATTAAATATAAACCTTGAAGTAAGGCGCTGGACCTTCTCTAGCTTTAGACAGCTAATTTGGGTGTAGGGATCCCATACTATTTTTGCGTGCTCAGTTACGGGTCCTAGCAAACTAATTATTCGTGCATTTATTTTGCATCGCCCTTTGGTATTTTTCGATTTCTTTGTTTCGGAATGTGAACTAAAGAGACGGTCATACCTTAGTACTTCATCGCTGTCTAAAAAAAATAACGACTTCCTTGGGCGCATAGCCCAGCGTAAGCGCGGCTGTGGATATTGGTGCCGTGCTACGTTGTAGATTCGGCCTGCGCTTTAAAGGTGATCATCCAGCGGTCTCACGTCCTGCTTTTTTCACTGGTTTCCATTTTCTTGCGTGTCTTTTTGCAAATATGATTGGATTGTGTGATGGTCTTTACAAAGACTACTAGTAAGCCTCCTCTTCGATAACACCATTTTATAGTGTCAGCTTATTGGCTATACTCATTTTTTTAGACACCTGTGTGCTGTAATGTTGTAAGTACCTCTACTCTTAGGATGTCTATAATGTTAGGTACTTAAATCCGCACAGATTGTTGCCCGGAGATTTTGGATGCGTTTGTGTGTAGCCTGTGTTTGCTGCCGCGCGTTCATTGTGCTCTTGACGGAACTCTGAAGCTTGCATTGTGCATTTTAAATGGGCACGTAACATAGTTAATGTGGGCAGAGTCTGTCAATTCAACGGAACAGGAGGCGCTGCACTGACTTCACGTGTCAACCAACTTGTTGAGCAGATGGTTATCTTAATTTTGTTTTAGGCGCGAAGAAGCAAGGCGCGCGATGAAGAGTCAATTGCAAAAGATCATTGTCATGAAACGAGCACGGCGCACAGTTCAATTAATCAGTATTTCTTATTTCATGCATCTTAGCTTTTTACTGAAGAGTACAGTGGGCATTGTGTTCGCGCTGTTTACATCGCAATGAAGAAACGGGCGATAGTAACAACATCAATACGGTCATATTCGCACACAGATCAGCCAAAAAGCGAGGACTGCCTGTACTTGAACGTATGGACACCCACGCTGAACGCTTCAGTAGGGTTACCGGTGATGGCCTGGCTTCATGGAGGTGGTTTTCAATCGGGCTCGGCTGCCTTGCCACTTGATGATGGAACACACTTGGCTGCCCTCGGCGATGTCGTGGTGGTCACCATCGCCTACAGGTAAACAAGCTTCCTTCTTTTAGTACAAAAATTCAATGTATTTGATAGTAAAAAATGCGTGGTAAAAAAAAATAACTGCAAAAGAGGTGCCGCTAGCGTTCCTTAAATGTTTTTATTCATGCCTCTGCCTGCTTCTGTGGGTGGGTCCCCTTTTTAACATATTTAGGACAAACAGAAGGTAGGTTTGCTTTATTTTCTCGAAGCCCTATTTGAATCTCTAGACTTAATAAAGATAAAAAAAGTAAGCAACGTGGTATGAGTCACTCAAGGCCAGAAGGACACGTTTAACACAAGAAACTCCAAACAGCGCAGTCCAGCTCAATGAAAGAAGTAAAATAAAAATTACGTTATAGTGAGGGTCCATTAATTGATCTGTAATTTGGTCAGGAATTTCTTTCTTTTCTTGTTTAGGCGAGACATAAGTAGATGACCGTGCCTCAAAAATGGGCCGGCTACTTTATAGACTGCAGTGTGCTAAAAAATATGTTCTGGATTAAAAAGATAATATGATTAGTTTTTGTAAGTGCGTGCTATAGTAATACAAAGGCACCTAACCAACTGTCATCTTACAAATTGCAGCTGGCAGACGTAGTCGCTTTAGAGAGTCAGGTACATATTACAACACACAGACAACCGGTATCTTGGTCAATCAGTAGACTGAGTACCACAAGAATTAAAGCTCACTTTAGGATGTCATATGACTAGTTTTTGAAAAAAGAACGAGTTTGAAGGCGTTGGTTTTTTTGAGAGATATCATGAGGTAAAGCACTCTCTATGAGAGGCTTTCGCCTTTTAGTGTATGCTCAGGCCCCGTCATCTGAGAAGCGGTGAAGGTGACGGAGTACGCACCCAACGTGAACGGCAAATGAGGACGAAGATAGATACACAATAGACCAATATTATAATTGTACTATGAAAGGGCAAAACAAAGGTTGGGTGAGAAAAAAAAGGTGCTGACTAGGCAGCTTGATAGAGCTCTCACTTACTGACTAGAAAAGCCAGTACAATCAGTAAGCACGTTAACATGAAAAAACTACAAAATATTCTGAATGCATTCAAAGAAGCACACAACAAAATAATTACGCAAGTGCATGGTTGCATATGTTCAGTGACACTAAACGAGCTCCAAGTACAATTCCCTTATCATTTTTTACGCATAACATTCGACGTCAAGGTTCTTTTTTTTGTTACGGTGGGAATTAGGTTCTCTCGGAATCTTGTTTCTCACAATTTGTTCACTGTAATCAGTTCGTACAGTTGTGCATGCATTTCCATATTCTGGTTGTTTCCATATTCTGGAAAGCAAGTTCTCGTAAAAAAACTGATTTTACGTTTCTTGTCGGTGCTTGGTACTCAGACAGACAGAACTCATAAAAAGTTTTCATACCAACTGTGCGATATGTGTTCCCTTCTGCGTTAACGGAAGCATGTAGAGGCAGATCGCATCTATACCTTGAATTATTTTGTGTTGCGTACGGGTTAGTTTATCAGTGTTCGTAGCGGTAATTGCCCCCAAGACAAGAAACAATAGCGTATAAATGAGGAACACAAGAAATGTTTAGTAGCGATCTCGTGGTAACTGCGAGTGGGTCTCGGTGACAATCCAGCAAACCTGAAGTGCGCAATCTTGTTTACTACGTGTCCTGTATGCTGATCATAAAAGATCACACCCAGCGTCTTGAACTCTCAGGCTATTTAGAATAAGTGAGTGACACCCTTTGATATGTTTTCCTTTTGATCTAAACATTACTACTTTTGTTTTATTGCACTTTGTAACTACTCAGCAACTGGAGCTTAGCCAAAAGTTCATATCCTTGATGAAACAACCTACTGCAGTCGTCATCAATATGAAATAGACTAGTATCGTCTGCATAATAGCGTATTTCACAAGCGGAGTTTATTGATGTTATCGCTAATGTAGATTTTCAACGGATACGGCCCAAGAATGCCACCCTGTATAACGCCGATAGATGTTGATTCAAATGATTAATTGTAATTGTTAATTGATACATACTGTTTGCAATTACTAAGGTACCTACCTACCTATCCATCCTCGGCTTTACCCCGTATTCCATAATGCTTAGGTTTCTTCAGAAGGATTTTGCCGTTAAGTGAACCAAACGGTTTGCGAAATACGGCTAATATGCCAAGCACAAACTTATTATCCTCAACATTTTTCATAATATATTTTTTTGCGGTCAAGAAGTGCTAATTACGTAGACTTCTTTTTCCGGAAACCATATTGCGAGTCTGTTATCCCGTCTAAGTATTCCTTTACTGCGACAAGAATGCGTGAAAAGCATCAGGTTACGCCAAGGACACAAAGAAAAACCTGAGCATAAAAGTAGTAAGTACTGGCGTAGAGTAACATTAATGTGAGTGTGAAGTGAGTCTGAGTGCAGTGAAATCTGGGCCATTCATATATGGACCGAAAGTACCACATAACGCAAAATATACCCAATCTTGGTTATTGAAATAGAGACAAGGATCCACCTCATTCAAGCCACATCTCCGGGGCAGCATACAACCCATCCGAAAGCTATAATTCTGAAACGTGTCCACGCAGAGCACAGCGCGAGGTTGACGGCACCGGTATTTGTTCTTTTCATCCGTGTTCTCCCATCAGCCCTGCTTGTGATGGCGGATTATTATATTGGCCGTACTTAAAACCTTCAAGTTAAAAATATGCCTATTATGACAGGCGTCGGATATTCCGGTTATAAAGGCAACAGCAAACACTAACAAACAGGTGAAGATACACGCGCGTTGATTTTCTTTTTTATTTTAGCATAATCACCCTAGGAACTCTCATTTATACGACCGTTTTGATTGTCTAGAATGCGCGGCATAACATTGAAGAAATATGCCTGCAGGTAAAAAGAACAGCTGGTTCCGGTAAAACGCACAGTTGCTTTTTTTTTTGTCTTTCAACATAATTATAGACAGCTACGATAACTCACAAATGTACACGATAATAATGCAATTGCGCTATTTTTGTTGTACTTCCGCTACGTTATGTACTTGCTGGAACCACCTATACTGTTCAGTAAATGGTTGAAATATTTTGAGAGTAGGTCAAGCTACCAGCACAATGTGTACTATCGTGAAGAAAGAAAATACAGCAAAAAAGAGCAAACTAACACACGGAAAGAGCTTAGTTGTGCCTTGCCCACAATGCGTTTCTCGTGAGTGTAGTAGAACGTATCTGGTTGCTTTGTCGTTAAGAATGCGTTTGTCGTAGTTGTTGTGAAGCATGTGAAACCTACGCATTATTGAGAAATGAAAAATGAGAGAATGAAATAGAAACAGTGTAGTATACAGCATATGCTACGAGCCTTTTCTTCCTTTTTTCTATAGGCACACTGTAGCAATGGCTTTCTCTTGGGATGTTGCCTATGTGGTGCAGACTTGATCATGCAAGAAAGTATTAAGGGGCACCACTGAGTTCGATGTGACGTGATGGATCTCGGCGGTAGTGGCCTCATTTTGACGGAGGCAAAATGCAAACACATTGTCACACTCGCATCAAAGTGGACGGAAAAGGACCCTGTAGGTACTAAAAATTATTAGGTAACCGTCTACTGTGGCGCACCTCATAATAAAACTAGGGGTATGGCACGTAAAAAGCGATTATTTTTTTCTAGTAACGTAGCAGGAGCGGGAAAAATAAGCGTTCAGTAACAATCGTTATCAAGTTCCTTTTTTTTCTTTTTTTTAACGCATGCAATGTAGCTGCGCTCCTTTGTCCTGTGACACTGCCGGCATTGCTCGATGCGAAGGCGAAGCGACGTGATAAACCTGCGAGGCGCTTTTCGATATTATTTGAAAAAATATATTTAGTAACAGCTTGTGAGAGCACTGTGGGAGATTTCTCTCGTCACTGCATAGCTCTCAGTAACCTTTTTAAAGCGAAAGCTTTAGCGGACGCGAACTTGCGATTTCACCGTGGCGGTGCTCCGACGAGGCACATGACGTCACAACGCGTGCCTCGCCGCGGATATTTCTCTCCTCTCTCCCTCTCGTACCCTAGTCACTACTGCGCATGCGCCACTAGTAGCACCGTGCCACAGGTATTCCGCCGCTGTGCAGCGCCGCGCATTTCCGCCGCCGGCGTTTGGTATGACGTCACACCGCGTTTCTCGTCGTTGCGCTCGCCTCCGCTCGCTTCGCCAGCTGCGTCGCATGCCTGATAACATGTCGGAGGATTGAAAAGAAGAGCTCGCGTTCGCCGCCACCATGGTTGAGGCGGCAGTATGAACGGCGACAATTCTGAAAAGCAGGAGGAGGCCTGGAACCGACATCGGAACGAGATGAAGAGGAAACGAATCACTCAGGAAACAGGCGAACAGCGCGCCGAACGACTGGCTAAACGCCGCAACATAGCTAGACAACCAGACAAACCTGGACTTTCAATCAAGATTAACCAAGGCTAACCATGCTATGCCTTAGATTTCGCTACGTATATCCTGGCATAGCCGAGCTAAGCCATTGCCGATTTTTTTGTCTTGTTTCTCGTGGTTCGTCACCTGTGTACATGCCCGCGTATATTAAGTTGTTCAAATTCACCTGTTCTATCGTGTTAACGTGTACTCGTCAGTCTTCTAAAATTAAACAATTTATGGGCGCTGCTGCCACGGCGGCTCTTTTCCTTCGTGGCCCTCCTGTTCACCTTGGGTATCTTTTTTAATGAATAAATGAATTCATAACAACCTGCCCAACTTTCCTTCTTCTCACTATATAGATACTACTGCGCGTGTTATCTCCTCGTAAATAAGTATTTTTTTTCTTCTCTAAAGGTGCGGGATGGTGAGGACAGCAGGCATGACTCAAGTGGCGAGTTTGTGCCCGAGAGCATTTTGACGTGTGATGTATATACAGGAAGCGATATGCTCGAACAATATTGTGCCGCCACAAAAAGAAAAGTGCGGCACACTTGTTGAAGGGCTGCTTGACGTGTCTTCATTTGAAGAGATAAGAGTGATGATAACTATGTAAGATTGTATGATCTCGTGTACTTGTAAAGAATTATGTCTAGTTTGATGTTCTAGGGTGAAATAACTGTTTGCGAAGTACTGGAGTGTTTACACGGAATTTGTTCGAACAAGCGCAATGATATACCATTGGGCTCGCATTGCTTTCGCTCCTTGTGTCAGGAGGCATTATATGCACGAGCAGACCTGAGACCCACCATGAAACAATTGATACTTACCACCGCCCTACGCATAAGAAGGGAATGTTTTCATATTGTTTGGTTTGTACGGAAGTAGGAGTGCTTTTATTATGCTAAGTAGAGTCTATCAAGCAATACCATAGAAATCCCTAAAATATTTTTTTATTATAACTAATGCGTTACTTACGTTATAATGTAAAATATAACTAAAACGTAAAGACACATGAATCGCATCACCTTAGGTACACCTTCGAGAGGTCTGAGCAGGTGATGCGGGCAAATATTGTTCTGCTGAGTCCCGATTCAAAACTTACAGGTTGCAGTCATTCGGCTTCCTGTATGACGAAACGCCCGCTGCCCCAGGAAACATGGGCTTGCACGACCAGCAGCTCGCATTGAAATGGATCCAGGAAAACGTCGCCGCCTTCGGCGGCAACCCCGCGGAAGTCACACTGTTTGGATGGAGCGCCGGCGGCATTTCTACCGGCTTTCATCTGCTCTCACCAGGAAGCAAGTCTCTTTTCAAGCGAGCCATCATCCAAAGCGCCGGCGTAACCAAGAAGGGACGAGCAAAAGACAAGTCCGAAATGCTAAGCTACTCCCGAAAATTCGCTGCTAACTTTGGATGCTACCACGAGGAATCGGCTGCGAACACATCTCAGAGCATTGCGGCATGCATGAAGAAAATAAACGCCACTCTACTTGCGTCTGCTGAGCCAACGTTTGTTGGCGGCAAGTTTGAACCCATCTTTGGAGACGAGTTCTTGCCCGTAGAGCCTCGCATCGCGGAGTTTCCAGGCGATAAGGACGTCATCATCGGGCAGACTGCCAACGAAGGAACCAACCAGCTTTACACAAGCTTCAGAGATACCTTTTCCGAGGCTCTCCCTCCCCGGCGAATTAACAAAGCAGAAATGGTGCATTTCTTGAGCAGTTTGTACAATAAACTCTCCCTGTCCGAGATAAAGAAGCTTCAGGAAGAGTACATGGGGGATATCGGAGACTTCGATTACGACGCCCTACGACAGGCGCTGGCCGAAACAAAGGGTGACTCGCATGTTACTTGTGGCGCCCTCAACACCGCGTGCAAGTTGGCCAATGCGACCGCTGACGCGCAATCTGGGAAGGGAGTTCGCTATTACGAGATGAACTACGTGTCCGCCTGTCCAAACAAGCTGCCGTGGTTCGGCATGACCCACGGCGACGACCAACCGCAAGTGTTCGGCAGGGCCTTCGATAAGCAGGGTGGATGCGCCGGTGACACTTCGTACAGCAGGCGCATCATGCAGATGTGGAGTGATTTCGCCCATGGAAGGTCAGTGTATGGCTTTGCGTCTATAGTATCGAATAGTCGCAAGGTCTGAGCCACTGCCTTCGCGTGAGCGTCCTATCTGGGTTCGTAAGACAAAGGCGACTTTGCTCGCATGTTTGATCCGTTTATTCAAATATTAGCAAGTTTAGAAAGCGAGACGGATTGCAGAAAATGTGTTCATTGAGATTACCGTGCATTTGGCATCATGCTACGGCATCAACCGTCACACAAAATCTTGGCTTGAGCTAGCTCGCGCCGTAAATTTCTTTAAGTGTTGATGTTGTTTGCAATGATATTTTGCAATTGGATTCTACTATAAAATATGCAAATAACCCTTTTCTTATCTTCTTCGTTTCCCTACTTATAAACTCATAAAAATCGAATTACTTTTATTTATGTAATTTTTTTAGCTGTCGATGAAGCAGCCAAGAAATGATAAGACGTTGGGGAAGGTGCCTGCTTCCGTAACATGACTGCAATGGGCAGGCGGCATAAAAAAGCAGCGCAATGCGCAGTAAAGAAGTTACTTACATTGCTCAGAATTTCTAGGACACAGAAGTGGGCAGGCAACCCAGATGTCTATAAAGCAATCATAACAAACTGAAATAAGTTCTGCACAGAGTAAGTTCCAGAATAGGTGCGCTCCAGGAGGTTTAAATGGCAGAAAACGTTAGATAGGTATAGTTATCAATCAACTGTTTGTGGCAATATTATAACAAAATATTTTTTTTTTCTTTCTAGTAAGCTTGAAAGAAAACCGCAGGGCATCGAAAGGTGAAAGAAAGATAGATAAAGAAGCCAAACTTCCGCTTAATAAGCCGTAAGAATACTTGAACTATGGCTGTGAAGTAACGCAATCTGAATTAAGAGAATTCATAATCCATAAGTAAATAAAACCATACAAGTGCTCAATCCAGTAACCTGGAGTCCATAAATGTTTATTTAATGCATATCTGTCCTCAGGACGTATTTGTGCATCACCTTATTTTTCTTTCCTTTTTTTTAAAGGTCTCTTTCCGGATCCGGAGGTACTGACTGGCCAAAGTTCACATCTGACTCCAGGTCCTACTTGAAACTTACAGCAACGGGATCAGAAGTGTCAACTTTCAACAATGGGGAACGCTGCAAGACACTCAAAGAACTTAAACTTTATTGAAGCAATGAGTGATTAAAGTAGAATAAGTGCCTACTTCTAAGTGCTGTAACAACAAAAATAGCGGGGGGTCACACCTGACAAAGAAAACATACGCGCCTCTCTCTCTCTCTCTCTCTCTCTCTCTCTCTCTCTACATATATATATATATATATATATATATATATATATACAGAACGTACAGAACATTTGTTCGATCGATTTGGGAGTACGCCTCCCCAGTTTGGAGCCCTCACGAACTGTACTTGCGAGAGAAACTCGAAAAAATTCGGAGAACCGCGGTGCGTTTTGTTTGTTCGCGTTATCGCAGAGCCGATTCTGTAACGCACATGTTGAAATGTTGCGACTTGGAATTGCTAGAAACACGACGAGAAAAACAACCAATGAAATTGTTTTTCCAGATAACCAGAAATCAAATAAGAATAAACAAAGAAACATACATTCGCCCCCCTTTCAAACACAATGCGCGTTTAAACCTCAGTGCTAGTGTACAGCCTTATAAAACACGCCTTGATGGTTTTCAATACTCGTTCTTTCCTTCGTGTATTAATATATGGAATGGCCTTCCGGAATGCGCTGTAACAGCACAAAATGTTAACGAATCTTGTACTCTATTAGAATTGTATTACAGGCAATGGGATAATTAATAATTGATCATGCTTACTGTTATTCTGTGTATATTTCTTCATCCTTCCTGTATTTTCTGTTTGACAATGATGTATAACGTTGTATTGTCGGTGTGGAAATTTAAATTTTTATTTGTTTCCTCTCCTGTAATGGCTCTCAAGTGAGGGCTACAGTTTTCCTAAATAAATAAATAAATATAGGTGTGTGAAAGGGAAGAAAATAAACGGAGGGGCTCGATTTGAGAGATAACAGTAAGAAGCCAACAGGCAGTCACACCAAGTAAAAAATAGTAGAAAATATTTGTTGTTTTAATTTATGTAGAAAGTGTGGAAAATAATAAAGAAATGAACATAAAATGGACGAAAAAGTAAGAGGCAGCACATGACCTGCAAACCCGCTTTCGAAATACGTGTGCGATTCTTTTACTGACTCAGCTAGCACGACGCCAATGTGCCGTTCGCGTTCTGGGCTGCTTATGACTGTTTATATATGTGTACTTGTACAATATATACGCATATACATATAAGGAGAGAGACACAAGAACGAGATAAATGCCTTGGGAAAATTTGAGAATTCGCAGCTCGCTGACTCATTTTTTTGTCTTATCAGTGGCTCGTTAGAACAAGGCGGAATACATAGCACAAACGTGTTCTGGTAACAAAGAAATTGCACTCTTCACTAATTTAGATACATATATGGTGCACTATGGCTACTTATGGCCTAATTAGCGTGCATAGTTAATTTGTTCTTAAAATAGATGTTAGTTTTTACCGTACTGGACACTCCACTGGCATGCATCTGAATGACAGTAAGTGGACGTAGGTTGCTTCACGGCTGAGATTCAATTGCTTTCTTACAACGCGCATACTCGGGCTGTTAATTTTAAACGATAACCAGGGAAATTTGGTTCCCTTAAAATCACACAGAACTTCACCTCCACCGACGCAAGGAATCTGTTGCCCGAAAATGTGGCTCCACAATCTCTGATTGAATATGTTGAAGAATTTTCCGAACACTTCCCTCCTATAGCCTGAGGAGAGCCAAGCGTTTTAGATAATTATGACAACACTACTATATATATATATATATATATATATATATATATATATATATATATATATATATATATATAGGGAGAGAGAGACAGAGACCGAGAGACCCTGTTTCTCGACTGGTCATGCAACAACTGACATCGAAAGAAGGAAACTCCACCACCCAACGCTGGATGATTAGTTGCATGTTCAGAGTTTTCATTGTTGCAAGAGAAAGTAAAGAGACATCGATACTGAGAACCGTATCGTTCTTTCTGAATTCATAATCTTGTATAAATATTCACCAGACCAATTAGATGGCTTTAGCGTATAGCTACTATTCTGGCTGAATGTTCTCATTACCCATTATGATAACGACATAGCAGACCTGTGAGGTGGTTGAAACTGCTTATCAAGATATTGTTTCCGAGTGTTTACATACATGTGTGTTTTAAATTCAGTCACGTGCGTAAAATCATCTAGCCTACAAAAACAAGATACTTGGAAATTTGTTAGTGCTTCACATTTCATTGGACTCAGTGTCGAAGACCACCGACACCACAACCATGTTTCTCAAATCAAATATTTATTACCAAAGAACGTTTGGCCATGCACAATTTTTATACAAATGACCCAATTTAATGGCCCTTACGCTAGAATTGATGCTTGTTCTTTTTCATATTGTTATACATTGGGCACGACAAGGCACACTAGGCGGACGTATGAAGTACTTTGCTTAAAAAAATCCACACAGAAATGAAACTGAGGAAACGAACTTAAAAAGAAGTCCAGCCGGGTAAGTCACAAAGAGAAAAAAAAGATGCGCAATCTTCGAACGCTCGTACACTCATCTCAACTGCAGGCTATTTTACTGTTGTACTAACGCCGAATTTTCCTTTGTTATTGACGGAGAGTACGAAAGTACATTCTTCTTTAAGCTTAAACTGATACGAACTCGTATGCTTCTCCAATAAGCGCACCGCCGAACGTGAAACCTTTCAACCATGCTTACTTAAAATAAAATGGCAACAGTACGAAAGAGGCACTCTGCAGCCTTTATATTTCTGCTGTGAAACGAGACAGAATAAATGCATCTTAAGACACCGAACTGAGTCCGACAAATGTGTGTCGAGCCGGCACCGTAGGCCTAAATTCGCCTGTCTTGCCCATGCGGATACTAAGTGGTCGCGCTATAGGCCAGCCTGACCACTTTCATGAATTTGTCGACTCCACTCAAGCAACATTAAGCACGCTTGCGAATGGGGAGGAGGCGGGACACAGGGCTCCACATCTCCTGGGGAATGTCGGCACGCACCCAACACTTCTCCCGTTACCAACCCTGCACTCGAACATTGGGAGGCTGTGCTGTCTAGCTCGGGCCCTCTTGACCAGGACATACCACGTGTCACGTGGTGTGTCCACGTGTCACGGGCCCGGTAGTGCGGAAGTTGGAGACTACATACGTAGATTTCACGAAACTGCGCTCTACATACGCCTTTTTTATATCTCTAAGAGCAACACGCTTCCAGCTTCTTAGAAGCAAGGATTTTTAGAAAAACAGGAAAAATTTTAAAAATGTGTGCTTTTTTCGACCCGGTGGTGGGCAATTGCAGAGAAATGCAATAATAATTTGCCTACTTGAGATTTTCGGCCACTTTCTATTGTGGGGGTGCGCGACTCTCGTGCGTTCCCTGATATGTTGGTTTTGCCACACGGCTCGCGTGACCTGGCGCCCGCGGCGGTCGGAGTGGTTGAGGCGCAGTACGAGAGATGGCGCGAGTGTTGCGCTGCTAACGCTGCCGACAGGCGGGGTTACTTGGGCGCTGAAAGACAAGGCGCTTCCTCCTTGGCTCGGACAGCAAGCAGTACGGACGTGCCGTGCCGCGCGTGCGCCGACCCATGCTTCTGCGAGACTGTCTCGCGTGGCCGCCTTCGAACGCGCCACCATTCGCGTGACCGTACACGCGAACGACCAGGCGTTGGGATCCAGCATGGGGCGAACATATTCGCTCGCTATCCGGTCGCGGTGAGTCGGACTTCTAGATTTGTCGCGCGCCCATCGGCATATTTTGGGGATAGCAACTCGGCTAGCAGGCATTGATCTATGAAAGGTGCAATAAATGCCCTTGTGATTGTTTGCACTACTGTGTTGTCGTTCCTTTGTCCCAAGAGCACGGAGGAGAACCCCACACTATAACGCCAGGTTATTTACAATATTTTGCATTTTCTCAGAACAGCGTGCCTTAATTATAGTTCGTGATTACGGCGCGTAATACTCGAATTCCTGTAATAGTGCTTTCAAAAGCGCTGTGTCTTACTTTGCTAAAGAGAAATCTTCAAGAATGACTCCCATTGTTAGTGAAAATCGGACTATTCAAATTGTCCACTGTAATGGTGAATATAACTCGCATGAGCAGATGCTAAGTATGAAATATATGCAAATTTTGACTCTTTCTCGCATGCCGAAGTATCGAATTTGCGGCGGCCATAGAGAAATACGTGTCCATTAAGCACAAGTAACTGAGACTAAGCAGTCTAAGCTAGAGGATAACAACGCGCTATTGCACTGCAAACATTTGCTGCACTCCTAATGGATCTTTCGCATTCAGGATCTCTGGTACACTCTAGCGCAGAATGAAACATGTGCAGTGAGAGCGTATTTTCTGAGATAGAAGCACCTTGAGCAAGCACGCATTTTAGTTTGATCGTTTAACCCTTTGGCCAGTTTGATCTGTATAACAACGCCAGGAGGAAATATGTATCATATCTTCATATGCATTCATATATGTTTCGTGCAATAACAAACCAATAATGAAAACGAAGAAAGTACAGCTAGACTTCTGTACATTTCTGTGCTTATGGTTTTACGTAGCGCCAGGTAAGATAATGAACCGTAAATTTATAGACCAACTAGGCTAAGAATAATCTCTTTTGTCGCAACTTGAATATCCCAGACCACTAGGAATCAACAAATATTCCGAAAGTTATTTTTCACATCCTCCTTTATTTACACCCTTGCTATTTGTAATGTAGGGAAAATAGGGAATCTTGTTGCATGCAGTGAACAAAGCTCACTCCTGCTATTATCGCAAAACGTTTTCTTTGGCACTATCTGCCGTTTACTTGTCTGGCGGCTGAAGTTTTGGCTAACAGTTTTGGCTAACAGGTGCTAACGCCGTAGTGAGGAGAAAATTGCTGTCACCGAGGTGGAACCTGCGGACTCAAATTAGGTAACCGAGGACGAGGGAAAGCTGCCGCTGTCTCCAGACTGCGCTGGTCGGTCAGAATGACACCAACGTCAGGCCAGTTGTCGGTGAACCATGTAAGTCAGTAAAGTGACGTCCCAAGGGGCTACAGCAATTACTTTGTTAAAAAAAAGGAACAAAGGTTGAAAAAACAGAAGCGAGACTCAATATCACCGGAAGGTTGCCGTGACCGTCGAGAGATTGGAAGAAAGAGTCCACGAACATAGACAGGCACTCCGCAACAATGAGCGCATAACATGCCTGCAAAGGAATGGGACGAAAAGTCTACGACTTCGACAGAATATTCAGTGCATTGAGGAAGATATCGGGTTACTTTGACACCTATCATCGATGATATTTGCGTAAGTTTTTTTCTGCTGCCTCGTCACGCTGTGCAAGTAAGTGTAGACGCAAAGGCTTATTCATAAATGCTAATGAAGGTGGGCTATGCTTGTTACAGCAGGAAACTTTTATAAAATTTTACATTTTCTGGCTGTCAATGGAATATTTTTTTTTGCCTCAGTAGGTGAAGACGTACACACTATTAGGAAATTTACAAAAACTGTCGAAGATTTTTGCATACGCATCACGATAACATTACTAATGGCAAATCGTCATTATGCTATATAAGAAGTGCATGCGATGCGATTATCCAACAGCGTGGACCTTCACGCTACATTCTGAAAAACATAACGCTTTTAGATAAATATGATTAATTATAGTGTATACTACAAGCCACGCAGCGCACAGAGAACACCAGGGAATTGAGAACAATTTAAGCACGTGTTTTATAAAGCTTGTTGCTATTCCAGCTGTCATCTACGAACACGCAGCTGTTTTTCTGACTCGCATGATGTCACAACTTCCACATGAGCATCATTATTTGCAGTCGGGCGCAGTATAAACGAAGCGAACACGTGTGTAGGAAAATGGGCACGACAAAAAAAACTTGCGCAGGTACCCAAATACGCATTACACAGCGTAAAATAGAGCACAAGTGCAAGATGACATATTGCCGCTCATATTGGAAAAAAAATCTTAGTTAGCAAGATCGCAATTTACAGCTTAATGTCAGGTTTCTTGACAAATTTGGACACGTAACCATAGTAGAGGCGATATGGCCTAAAACGCATATTTGTGCCTATTTTTTTTTAAAGAAGGACCCATAAGGTACGTCCACTGTGCTTGGATATGTCACTGTATGGTGACAGCGAGGTGTCGCACTTGTGACCATCAATATCTTCAGTGTGCGCGAAAGTAAGGAAGATAGAGATTTCGAAGCACCAATCTAGAAAGCTGCAAACGTAGAGGGAAATGCAGGGGCATTAACTGAGCCCCTCTCCGCTGGCTCTCAAGGGGCGTCTCAAGTTTAGTGCTGCGATGGGACAAACGTCTGAACCGGTTTGGAGACTATGTGGAAAAATAGTGTAAGGTACGTGGAATGGTGCGTATATTGGTAATTACCTGTTTGTACCTTATTCTGGCTAATAAAAAATAGGGGCAATGACTTTCTGATTCGCCCTCGTACAGTAAAGGATCACATGTCCATGTCATCAGTCAGGTAATCGAGAAATCTGCGGAATACAATGAACCTCTCTATATGGCTTTCATAGATTATGAAAACGCACTTGATTCAGTAAAGATACCAGAAGTCGTAGAGGCATTGCGTAATCGAGGAGTACAGGAAGCGTACGTAAATGTCTTAGGAAATATCTACAAGATTCCGCAGCTACCTTGGTTCACCACAAGTGGAAAGTTACCTATACATGAAGGGGTCGGGCAAAGAGACACAGTGCTATTCACTGCTTACTTAGAGGAATTATTCCAACTGTTAGACTGGGAAGGCTTAGGAGTGAGGATCAACGGCGAATATCTCAACAACTTTCGCTTTGCAGATGACGTTGTCCTGTTCAGCAACACTGGGGACGAATTACAACGCATGATTGAGGACCTTAACCTACAAAGTGTAAGAGTGGGGTTGAAGACTAATATGCAGAAGACAAATACATAGCGTTCAAGGGAGTTCAATAGCGTGGCAAGGGAGCAAGAATTCAGGATCGCCAGTCGGCCTTTAGAGTCTCTAGAGGAATATGTTTTTGTAAATCACTCACAAAGGACCATGATCACGAGAATAAAATTTGTAAAAAATAAATAAAAATGCATTAGAGTGCTTATGGCAGGAATTGCCAAATCCTGACTGGAAGCTTACCACTGACGTCGAAAAGAAAACTGTATAATCACTGCATTCAGCCGGTGCTAAAGTAATCGACAGAAACTTGGAGGTTAACAAAGAAGCTCGAGAACAAGTTAAGGACTGGGCAAAGAGCAATGGAACGAAAAAAAAGTAGCAGTTTCGCACGCAAGGTGAAGCAACGACTGCGATAGCAAATTAGTAGACAACTATACGAAGTAAAGATAGTAGTTTTATCGTCCGTATAAACTTGTAAACATTCGCTTACTAACTGAATTAACAAGCGTGGTGTCATCGCGCACGAGCAAACAGGAACACATCACACTCGATGAGCGCCGACACTCGCTGTCAAAACGCTGGTGAGATCAAGCGCAGCAGCAGCATCCAGCGAAGTGACCTTCGTGCGATCTAAAGCCCCTGCATCCACGCGCTTTAGTGCGATCTACCACTTCAACGCAAAAGCGGCGAACAGACAGCGCAAACTGAGCCGTCTGCACATAATTTTCATAAAGCTTTACATATTCAAGACACGGCGAGCACGACCGCGCACGGCGGGCTTTAGGCCGCGGCACTACCAAGTAAGCACTTGTTGGCGGAGTCGAAGCCGCCCCGCCCCCTCCCTCTCTGCCTCCCCGCCTCCCTCCATACATGGCGCGCGAGATTGAGCAGCGAACATCAGTTCCCCTTTCGCCCGGTCGTGAAATGCGCAGTTGCCGCCGGACATGCTGCCGGAGAGAAACGCCGCCCCCCCCCCCCCCCCATCTCTCCCTCCCTCCCATCCCCCAGGGCCTTTCGCGCGACAGAAAGCGGCGCGTTTGCTCTCCGCTTTCTTCGTTCGCGCGCGCCAGATTGAGCCGCGATCACGTGCTTCCATCGCCTGCTTTCACTCGAACGTAGAGACGACTGGGTAATTTTTCGTTAAATAGTTATTGATGACGAGGCTAACGTTCTTCAGTCAGACCTAACTTTTATATCTAACTGATGCAATATTTGGCCAATGGAATTCAATATTAACAAGTGTAAAGTGATGCGTGTCTCTCGTACATCTAGTAGTCATTTCATGTATTACCTGAACAGCTCTCCCTTAGCCACGGTTTCCTCCTATAAATATTTAGGTGTTCATATCACGTCTAGTTGTCTTTGCATGTTGTGAAGATAATTAAAAAGGCTCATCGAATATTAGGTTCCTCACACCGTAACTTTTCAGCAGCACTTTCATCTTTAAAGTTCTTGTTATATACAACACTCATTCGATCTACGTTAGGATACGCCACTCCAGTATGGGATCAAAGCACTAACAATTTGGTTACTTCACTGGAAATGGTACGCGGTACAACATAGTTCTGCTCACTTCATCCGTTCCTGTTATAACCGCACTGCCAATATAATTTCCATGAAATCTGTTATCTCTCTTGCGTCATAAGCATCCTGCCGAAAAAAATTTCGCTTGAATGGGACTAACCTTGAAGGCAAAGGTCGTAAACACAAGCTCGTGAAGTGGAACACGTTCCACAAAAAACTACAATAAGGGGGGTGAGGCGGTGAACCGATTACGGACATAGACGAATGGACCGAGACGCTCAGAAGGGACGTAGACGCGGCAACTAGCGACGTTCCACCCGAGGCGAACCTCGAAATAATCGACAGCAGGCTCCTACACGTGTGGGAAGCAAAGCGAGCACTCCTAAAGAGATGGAAATGCCAAAGACATAATAAGGCGTTGCGTAATCGCATAGCGAAATTGGACGGAGACATCGAAGAACAGGCACTCCAGGCATGGAGGGCACAGTGGGAATACACGTGCAACGGCCTCGAGGGGCAGATGACCGGGGCAAGCGCTTGACGCCTCTTTCGACAACTATTAGATCCGGAGGAGACTCGGGCCGCTCAAGGCCACGAGGCTCGTAGACTAGTAAGAGATTATAAAGGCGATAACTTCCTCGACGCATTACGTGATCGTTACATTGAGAAGGCCTAAAGCATCCAGCACGCCGAATACGACTGCGTCGCAAACGAGAAACTTGACGCGGAATTGAGCGAAGCAGAAATTCGGATAGTCCTGTTCGAACTAAACACCCGATCGGCGCACGGCCCTGACCGGGTTACCAACAAGACTCTCCGTAGCTTAGACGACAAGTCAATCTCCCGACTCGCGACCTACGTCAACGAAGTGCTGGGGAGGGCGCTCCCTTCCCGAAGCGTGGAAACGGGCCCGCGTTATCATGATTCCTAAACGAGGCAAGCAAGTTACGCTCGATAATCTTAGTTAGATTTCGCTCACGTCTTGCGTCGGCAAAGTCATGGAACACGCAGTTCTCACCCGCGTGACCGACTTTCTCGAAGACCGCGACGCCTTCCCGCACACCATGCTAGGATTCCGCCGCGATCTCTCCGCACAGGACGTATTGCTTCAGCTAAAACACCCGATCGTAGACGACACTATACAGCTTCACTAAGGCAATTATCGGCCTAGATATTAAACAGGCCTTTGACAACGCTAAACACGAGGCGATTTGAAAAGCCGTTAGAACATTAGGACTTGTCCAAAGAACGTAAAATTACGTTAGAGATTTCCAGGCGGGCAGGCGCGAACGCGCCGTCGTTGGCGACGAAGAATCTCCGCAATTTGAGACGGGTCCGTCTGGCACGCCGCAAGGCTCCTTCTTTCACCATTACTCTTTAATTTAGTTCTACTCGGTCTACCCAAGAAATTAACAGAAGTAGAAGGATTGAATCACGGTCTCTACGCATGACATCATCCTCTGGGTTCCCGAGGGGGGATGTGACGGTCACGTCGAGCGAACGCTACAGGCGGGAGCAGATGCGATCCAGGATTACTTGCGAGGAGCGGGCCTCGAGTGCTCGGCTATCAAGTTCGAACTCTTAACCTACAAACCCACAAGCAGAGGTCGTAAAACCCTGCGCGCTGAGGAACAGGAATACTCCAAAATACGCATTATATTAGCAGACACTACTCCCATACCGCGCGTGGACAAAATTAGAATCCTAGAGTTACACCTGCAGGCAAATGGCCATAACGGACAGACGGTGCAAAGACTTCGTCGTTCGGTAGATGACACGATGCGACTCTTGCGTCGCATCAGGAATAGACGCAATCGTATGCGTGAAGACTGCGCGATCCGTCTCGTGCAGGCGTATGCGACAAGCGGTATAACGTATGCTGCCCCCTACCTGAAGTGGATAGGGTCGGAGAAAAACAAGGTCGATTGCATGGTACGAAAGGCTCTCAAGAGGGCAGTCGGCGTTCCACTCAACACGAGCACCGACAAGTTTCTGGAGCTCAGACTTCGCAACTCACTTGACGAGATAATCCAGGCGCACGACGCTGCGCAATAAGAACGATTATCGAAGTCAAAGACAGGTCGATGCATCCTAGAGTTGCTCGGCATCACGTACCACACTCAGCATGGAGAAAAGACGGTGGTTACAGCCTCGGTCCGCGATCGCCTGATCATCCCGCCGCTTCCCAAGAACATGCACCCGACGCACCACGTGGGGAGACGCAACAAACGAACAAGCGACCTTCAAGAGTTGTTTGGCAACAGCAACGAGGCGGTGTACGTAGACGCCGCGCGATATGGAGAAAGCAGAAGCGCACACGCGATCGCGGTTGTAGACCGCACGGGTAGGTGCCTCGCGACCGCCACGGTGACCACGGGACACACGGAGGCGGCCGAAGAAGCCGCGATGGCCCCAGCACTCGCCGCGATGCCGAACGCAGCGATCGTGATCAGCGACTCGCAGGTGGCGATCCGCGGCTTCGCGGGCGGCCACGTCTGGCGGAAAGCGGCCCGCACACTCCAAAGTTGTGACGACGGCGACTCGACATCGCCCTCGCAACCCCGAAATTCTACGGTCTTTATACTCTGGCGCACACCGATGTCCCGCTCGCGGGCAACGAGGCGGCCCACGCCACGGCTCAAGGTCTCGCACGCGGAGCCGCCGCAGATTATGTGGCCGCCGCCTCCACCTCCCGAGAGCGGGGCATCGGATCTGCCAGAAATGCCACTACGACAGAAATGCTGCAACAGGAATCACAATGGGCGTGGGGCCATCGCCTGACCACCTTCAGCGACCTCACCCAACACTACAGACTCGAAAGACGCACATTCCTGCCACCGCACGATAAATTAAACAGGAACGAGGCCGTAACCTTATGCTTGCTCCAAACACACACCTACATTAGCCCCGCCGTCTTACATCACTGCTACCCGGGTTTATTTATAGCAAAAATTGACGTGTGAAAACCTCACGGACAGAGAGCAACGCTGCGACAATGCTCTGGGAATGTGCCGTCAACAGCGGTACTGAAACCACCTCCGTTTTCAACGCGTCTGTAACCGCGGCTGTTACCAGAGTACAGAAAGCCTCGAGCTCGCTTTTTCCCGACGCCGCCCTAGCTCTGGGGGTCACCGGCGGCCTTCTCCATCGGTGTCGCCGCCGCTGGGAGGCGGCTTTCAAAAGTTCGGAGTTGGAAGACCAGCTCTGGGGCCGTTCGGCAAGCCGAAGATGCCACCCGAGTCCAAGGACTTCGAGCTGCCACCTGAGGCCACCGCAACAAAAGCTGCCAGACCATTATTTAATTAAGTTTCTTCTTCTTCTTGAACTTTTTTTATAGGCTTTACTATCACGGCAGCGCTCCATGACGAATTCATTCTTCAGCCACGTGATATATCGGACCTTTTAGCATTGCGTTCACATTCGAGCACCTGCATTTTCTCGTCTCGCTCGCGTACTTCTATCTGCTTCCTTTTCGCTTCTCTTCCTGGCGCCCGCTCCTCACGTGCTCGCGCTTGTTGTTCCACGTACCAAGCTTTGACTCCACTCCCCTCAGGTCCATGCGTTCAGGAAATGACAATAGCTTTCGCGCGTTCATCCTTGCTAGTATTTAGAAAAATCACAGTGTAGCAAATGAATTTCTCCTGTCGCTACGGATTTGTGGTGATGCAAGATGCGAGGGAAAGCGCGTGAGAGTCGACAAGAATCATGGCTTGATGCTCGCTGTGTGCTGGCGGGCCCGAAGTTTAGCAGTAACGTTATCACGCGCTCGTTATGGGAGGAGAGCACAAGCCTTCTCATCTAGCCCGGTCATGGCTGCGCAGGCTGCCCGCACGGCTGAGTGCACACGCGACCCGTACGCCATTTCTTGGAGGGTGCAAAGACTAAAGGCGAGCCAAGATGGGTTCATCGCGCTGTCTTTCCGTGCGCCTATAGTTGGAGGTATACCTTAATGTTAAATTTCGGCAACATGGTGAATCCCTGAGGCAGTACGAAGCGTTCGCTCCCCGATGCCGGCACTTTCATCACGCCAGCGTTGCGATAGCTAGTGCTCACGGAAAAAGAGTGAGATCAGTTCATGTTTGCCTGTGTTTGCCCGACATTATGATAAATAATTTGGGTAGTAAGTGAATGTTTATTGCAATTTGTATGGCCGATAAAGATACAAGCCTTACTTCGTGTAGTTGTTTAACCCTTTCCTACCACTATGAATGATTGGCCTCTCGGACGAAATGGCGACATTTGTTGTGCCGAATCTCTGATGGTGGATATCCACCAACTACGTTAACGTAAGCAATTGTTCACGCTCTGTGAAAGCAAAAGTGATATTGCGAACTCGGACGCAGGCTGAAGACGAACACGAGCGTCAATTTCGAGCTTACTTTCTTTTTCTTTTTTCCGAAAAGCCAATCTGCACATATTCGTTCATTCATCGCGTGAATCAACGTCACCAGTTGAATTAGCATGGGGAGTAATGTACCCGTCAAACCCTCGCTTTCCGGAAAAGTGAGTAGACCTGGCTGCACTGACATTGTAATGGGCTATATAGGCTTACCTTCTTACAGCGAAGCTGTATACCACTATCGTCCAAGGAAATTTTCGTGTCGTAAGCAAAAAAACTCAGTGCCCTTCCACTCTGTGAAGAAGGATGACCAGCGAAGCCGTGTATGTGGGCCCCTTAATGGCGAGCTGTACCTCCACCGCGGGTCGGTCCGGCATTTTACTATCTTTGGGATCGGCCCATGTATGGGGAGAGCTTAACGCCTGCTTTCCCTCCGCCGCGGATCGGGCCGGTATTTCACTTTCTTCGGGATCGGCCCACGCATGGGGAGTACCTAACGGCTGCTTCACCTCCGCCGCGGGTCGGGCCGGTATTGCACTATCTTCGGGAACGGCCCACGTATGGGGAGTGCTTAACGCCAACACGAAGCAAAGGCAAGTGTCCGCAGAACTACTGCGTCAAACACTTGCCTTTGCTTCGTGTTGTCGACAGATTCGACTTCGCCCTGCCATCTGCGAGCCGCCTGGTTAGCTCAGATGGTAGAGCGGCTGCCCCGGAAAGGCGGTGGTCCCGGACCAGGACGAATTTTTGTTCAACTTTGAGGCTTTTCTTTCGAGGAACCCGTGGGGGTTTCCTTTGTAGCAATTGCTACGAACGGGTGGATGTATGATTTTCCATTTATTAATTACTTCTCTCCACCTTACGGGTTTCCGCAGAACTACTACGTCAAATCTTTACCTGAGCACCATGTTTATGTCTTGCTTAGCTCCACAAAGCCCAAAATAATTCTACATCGTGGAAAATTAGGGCTACTCCTTCTCCTTTTTTTTTGGCCATGGACAGCACCGTCATGCAAAAAAGAGAATGAAATGTTATTTAATGGGAACATAACTAGTGTAGTAATCAGTTAATTAGACATTGGTTTTCGTATGCTTGAATGTATGTTTTTTTCTGGTTACAAAAGGACAAGAAACTGCATTTTGTCAGACGGTTAAAGGCAGCTTGCTTCACCAAAATATAGCTTTGATTGATACAATATATATATATATATATATATATATATATATATATACTCACACACACACACACATATATATATATATATATATATATATATATATATATATATATATATATATATATATATATATATATATATATATATATATATATATATATATATGTGTGTGTGTGTGGGTGTGTGTGTGTGTGTAAATAAGATATTGATTTTGCAAGTACACATGTTCCTCAACTGTATCCACAAGAGATAGAAAGAAAATTTTACGAGGCACACTGCACTACGCGAGAATGCAATAACTGTGTAAGTGTAGCATCTGTATCCTTGCAGCACATGCGCAAAGGATTGTCGGCAGCATGTTTTGATTGGTGTGGATGTGCATGCGCTGCATTTATAACTTGCTTTCATGTATTTCCATCATTTTTTGAAGTCAAGCACTGGTTGGTAGTCTAGTGTTAGTTCTGTCGTATTCTGTTCCTGTGCGTACTTTTAGTCCTTCTGCTAAAAGAATGCAGTCGTAAAATCTTACATTTACTTGGCCAGCCAGACTTCCAGTATTGTAATAACGGAAGCTGGATTCAATGTTTTCGCCGTTTCTGACTGCCATTCATTTCTTCTGTTGGTTGTGTGTAATGCATGCAAGATGCGATGTGCCACTATGTACAGATCTCTTATTAAACCACTAAAAACGCGTTTGTCTTTCGTGGCCTGTGATGCACACTTAGACATGGGTGAGGTGAGATGATGTTAGCATGCTTTGGTTCCATGTTCGGTGAAGCAGTTCAAGGTATCGCTTGGCCTCTGTCAAACCAGTCTTGGACTTGCTGATGTTAGCCTCTGTCAGGGGGTGTTCCTCCAGAAACTGTTCCAGCTTGCTCACACCGATGAAGAAACTGGCCATGGCCTCTGCGCGACAGCAGTTTGCAGTTTAGAACTGTAGGCTGCCCAGGATCGATATACAATGTCTTGAATTGAATCCTGGGGTTTTACATGCCGAAACTACGATTTGACTATGAGGCACGCCGTAGCGGGGGATTCCGGATTGATTTTGACCACCAGGGAACCTTTAACGTGCCCCCAATACACGGGCCTTTTTTGCATTTCGCCATCATCGAAATGCGGCCGCCGCGGTCGGGATTTTAACCCGCGACCTCGTGAGTCGACATGCTGAGCCCGTTTCTATCGTTGGCAACTCATCAACACGATACAAAGGCTCCTTCAAGAATGAACTGCAGTACAGTTGCGTGCTGGACGTGACTGCTAAAATTTTAATCAATGGTAACCTAAGGATGCAGTGTAAAATACACTATTGTTCAACTTCAAGTGAATCTGTATATATGCACTAGCTATTGCGTGGGAAGGTGAAGGGGGCGTTGCCTCAAGTGCCTTAATTTTATTTAATTCAGATAAGAATCACCGGAACAGGTGTCATTGTAATCATTCCATGTTAGATCACATAACACATGTAACCCATTCAAAACGCCGATACGCACGATAGTGTGTGGCAATTTTTCCTTATCTTCAACGGAATTTTATTAACACCAGAAGCGCTAAGGCGCTGAGCAACTTCACGCTACAGAGAATTGCATCCCAAGTTTCGCTTTGAGTCGCCGTTGAGAAAGCGAACGTCGATCCAAGTCCACACACGTCGTACGCACCGTATTTACACAGGTTCGTGTGGTCTCCAATACAATTGTACACAAATCGCAGATCACGCGTAGGACGAAGGAGTGTGACCATCGTAAAACATTCAAATTTGTCATATCCAGCGGACAAGCGGTCAGTACGGCGTGATCGCTCGCGTTTTTCGTACCGACAGCGCAGGTAACGAACTAAACTGACTGTGGCCCAGCGCCTCGCTGCATAAGCTGCTCCGCGAGTTCCTGTATTTCCTTTTACTTGGACTCATCGCAGCACTCAAAGATGTCAATCTCCTGCCTTTCTGTTTTCCTTTCGTTTTCATGCGGCGCGGCCATGCGCGGCTGTGCCAACCTGCCGGAAGAGCAGGCCAGGAAAAATTTTGGATATAGGTTAGGCTCATAAAGTTGCATAAATAATCGCAATGAAGGCTGAACTATTACAATTTAGTTTCTGACGTCTTGACAATATTTTTAATTGTTTATCAAATGTTAGCAATGTCATCGCGTTTCACTTTTTAGTTTCTGCGATCACATGTTTCCTTTCTTTTCTCCCTATGTTTTCTCTACGACCTGCTTTGCATGCTGCCACTGTCATCCGGCGGACCGGCAAGTTTCTCAGTGTGTTCTCTCAAAATGTGTAGTTTTTCTGAACTTGAACCCTTGCGAGCACTTGTGATTGTATAGCTTTTTAAAAGCTAATTGCGCCGCTCTTAGCCTGCGTTGTTGTTAATTTTGTGACTCGTTGAAACTATGCGGAACGCTTAGACTAGCGCCGTGGAAAACTCCTTTCACTGGCTGTCCCATTTGAACAATTCTAATAGTAAATGTAAGTTTACGCAGATGGTTAGGCGATTCATGCGCGTTGATAAACGGGTGTTAGTTGAAGTAAATAATATGTGCGAAAGCGCGAAGTGTCAACGTGATCTTGTTGCGCGTGCCGGCTTTTTTTTTTTTTGCGCGATCGTCGCTTGTGAACATTTACCAGTTTGGGTGCCACTTGAGTGTTCTCGTGTGTTCCATGTTATTTCCGCGTGTACTTTGCCTTGACTGGATCGTTAAATGGTAGGTCGGGCGCTCCGCTTTGCTGCCAAGTTTTAAGACACCGTTGTTCAGACCTTGACGTGCGTGCTGACAATCCTGGGAATTTAACGTCGCGCTTTCATTAAATACTCGACGTGTGTTACCCCTCGACGAGATGAACTGATCGAATTTTTCGACAGTTTGTCGACGATCGCTGCGGCACCGTTGTCAGATTGACATTGCGAAGGAGTCAGTTTGACTTGAAATGTGAACAGATCGCAGAACGATTGCGTCGTCTAAACCCGCTGTCTTGTTGGAAATTCACCGAAACGTGGCATTACGTAGACGTAGCCTCAGTTTGTTTCGTCAACAAGCCTAAGTGAGTCTTGGGCTTGCGTCTGTTTAACGTGTGCAGGATTGGCTGGATGGATGTACGTTATAAGCGTCCCCTTTGGAACGGGGCGGTGGGTTGGGTCACCAAGCTCTTGCTATCATACTGCCTAATGTCCTACCTAGGTTAAAAAAGAAAAAAAGAAGGGGGGGAGGACTCGCGATGAATTCCCATAACCTAATTTTCTGACCCCTATTGTGAACTTCGTTTTTGTATCTCTTCGTTTTTTGTCGTTTCCATACTGTTGTCCACCAATCTTCCAATCGCCTCTTACTAATCTCTATGGCGGACGTGTCTACTTTCCCCATACTTAGCACTTGTCTCTATGCCATCTGTCAACAGTGTCAGGCCATTTTGACCTGAAGCAATCCTTGTGACGTGATAACGTTACCTGTGATATTCTGTTTCAATATCCAGTTTTGGTATCCTCACAGAGGGGCTACCTTACATTTCTTGCAGTGTAAATGTGCAGTACGCACATCATGTTCACTATGGTAATGACTGTCATACGAATTCGTCTTTTTATGCCAAAAGTATTTTCTGTGTTACTTAAGGCTTATAGTTTCCTCACAGGGGGGATTCCTTGCATTCTTACAGTGTAAACATGTGCTACACACATTCTTCAATCCTTGACGGCCACAGAGCTGTCTCGACTCAAGCAGAGCGAATGAGCCACCCATCCGTGTTATCCAAGGAGGTACATGGATGTTTGCGTTGTCTGTTTCCTTCATGCCCCGGTCGTTAGGCCTCGTGCCATAAGTCTCCCGTCTGGCCGCCCCGTTGAAGCAATACCGCACTACCACTTATTTTCTTTGCCTCTTCAGCATTTTCTGTTGGATCCGCCTTCAGGCAGCAGCACATTTTCTCGCAAGTGGCACAAATTGTTGTGACCAGGCACGATCATCTGCTGAATATAATCAGCCGCCTAATGCCACCTGTGTACTTAGTTTGGATAAAACTAGCGACTGGTTGAGGCAACAGTTGCGTTCATGTCTGTCTTCAAGAGTTGTGAGCACGGCCAGTTTCAAACGCTTGGCAATAGGGGGCATGTGCTATCCGAATGTTATACAAGTTCTCCCTCTTGACTGACCCCAGCCAAGAGGACCGCGAAAGGAACTGGTCACTAGATGTGCAAGCTAGAGTACAGGAAGCGGAGACGTCAATGTGGCAAGCCGCTATGGACCAAAAATCTAGCCCGGCCCTGTACAGAGTCCACAAGACAACCATCTCTGTGGAGTGGCTGTACGACTTTTGTTTGAGACCCTTGCAGGAACACTGCACACTAAAGTGTATAGACGCCGCTTCGACCAGTCGGTGGACGACGGTGCAGTGCAGGGCATGCGAGGATGACGAGGACAGCATTGAAAACATTGTGCTCTCGTCAACCGGATGGCACCACACTTCCCAAGGCACTTGGTTTTGTGGAAGCGCGTTATGGCTATGACACAAACATGCATCCCCTAGTAGCGACTTCAATCACGAAGGCATGAATTCTAAAGTGGTGGTCAGGAGGGCAGTGAACAAAGGGCATACATATTGTTCGAAGAATTGATGTAGGGTTTCTTTATCTTCCTTTTTTTTTTCTATTTTTTTTTTGGTCAGAGCACCATGACGTGTCCACCCGATGCAAAGGGAAAGGCCACGACGATCATCATTTAGCTTAGCAATGTACTACAAAGGAGTCCGAGGGAACACCTGTTGTCCCTTCGCAGGTGACTCAGGATTTTGGAATCTCGGAGTACACCGCGGCCAGCCCAAAAAATTGGCAACAAAAGTGGATCAGTTAGCATGCGTGTCACTGCTGCGTTGAGCAGACGGCGCCAACAACATGCGGCAGAAAGAGCACATTGAGCTTCACCGGAAGCGGTATGACTAGAGGCTTGACCACCATGACGGCTTCGTAAGTGGCTTGGGTGGAAGCCGCACGGAGATGCTGTTAAGGCCAAGACCACTCAGGGCCTCAAGGCCAAGATGCTTGCCAAGAAGCACTACTTGGAGAAAGTCCAGATAAAGAAGATGCTGAACATGCATGAGGAGAAGTTGGCTAAGCAGCCAGGACCTGAGGCAGCGGCACAGGGTGCAGTTCCGGTCAACCTGCTGGACCGTAAGAACCAGTTGAGCGCTAAGGTCCTGTCGAACATGATGAAGCAAAAAAGGGAAGAGAAGGCCGGCAAGTGGGACATGCCCATTCTGAAATTCCATGGTGTAGCAGACTGAGGCGTTCTGGGTGATCAAGACAGGCAAAAGAAAAAAGAAGGCACGGAAGTGCATGGTGACCAGACGTTCATCTGAGAAGGCATTCATGCGCAAGCCTCTGAAGTTTGAGCTGTTCACTAGACCAATGGCACTGTGTTTCAAGAACGTTCACGTGATGCACCTGGAGTTGAAAGCCACGTTCTGCCTGCCAATAATCGCTGCGAAAAGCCTGAGCTCACCTCTCTACTCACATCTGGGGGTGATCACAAAGGGAACTGTGTTCAAAGTTAATGTCAGTAAACTGAGCCTCGTTATGTAGGGTGGCAAAGCAATCTGGAGAAAGTATGCGCAGGTGAGCAACAACAGCAAGAATGATGGTTTTAGAAGCACATCAATGCTGCGCTTCTTTTGTGAATATAATGAAGGTTTTTTTTTTGGTAATTGTTTCCCTTTCATAGCTTGAAGCCGTCCAATTGTTCCTTTTGTAGGACTTCCATTGTTTGTGGTAACACACCCAGCTTCAACGTTTCAAGGCCACTGTGTACATGACCAGAGCTCATTCAAGGCTGTGCAGAAAGGGTGCTTGAGCGCCCTGCCAGCAGAGAATGCTTGTCCTCTAAAGCATTGCAGCATTGCAAATTTTCACTGGTGCCCCACCATGTGACAGCAGCTCCGTAATATGCAGTGACCTGATAACATTGAAGGTTGCTGTTGGATCTTCTGTGTTGACTTTGCACTGTCTTAGCATTATTCTTTTTTCCTTGTCACAGGTTGCCATGCAGATCTTTGTGGAAATTCTCGCTGGCAAGACCATCATCCTAGAGGTGCGTGTGCCTGTCGTTGCTTACTGCAAAAGTTCTAATCATCTTGTCTGTGATGAATCATGTACCACACATACGCACTTATCTGGTGATAAATGCAAAACACCGAATCACTATATGCAACTTCTGATCACTTCTCAGCAGTGTTTTATAACTTATAAGAGACTGTGTAGTCTTGTGACCCTTGTGGTTCTTTCCCCACCTCATTCGTAGGTCGAGCCAAGTGATACCATCGAAAGTGTAAAGGCGAAAATCCAGGACAAGGAGGGTGAGTTCTGCATGTAAGGAAGTTCACACTCTACTTTCACAACGAGGCTGTTAATTAAACTAGAGGTGCTCACAAACTTTGACATTTCTCACTGTTTTCTGGTTGGGGTATGCCATCGACCATGGTAACATATTTAGGGAATGTGGGGCGTGTTAGGGACAATACGCAGGCAAATTTTGAGCTGTGTATGTTTAAATTATGCCTTCAGTGAAAATTGCTAAGCTGTAACCTTTGAGCTGTTTAAAGGAGTTATGAGAAGCCCTTACGAATGTGCTCTATATTCTTGGGAGGGTCATAAACTCAAAACATGTAGTATTTTCAAGAAATGGCTACTCTATATGTGACATTTCCTGAAAGTCTGTGTTGTGTTATGTGTGTTTCAAAATAATTGCTAAATTCTGGTCTTCACTTATTAAAAGCATTGCAGACATTTACCAAATCCTTCGTTTTCCCCTATTTTCATGTGGCGTAAGGTTCGTAGGTGGTTTCTCTGATGTCCTCAGTGAATTAAACAAGGCAACTTGTTTGTTTGCTTAATGTAATGATCAGCTAAGGGGTGATGTGTGGGCAAATTTGTGGACTTTGCAATTAAGTACATATGCAAGTGCTATGCTTTGTTACGAATCCGTCTCGTAAGCGGCACAGAACTTAGCTGGTTCGCCTGGCAGAATGACAAATGCCACCAAGATCATATCTTGAGAAAGTGTGGGAGAACTCTACTGCAAATCTGTGCGCAAAGTTAGATGCATGTTGATCAAGTGCAGCTTGTGGTGAGGAAGAAAATCTGATCATGTGTTCGAAAGTGTCATACAGACATTTTCATCTAGACTTGCCAATGTCCCCTCTTTTACTCAAAGTTTATATTTCATGAAAATGAGGCGTTGTTAAGTGCATTGTGGGATGAAACTTCAGCATTCCTAGCCCAGTTACAAGCATTGCAAGTACAGTAATTACTGAATGCTCTTATTTTTTTTCCTTGTCTTAATGCATTATACGACATCCGTAGTAGGTTTCTGTGGTGTTTTTCGGGAACTAAACAAAGCACCATGTTTTTATTTTCTATTTCGACAGATATTGGGTAATGTGCAGGCCAGGTTCAATATTAGTTCACTAATTATGACATAAGCAGTAAATTATTGCATGCAAACAATGCAGTGTTGCAGCTGTGTTTTACGAATAAGAAGGAGCCGACCTGTTGCAGCATGCAGCACAACTCATATTCATTGATTGATCTAGCAATTGGCTGTGCTTCTCTTCTGCCTTGCCTGGAATCAAACGTCATCAATGAACTTTGTGGAAGTGAACACAGCCCTGTAACTTACTAACGCTTTGAGGGTCGATTTTTCTCATTGCAGATTCCAATTCTTCTTAGGGACTTATTTCGAAAAAAATTTACCGTAATTTTTCTAGGATGACCGTAAAGTGAGAAAAAAATATTTTGCTTTGGTATATATTCACTCTTCATTCATGGATAACAACAATAAAGAAGGAAATAAACATCAGAATTAAAAGATTTGATGCATTTTTGTGCACATAGTTCAAGGCTTTGAAAACCTGCACAAGATAATATTTTGCAACTCTCAAATGTTCCTGCTCTTACACTAATACGTACGAACGTCCATAGCGTAATCGAACTGCATAGGTGCGCGCACTCATGAGAACTGTCTGGTTGTGTGCCCATCAAAAGCAACACGTGTGACAAACTTCCGCTATTCTTCATCTTATCGCCAACCAGCTAGGGCAATTTGTTTTCGCGAGTCTTTAAAAAAAAAAAAAGGAAACGGACATGCGTGCACGGCGGCATCCATCCTATGCACACCCCTGTGAGCTCGAAACGAGCCAGAAACAAGCGGTCGCCCTTTCAGCAATTAGTAACAAGATGGATAGGTTTGCAAGCGCAAAAAGCCGAAACCGCCCGCGAAACAAAACCCAAACGGCCGCCTGCCCGCGTGCGCGCCAATGCGCGAGTGGTAGTATGTAGAGGCGCGGGAGCAAACTAGCGCTAAGACAAACCATGCAATGAAAACCAAGAGAGGGCGGCGCTCGAAAAAAATTCCGTGTTCCCACATGGTGGCAGCACATTACAGAAAAGAAAAAAGTTTGGAAAGTGGCGTGCTTTTTAAACGTACAGACGGCACCATAAATATACAGCATCAACCATTTTTGGACTTGTTCGCGGCGCCGTATATTTACATCGTTGACTCTCAAAGGGTTAACACGGCATGACAACCCTCTAGATATTCCTAGATGGAAATTAGCATCGGCTTACAGGGAGCATTTTAAATAATTAACTTATTTAAGATGCAATTTTATAAACGATTTTAGTAAAGATGATGCTGTTGCATAATTTACCACTTTTATTATTGGTATGGCTGAAAAGTTTATCCCAAAAGGGAATGGTGGTTTACTTAAAAGACGTGTTCCCTGGTGGGACGTAGATTGTAAAGAAGGGCGATAAAGGCAGATTAAGGCATGGGGCTTATTGTGTAGATCGCCAAATGCAGAAAAATCTCATTCAATTTAAATACATAAAATCGCAGGGAAGGCCAACGCTCATCAGACAGAGAAAGAAAGCAGGGTGAGGTTCCTCTCTGGTATAAGTTATGCACACAGGAGGTGAAAGCGTGGAATGGCCTAAGGCTAAAAGGTCAGCAAATCCATCCATTTCCTCTGTTGAATGACCAAAGGGATTCTTAGAAGAGCAGGCAGACTCCCTAGGGAAGCAGTTTGAGCATGTGTCAAGGTTAGTCTACTACTCGCAGTCCTTCATGAAGTACAGACAAATAGAAGAATGTAAGGCATTTGTGTGTAAATCATCACAAAATGCACCACATAACCGTCCTTTCAGTATTGCCAAGCTGAAAGCTGCCTTGATCACATGCAAGAGCTCTGCACCGGGACGTGATAGAATAATATGTGACACGATTAAAAGTACACACTGATACACAACGGATGCTACTCGCACTTTTCAACACTATTTGAGCTGCTGGATATCTTCCATCTGCATGGAAAGAAGCAATTGCGGCCCCCGTTTTGGAGCAAGGTAAAGATCCTTCGGCGGCGGCAAGTTACCGCTCAGTAGCTCTCAGAAGTTGCCGTTGTAAGCTCTTTGAGAAAACTATGAATCCGGGACTCATACATTTCCTTGAACTGAACAAAATGCTTGATCCCTATTGGTGTAGGTTCAGAGAAGGGCGCTCTACAACCTATTATCTTGGTGCGCATTGAAGGAAATACCTGTGACGCATTTGTACACAAACAATTTTTCTTATCCATATTCCTTGATAGGAAATTAAAACTAATATGATATTGAATATCGGCGATGTATTATCACATCGATTTTACAGGAAACTGGTGTACCCCAGGCAGGCGTGCAGCTGGGCACTCTTTATTGTTAAGATGAACACAACCCGTGCTTCATTAACACTGACCATTTTTTATTCCGTGTACTTGGGGAACATTCAGATAGGCTTCAAATCCTGTAACCTCACAGTGTGCTAGACACAGGTACAGCAATGCTTGAAACAAGGTGTCTAAGTGGGCAAACAAAAATGGATTTAAAGTCAACCCCCACAAGAGTTCTTGTGCTCTTTTTACAAGAGAGTCCTGGTTCCAGATCTTTCTGTAAAACTGCGTGGACAACAAATACCTGTCAACAAAGAGCACAAATTTCTAAGTATTATACTTGACTATACCTTGAAGTGAAATGTCTAAAAAACACTGAACTTACTGAAAATATCATCTCGCATGTCCTAGGGCATCAACAGGAAGTGTTGAATGAATCTTTACAAGAGCCTAATTCGATCACGATTAGGCTATGGCGCCGTAGTATTCAACTCTACCCCCCCCCCCCCCCCTGATTGCACTAATGATGCTGGATCCCATCCACCATCTGGGTATCTGCCTAGCCACCGATGCTTTCAGAACAAGCCCTATTGAAAGCTTGTATGTAGAATCGAATGAGTGGTCGCTCCATCTGCAGAGATGATACATCAGCATCACATGTTTTCTCTAGGTGCACACTCTAGTCTTGGACATCCGTGTTCTAAAACTGTTAACGATCTAACGTGCAGTGCACTTTTCTATAATTGACCCTCTGTGAGACAGTCTTTTTCACTGCGTGTGAGGAAGCTTAGCATGGAAATGGATGTCCCACTGTTCGAGCATCGCTTAATGCCTTCAGGTAAGCAGTGACTGCTTTGGAAATGGCAGCTAATAGAACGTGATATATCTTGTGTAAGAGTTACAAAATACGCACCAGAGCTCTAAATTTGAATGCATTTCCATGACCCTCAATCGAGGTACTCTTGCTCTGAATTCTACACCAGTGCATCAAAGTCGCATGCTGGCATGTCTTGCGTGGCTGTTGGGGCCTCCCTCATAATCAGATGTATTCGACCCTCATGCAAGTATCCTTACTGCAGAAGTCTATGCAATACTGTCTGTGGTTAAACACATAAAGCAATTAAAACTCGAGAAAGCAGTAATATTCACGGACTCCTTAAGTGTTGTAAACGCACTAATGTCCTTAATAAAACGCAAAAATCCTATTTTTATTGAGCTTTACTTGTACTTGTCCAATATTTATTCATCTCGTAGACATGTGACAATATCCTGGGTTCCTGACCATGGATGTATCGAGGGTAATATGCTAGCAGACCAAATGGCCACATCAATTACATCGCAGGCTATTAATCCTATCACTGCTATTCCTGCCACAGATCTCAAGCCTTCTTTGCGAACGTAACTGCGAAACCACTGGCAGTGCTTGTGGGACACTGACACAGATAAGCTCCACTTGATTAAGCCAGTTAGGTTAATGACCTTCCTCTACGAGAACATGAAGAACTGATGTCCTATTCTGTCCTCTTAGAGTAGGACACACATATGGTACTCACGATTTTCTATTGATTGGTAATGAACCTCCAACCTGTGGTAGATGTGGTGAGAGGCTCACCGTCCTCCACGTCCTCATGGAATGTCAGGAAGCCGAAAGAGAAACATTTTCCTGTAGCATACTGCTATTGTGTCCCTCTCCATCCCAGTACGTTTCTTGGCGAACAACTACTTTTTAACACCAAAGCTGTACTAGGTTTCTTGAACGATGTGGTCTTTCGCGTCAACCCTTTGAGGGTCAATGGCGCCCCGAACAAGTCCGAAAATGGTTGATGTGGTATATTTACGGCGCCGTCTGTACATTTAGAAAGCGCGCCCATTTCCTAACCTTTTCTTTTCTGTCATGTGCTGCCACTATGTGGGAATACAGAGAATTCTTTTCGCGCGCCTCCCTCTCTCGGTTTTCGTTGCATGGTTTGTTTTAGCACTAGTTCGCTCCCACGCGTCTATATACAGTGGACTCCCGTTAAGAGGAACTCGCTTAAGATGAACCCTCGGTTAAGATGAACAGTTGAAGTCGTTTGTTTGGTTTCCCATTGAGTCAATGCAAAAAAAATCCGCTTAATATGAACACTACACACACGCTAATCGGTTAAGATGAACTTTCACGGCCGGCCGCGCCTTACCCGCGCAGCTTTACTCGGCCCTCCGAGCAGCACTTTAGGGGAAAGAAAGAAAAAAAAAAGACAAAAATGAAAGCTTTATTCTGCTGTCGACCATCTGTGCAACGCGGGGAGATGAGGAGACCTAACTACCTTGGTGTTTCTGCGAAGGTTCCGCTGCTCCTCCGCTCCTCCTCTCCCATCCTTCCTCACTCATTCCTCTGTCTCCTCCCGACCCGGCTACAAGAATTAGCTGTGCCCTCAAGTTCATTCTCTCCTTTGCCTCCCCATCGCCGGACCCTCCCCCTCTGCCCTGCACTGCGCCAATGTGATGAGCCCTTCATACGAGGCATCGAGGCTTCATACGAGGCATTTTTCGAACAATTCGAGGGCGCTGAGGAATATCTTAGAAAATTAAGTGAGATGTCTGCATTTGTAGCAGCCGGGCGATTTTCTCGACAGGCACAAAAAAAAAAATAACAGACTGGGTAACAGTCAACAGCGCCTGATGCCTTACTAGGGCAATGTGTAGTATACCACTAGTAGTGCAATAAATGCTTATACAGTCGAGCCCACTTATAACGGCCCCACTTAAGACGAACGCTCGCTTATCGTGAACAAGTCCGGCGTGACCGTCAAAATATACGTTTAGGCTGTGGCGCTCGGTCTCAGCTACAACGAACGCCCGCGAGCCTAGCTGATCGGCTACAGCGAACGCCTTGGTGTCGCGGACCACTTTCCACGTGGCGAGATCCGCCGACCCTGTGCTGTGCACGCTCCGAGAATTGGCTTTTCCGCGGCGTCTCACCAGAGGCACGGAGGAGCAGCGATGCGGCGAGGGGATCGCTGCGATAATAAGAGAAAAAAAAAATGCTGGCTCACCACCCATGAGCAACGTGAACACGCAAGTCGAAGGGAAGCCTGAAAGTGACAGCTCATTCGCCACGGGACCTCACTCGCCATCGTCGACGTCAGGGCAGCGGCGAAGTTTTCCACCGATTGACAATGTAGCACGTGATCACGTGCTTTCGTACTCCCTCTTCTCCCTCCCTCCCCCCCCCCCCTTAACGCCGCGCCTCACACCTCACATGACTGTGGGACTGTCTTTTTCTTGCTTGTGGTTGTGCTAGCATTGTCGGCGTTGTTTCCTACTGGTGTGCTCCCGTGCCTATCCGAGATGGCAGACTCGCCGGCGTCTACTTCGACAGTGAAGCGAAAAGCTTTGGACTTGGCCACGAAACTGTTGGTCTTGAAAGACCTTTCCCAAGGCGCGAAAAACCACGAACTGGTGAAAAAGTATGGTTTGTCAAAATCGACAATATCCACGATACTAAAAGAGAAGGACAAAATCTACAAGAGTGCCGCCACGGACTCCGCGACGAGGAAGCGCCTACGGAAAGCCACATATGCAGACGTTGAAGACGCGCTTCTAAAGTGGTTCCTTAATACTCGAGCACGCAATGTTCCCATCAGCGGGCCGCTGATGTTGTCCAAAGCAAAGGACTTAGCGTTCCTCCTGGACTTCCCAGATTTTTCTCCTGGCAATGGCTGGCTCCATCGCTTCAAGCTCCGCCACGGAATTATTTTCAAGACCATCAACGGCGAATCGGCATCGGTAAGCGACGAAGACATCAACACGTGGATGTCTAAAAACTTGGCCCATGTATCAAGTTATGCTGAAAGGGATGTGTATAACGCTGATGAAATGGCGCTATTCTGTCAAATGCTGCCTGGCAAAAGGCACGCTATGAAGGGTGACAAATGTGCTGGCGGCAAGCACAGCAAAGTTCGCATAACTGTGGTTTTGTGCACCAACATGGATGGAAGCGATCGATGCTTGCCATTTGTCATCAGTAAATCAGAGGCCACGTTGCTTCCGCACATATGTACCAGTGCGTTACAGGCATAACTCGAAGTCGTGCATGACACGCGAGTTGTTCGCGGAATGGCTAATTGACTTTGGCAGCAGCATGGCGAAGAAAGGGCGCAAAGTTCTTCTGATTCTCGACAACTGTACCGCCCACCATGTCCAAGCTGTCTTAACGGCAGTTGAGCTGCTTTTTCTGCCGCCAAATGTAACTTCAAAAGCGCAACCGCTGGACATGGGTGTAATACGGTCGTTTAAAGTGGCTTACAGGCGCCGTGTTGTGCAGGGGATGCTGATTGCAGTTGATCGCCCCGCTGCCAATGTGCTTCTGCAGGTCTCGCTGTACTTGGCGATAGAAATGATCAAAGCGGCATGGATGGAAGTGACACCCGAATGCATCCGGAATTGTTTTTGCAAGGCCGGCTTCGCCGACGCACCTGAAGCAGGCATTGAAGACACTGAACAAAGCCAGCCTGACGACGACTTGTGGCGACGCGTTGTTGACGCTAACCTGGCCGGCTGCGATCTTGATTGGCAAGATTTTGTTGATGTGGACGACGCTGCTGAAGTTGCAGAGTCGTTTTGCGACGAGACTGCCGTCCGGGAAGTGCGGGCATCAAGCGACACCGAAGCATCGGACTATGACAACGATCCGTCGGAGCCAGCACCCGTAAGCACGACCACAGCAGTGAGCCATATTGAGGCACTTAGAAATCTTGTGTATTTTAAGGCCTTGGGTGACGAACACATCGCAGCTTTGAACAAGCTTGAAACCGCCGTCATTGGATGTGCTCTGACAAGGCAGACAACGATCACCGATTTTTTTTCTCGGTAAAGTTTTGTTTTGATTCATGTCAATTTTTGTGTGTGGCCCACATACCACGAACTTCTGGATAGAACGAACGAATTCCGCGTGACGCTCGGGTTCGTTATAAGCGGGCTCAACTGTATTGCAGTTATTTTTTCCCTGAAAGGCCATGTCATTTATTTGTTCTCATATATGAGGTATTTGGACACACACTGCGTGCTCAAACATCATTTTTAAATGCACTCCTGATTAGACAAACTTCTGATAAGGCGAACACTTTTAATGATCCCTTGGAGTTCGTGTTAAAGGGAAGCTACGGTAGTACCGCCCGCGCATTGGCGCGGGCGGGTGGCGGTACGGGTTTTGTTTTCGCGGGCAGTTTTGGCTTCTTGCGCTTGCAAAACTGATGGCTATCTCGTTACTAATCGCTCAAAGGGCGACCGCCTCTTTCTCGCTCGTTCAGTGCTCACAGGGGTACGCATAGGAAGGTGCATGCCTTCTCGTGAAAACTCGCGAGAAGGCATGACACTCGCGAAATCTAATTGCCTCTGGTTGGCGATATGAAGATTAGCGGAAGTTTGTCACATGTTTTGCCTTTTTTGCGGGCACGCAACCACACAGTTTTCTTCAGTGCGTGCACCTACAGAGTTCGATTGCGCTATGGATGTACAGTGCTCACGGAATGAAACGCGTCAATTTAGGGCTAAGTAATGCGCATACTTTCACTTCAACCGGCTGCAGTTCGTGTCACATCGACGTAATTGTGGCGCGTACACTTACATCGGAGCCCTCGTCACCTTTGGTGACCAAACTCCTAGCGATATGACATTGTGCTCTCGCGTACTTTGCACATATGTAGTGTTGTACTAAATGCTCCGTGTCCTATTTCAATCTGTGAGCACTGTACATATTACAGTGAAACCTCGTTAAACCGTAGTTGGCCGGAGCTCGGGAAAGGTACGTACTAAACGATAGTACTGTTTAACCGAATAGCATGAGATCGCCCACTTACCTGTCGAAAACGGAACTCAGAGAGAGTGCGATGAAAGGGGAAAAAAACATGCAGTATTTATTCACTTCGCGCGACAAAAGCGTTATTTTCGTTTGATGCCGCGGCGGCCTAGCACGACGACAACAGCAGCCTCAAACTTACTGAAGCTGCGTGCCAGCTTTTCACCCAGCCCCCTCTTCTCGGCAAACACTCGCATGGCAGATTCCTCGTTGGCGTTACGTATTCACCGTGCACGTGCGCAGTAGTGCTGCAGAAGTCCCGGGGGCGCCTTTTTCATTGCCGGGTGCCGGAGTTTGGAATAATTTTAATTTGGAATAGAGTTACGTTATCACGCCGCTATTGTCGTCGCGACGATTGTATTCATGAGGCTGACGTAACGTGCAGCTTAGGCCACTGTCGGGCCTGAATCGCCCGTGCTATAGCTTTCCATGTCGTCCTCGTCACTGTCGCTAGTCGACACTTTGGCAACAACACAGGCAAGGATGGCGAAAAGTCGAACAACTTCATTGCATTCCAAATGCCACACACTGTAGTCAACAGCAGATCCCTGTTGCGTGTCAGCGCCGACTTCTTCGTGTCACGTTCGATAGCACGGACGATGTCTAATTTTTCTTCTATGCTGAGCACCCGGCGTCTTTTTTATCCAAGCTTCGGAACGACGCGAGTCCTCGCTTGCACGACGCCATAACGCTCTCTGGCACCGCGTCGAAATGATGTTGATGTTGATGTGGCTTCACGCGCAAACGCACAGGGCGCTTGGAGGCCGTTGTTCCGATCTCTAAGGCATGTTGTTCTGCCGGGCCGCCCGATGGAGACGGCGCAGCGCCGTGTTTGCGCGACGAAAAGTTGAAACACTACGTTTTAACCGATGCGTATGCAATAAGCTGGTACAGTTTATGCGGATACAAAACACATTATGTTCAATGGCCGCTGAGTCGGGGATTTGACTTTACTACTTTTAAAATGAAACTACTGTTTAAGCGGGTACGGTTTAACGAGGTTTTACTGTAGTGTAAGAGCAGGAACATTTCAGTCTTGAGAAATATTCTCGTGTGCGTATTTTCAAGGCCTTCAACTATGTGGATAAATATGCCTCATTCTATTCTCACTTTACGGTCACCCTAGAAAAATTGCAGCGAATTTTTTTCGAGATAAGCCCCCTAAGAAGAATTGAAATCTGCAATAAAAAAATCGACCCTGGGCGGGTCGCATATGTCGAAAGAAATCGACCCTCAAAGGGATAGTTTCGTAGCACATCCTCTCTCCAGAGGAATTTGCTGTAATAGTAGTCTGTTTAGCACACACCTTAAGGTGCTTGCGCTTCAAGGGCTATGTTAAGGCGGTAAGGCGTTTAGAAAATTTTTGCCTCTGACAAAATTTTAGTACATTGTAATTCTTTCACAATGTATTTTTCGTGTCTTTGGCACACTTCATAGTCGTTGCCACATTTTATTACATGTATCTTTTATTGCACTTTACAGCGACAGTCTTTTAGGCTCCTTTACAGACCTGTCACATCCATTGCTCACACCGTATTTACTTGAATCTAGGCTGGGCCCAATTCTAAGCCGACCCCCAAATGGCCGAAGCCAGAAAAAAAAGAACTTACCTCGAATGTAGGCCGAAGAAATGAAGTGAGGACAGCGTTCACAAATGAAAACGGCACTTATTTAATATAAACATGCCAAGCTCACTCTATGTTATCATCGCTGCTAGCCTCGTCGTTATAACTCGGACCACACGCGCAAGCTCGCATCCGCGCGCCCAGGCGTTCGCAGACAGTGCGGCACAGCTTGCACGCATCGAAACGCAGCTCGATCTTGGTGAACAGCTCCTCTCTGTTATCATGCGCTTATTTTCTTTATCGCTGTCATCTCCTTGCTGTGGCACAAGCAAAAAGCGTCCCCTGTTGCTCCTTCCAACGACGGATGTTTCTCTCATCGATGCCTCTGCGGCTAGCACAACTTTTCATTTGAAATCGGCGCTATAGTTGCGTCGCCTGTTTGGTGCTATTACGATAATGCCACGCTATTGGCCACTCTGCATGCCAGTACGACACAGGTCAGAATAGCAACGTCGCTCGTGTACTTCAGTTGGCTGCTGCCACTACTAATAGCGGCTGCGATACTGCCTTTTCTAGATAGCGCTAGCTATGCATGATATTAACATTTTCGATTACAAACTGGCACGTTTTTTAAAATCTTTGAATCTAAGCTGACCCTGGAGTTTAGTGTATGATTATTTGAAAAACACTATTGGCCTAGATTCGAATAAATATGGTAATTCATTGCTTTACTTTGAACTCACTACCACTGACCTGGCACTCTTTGGTCATACTTGGTCCTTTCGCCACAAAACACTATATTCATTGTCATCAACATTGAAGGTTGCTGTTGGATCTGTTTTTTTTTACTTTCCACTGTATTAGCATTATTATTCTATTTTTTTTTTCCTTGTCGCAGGTTGCCAAACGGATCTTTGTGAAAACTCTCACTGGCAAGACCCTCACCCTAGAGGTGCGTGTACCTGCCGTTGCTTCCTGCAAATGTTCTAATCATCTTGTCTGTGATGAATCATGTCCCACACATACGCACTTACCTGGTGATAAATGCAAAACACCGAATCACTATATGCAACTTCTGATCGCTTGTCGGCAGTGTTCTATAACCTGTGAAGGACTGTGTAGTCTTGTGACCCTTGTGGCTTTTTTTTCCCCACCTCATTCTTAGGTTGAGCCAAGTGATACCATCGAAAATGGAAAGGCGAAAATCCAGGACAAGGAAGGTGAGTTCTGCATGTAAGGAAGTGGACATGCTACTTTCACAACGAGGCGGTTAATGAGACTAGAGGTGCTCAAAAACATTACATTTCTTGCTATTTTCTCATAAGGGTATGCCATCGACCACGGTCACATAATAAGGGAATGTGAGGTATGTTAGGGACAATAGGCAGACAAATTTTGAATGGTGTATGTCTGAATCACGCGTTTAGTGAAGGTTGTTAAGCCATAGCCTTTGGCCTGTTTAAAGGATTTCGGAGAAACCGTTAAGTATGTGCCCTATATTCTTGGGAGGGTCGTAAGCTCAAACATTTAGTATTTTCAACAAATGGTTACTCTATATGTGACATTCACTGAAAGTTTGAATTGTCTTATGTATGTTTCAAAATAATTCCTAATACTAGTCCACTAATTGTAAGCCTTGCAAACATTTACCGAACCCTTGGTTTTCCCCTATTTTCATAAAGGGTTCATAGGTGGTTACTCCAATGTCCTCAGCAAATTAAATAAGGCACCTTGTTTATCTTTGCTGAATGTAATGATCAGGTAATGGATAATGTGTAGGCAAAATTTGGAGTGTGTTGGTTAATTTGCAATGAATTGCATATGCAAGTGGTCTGGTTTCTGACGAGTATCTCACAAGCAGCACAGAATTTAGCTGGTTCCCCTGGCAGAACGACAAATGACACCGAGATCATCTTTTGCAAAAATAGGGGGGAACTCTACTGCAGATATCTGGACAAAGTTAGGTATGCATGTGGATCAAGTGCAGCTTTTGCAGGGAAAAAAAAAATATCTACAATAAATAAGTAGCCTTTGGCCTGTTTGAAGGAGTTAGAAGAAACCCTTAATTAAAGATGTGCTCTATATTCTTGGGAGGGTCATAAACTCAAACATTTTGTATTTTCAAGAAATGGCTATCGTATATGTGACATTTAGTGAAAGCTTGAAGTGTGGTATGTGTGTTTCAAAATAATTGCTAAATACTGGTCTTCACTAATTAGAAGCATTGCAAACATTTACCGAATCCTTGGTTTTCCCCTATTATCATGTGGCATAAAGGGTTCATAGGTGGTTTCTCCGATGTCCTCAGTGAATTAAACAAGGCACTTTGTTTATGTTTGCTGAATGTAATGATCAGGTAATGGATGATGTGTAATCAAAATATGAAGTGTGTGGGTTAATTTGCGGCATTTGCAATGAATTGCATATGCAAGTGGTCTGGTTTCTGACGAGTGTGTCTTACAAGCGGCACAGAATTTAGCTGGTTCCCCTGGCAGGACGACAAATGCCACCGAGATAATCTCTTGCAAAAATGGGGGTAAATGCTACTGCAGATCTCTTCATAAAGTTAGATGCGTGTGAATTAAGTGCAGCTTTTGCATAGAAAAAAAAAAAATCTGATCAAGTGTTCGAAAGTGTCATAAGCCGTTCTCAGCTACCAATGTTCTCTCTTTTACTCCAAGTTTATATTTTGTTAATATACGGGCATTGTTAAGTGCATTGTGTGACGAAACTTCAGTGTTCCTGGCCTAATTGGGAGCACCGCAAGTAGTTAGTGAACCCTCTTTTTTTTTTCTTGTCTTAAAGGGGGTATGATACCCAATTTTCAATCATAATCTGTATTGTGTGAGGCAATCCTTGTGTGTTCAAGAACACCTTGGCGAAATTTTAGTGCATTTGAGCCAGCACGTAATTTGTAATTGAATTTTTTTATATTGTACTCGAGTGGCATAACAGTCAAGCAACACTGGCATGCTCGCGAGCCTTGACGTCACAGGCTGCATGTTGGCCGGGCGAGCATGTATGTTCCAGTGAAGAATCGGTGTTTCAGCTTTGCACACATGCTGGAAGCTTCTGCTTTGTTCAGCTCGCCATTGGAATTTTTCAACTTGCAGTGGCTGAAACAATGGCACCACGGCACCTATGCAGCGCTGCGGTGGGATTGTTTCAAAAGGCGAATGAAGCAAGGAGTGCTCCGTATCGTTGTTCAGTTTCCCCAAGGAGCCCGCCAAGCGTAAAGCTTGGGAGATGAATGTGGGCAGGAACGACTGGCGCTCATCTTACGCTTTTGTTTTGTTCTCGGAATGCTTCACGCTAGACAGCTACAGCGAAGATGTACGCCTGCTCGCCGAGTTTTGGATAGATGTGAAAAAGCTGAGACTGCATCCAGGCGCAACGCTGACCGTGTTTGCGCACCGACCCATCCGGCAGGCAGTGCGCCCACCAAACATTAGCCTTGCTATTTTTTTTTTTACCGATATCTGGTGCAGTAAAGTAAGATCAAGTAAAGGTTCAGCCAAAGCGTACATCGCGCTGAATCCTTGCGCTGCAGACGTGTGCGGGATTTTGTTTACATATGCTCCTTGGAACTGCAGAGGGGAAAAAAAGTGGTGGGAAAGCGCGACAGCTTAAAGGGCCCCTGAAACAATTCGGACAAATTTTGTAGACGCGTAGGGTACAGCTTAAGTAGAACATTCGCACCACAATTTAAGTGAAGTGTTGCATATTAATGGAGCTACAAGCGATTACAAGTTACCCTCCTCCCTAGCCTCCTCCCTAGCTTTTCCTCCTCAACTCGTTCGCTCGTCTACTGGCTTGCAGAGGGACACAATGTCGCAGCTTGACATATTGCCAGTCGCTACGTTTGCAGTCCACAACGCAACAAAGTCGAATCATAGCGCTTGTGAAAAGACAGACGGACACTGACGGCGGAGCTCTCGTCAAAGACGGAGCACGTAACACAAGCAGACGACATTTCCTGTGTGCCGGAAGTGCTCAAGTGTGCTGAAAAATTGTTCTTGTGCATTCTCTTTATGTTACTTTCTTTTTATAAAAACAAATTAACCAGAATTGCAACTATTACGAAGATCATTTGTTTATCACAAAGTTGGAAAAATTATTTATCACGCCCCCTGGTCAGCCTAAAGCCCCTGCATTCGCGTTTCCGCCGACCAGGTTAAGTACCACCAACCTACCCTCCTCCTCCACGCTCCTCTCCCACTCACCCCCTTAGCTTCCGGCGTCAAGCGGAACTTCCGTAGCTGCAGCTTCCTGTTCTGAGTGGAAGTGACGCTATGTTTCTTTAGCATTGTTTACTTATGCGTCGACGGAGAGGCTTTAATTGCACCAGCTGTGGTTTAAACTGTGAATGCGATTGCATTCAAGAAACACCGCCTATTGTAATCAGCGATCTGATCGTATTCGCTGCTTTGTATCAACCTGCGAGGGGTTGTGCCACGAGAGACAACCTACAGTGGAATGTAGTGCCTGGGCGCTTGGAGACCACTGCCGTTTTTCATACATTTGGAAAACGGCGACCGCAAACTACTACTTCAGCGGAATACAACAGCTTGTCACCTTTGCATTCTTCTCATGGTCACTGCCACAGCTCTGCTAAGCACGCGCGGGCGTCTCACCATCGGCAGTCAAAGCGGAAATTCCCGCAGCGCAACTCCCGGAAGTGGAAACGCCGGAACCGGATTTGGTGTGAGGGGAAAAGGCGGCGCACAACTAAGGTTGTCGCTACTTAAAGCGGTGGTGGCGCGGGGATGGAGGGGCTTTAGGTCAGCCAATCGGATAGCTCGCCCCACTGACGTCATATGGGTGATTTCCGTCAAATGGGTAGGGGCGGCTTAAAATTCCGCCGTGCAGTGTGCTGCGATCGGCAGCGATGTGCATTTTTAAAACCTTATGATAAATTGCACGCTTTACGCGGAGCACTTAGATGTGTCAATTAATGATCTGAAGAACCTACTCTAACGACTCAGTATGTTTGTAGAAAATCGTCAAAATCATTTCAGGGTCCCTTTAACAAAATCGTAGATTTGTTGAGTACAGATCGGAGAGACCTGAATGCATGGAATGTGGGCCAGCAAACAATCTACGTGCGTAACAATTTGTGTTGTGTGAAGTAGCACCAGCCTTCGTCTTCTGTGAACCGCTGGCTAAGCAGCGCTGCACGGATGAAATAACACTGCAGAAAGGTGTCGGCAGCACTTCACGCAACGCCAATGTCACCATCTTATCTTGACCACGTTTACTACGCTATCTTCGTCCATGGCCTCCAAGATAAAGGCGCGCCAGCTGGTGCATGCATATCTCCGAGACCATATTTCGACACTGTGCTGGTGGCGATGAGGTCGAAGTCAGAATGCCTAGCACCATCGCTGCTTCTGCTGCTCAATGATTCGTCATTTGCTTCTTTACGCAAAGTTGGCGTTGTAGGAGACATGGCACATGATATCTGGAGCAAATACAGCAAGAAATGGCAATTATGCTCCGAGCTCACGTGGTGCGGTGGCCAATTTTGTAGCAGGCGATAGCTCAGTTGCATGCAGCGCATGACGTTACACACGGCTTGGCAGTATGGCCGTGGGTGCCAGAGGGTGGGGCTTAGATACCGCGAGTTCTAGCTCATATTCCAGCTCACATGTGTAGCCATAATAGACCCTCTACTACAATTTCTCACAGAAAATAGCAAAATGGTGGGTGACCGTGTCATACCCCCTTTAATGCATCATACAAGATTCGTAGTGGGTTTCCGTGGTGCCTTTGGTGAACTAAACTAAGCACCATTTAAAAAATTTTTTTAATTTGAGACTGATTTTGGGTAATGTGCAGGCCAACTTCAAAATGCGTTCACTAAGTACAGCTTAAGCAGTAAATTGATCCTGCTGCCCTGGCAGAACTGCGAATTCAATAGGAACCACATTTGGCAAGAAAAAAGGGGGCAGGCGTGTACACTGTGGCCAGTTTTCTGGTGTATGGACAAAGCACTGCTTTCTAACCATTAATTTAAGTTATGAATTTTTCGTACCATTCATATCATGGCACCATTTTAATACATATGTGATTTAATTACATGCAACTTCAGTTCTCGTTGCAACTGTACAAAAGAAACAGCTTTGCTGGAAATATGATGATTCAGCAAGGTCGCAAAAGCCTTGTTTTGTTTTGTGAGAAGTTGCCAGTGCACTGCATGTGAACAGAGTTGTTGGGCAGTGGTCGACTAAAGCAAAGGCAAATGAGCTCCCTGCTCCTACCAGTAACTTGGAATGCTGAGGATGCAGTATAAACCCATTTCGTCTACACTCTGCTCTGGTCATAATACTGTGGCCTTGAAAATACATGGGCAGTTAGCAAATGCAGTTATTTGTACAAAGCACGAAAAAGCCCTGATTTAATGTTGTACTCAACTGAAACTATTAATGTAAAATATGTGCTTGAAAGGCAACCAATATGTATGCAATGCTGTTGTACAGTCCTTGAGGCTCAGCCACATTTCTAGGCCTTTGCCAGCATTGCATTAACAATTGTTTTAAATGTTTCCAAAAACTGCTTACATGCCTTCTTTGCACAATGTTGTATCATATGGACTCTGATTTGCACCTTGCGCAGGTAGTGTGCTGGTTCACGCATGACCACCACCTTAGGGCCTTTCATCTTGTGTTTGAGGTATGATAAAACGGTACAGGACGGACATTGGTGTTTCACTGGTGGCATATTAGCTTTGTGTCAAAACCTTCCAATAAGTCCACCGAGGTTAAAAGTAGTCCTTGTAGAAGGAACTTCAGCTATCGGCTTTCGACTCCTCCTTTGTAGTTCCTTTTGTCACACAGCAGCAAGGGTAATGCCCGAATTGTGACGCATGGAGCTTGAGATGTGAAGTCTGCGGCCCATCCGATTTCGTGCAGGCGTCTCGCCTGACCAGCAGCGTCTGATCTTCGCTGGCAAGCAGCTTGAGGATGGCCGCATGCTGTCTGACTACAACGTCCAGAAAGAGTAGACACTGCACTTGGTGCTGTTGCTGTGCGGTGGAGCCAAGCAAAGCACTAGAACAAGAAGCACGTGACGAAAGTCTAGTTGGCTGTGCTGAAATTCTGCAAGGTGAGCATGTCGCAGCATCTTGCATGAATGCTTTGTTTGTGCTTGGAATACAAGTCTTCTGGAGTGCCCATCAAAGTATGTCGGGAGGGAGAAACCATTCACAAATTCCTGTGCGCTTGCCGACTTTTAAAAGAAAACCTAAAATCTGCCAACTGTTGGGATTAGGTGTTTGATACGTATTTGGGTGTGTTCCAAAACTTGGAAAAGCCAAAAAGGAGAGAGGGCATAGAAATGCCAGAATCCTGACAGGAACCATATTGTTAGTAAACATCTTTCATCAGACACAGATTGGCTGAGCCCAGTTGGCACAACACTGGTCGCTCCAGATGCCACGTGGTGCAAAAGGTGAAAAGCATCGCTTTAGGTGATCAGCCAGGAATGAAACCTCCAGGTGGCACAGTATTGCAAACTACATTAACTCCTTCCATCAATCTTGAATTCAAACCAAGCTTATTCAAATTTCTTTTACCACAGTATTACGAAGAAAATTTCTCTCGCCATCTGTTCGCGGCGGCGAAACAGCATCTGTGCTTGGTCAAGATTGTGGGCCGATGTTGCTAGATACCATAGATTTTCTCATTGTATTAGTGCCTAGAGGGAAATCTGGTACCACCGTATACTGGAGTTATCTAACAGACACTGTGCCGTCATGGGAATGGCGGTATGTGGGTGTGCGAGGCTTGTGTTCGCTGGTGTTGTATGAGGCTTCGTCTAAAACGTGGATACGGCTACACTGATAACGCATGCTTGTAATAAAATCTTCACAAAAGGTTTTCATGCACCTGTATTACTTCTTTCAGTGACGTTTACTCTCACCTGCAGTACATAGTCAAGCAAAGAGAAAAAAGAATAGACGACAAACTGTTACAGAGCTAGCGCGAATCTTGTCTGTTCTCCAACTTTAGTGGCCTGCTGATACTTCTTACGTTTGATATCATTTTACATGCACTTGCAAGTCCTCATAATTAAACAAAATGTTTTTATAATAATTTAAAACAACCTTTTTACATGCTGTATTAGTTGGAAACAAATCCTTGTGACAGGCAGAACGGTGCTAGCCAGGCACTTCAAGACGTCCTGCTCTCCAACATTGATGCCAATCCGAAGTCACAATATGCCGGCGTTTCCATGCATACCACGGAGCAGCAACTCCAGATTACCCTCTAGGTAATATTGCGAGAAGCTCTATGTTGGGTACGATTGGGTTGCTGTCTTTAGGTTGCGTGCATGCTCTGTAAGGCACTCATTCACACATCTCATCTGGGCAACATAGACGTGTCCACAGGTGTAGGGAATCCTGTACACCACCACACACATGCATAGCAAATACTTGGTCTGGCCGTACAGGCCACATGTGCACTCTTGCCACCTTGTAGGCATCTGTCTACGTTCGCACAAACCTGGTCTAACTTGTTCTTTCTCGGGAAACTAAATTTTTTAAATAAGACAACTCAAAATACAGCACTCCCCCCCCTAGTGAGTTGCCAAACAGAGTGATAAAAGGTCCAGGCATCTAGGGGTTTTTGAGCATCGTCCGCTTTGCGTACTGTAGAAACCCATGTATAATACAAACCTGCATATAGTACGAGGTGGAATTTTTGCGACGCGAAATGGAAAAACAAAAAGTTTTATCCGCATATAATACGAGTTAGGAAAACTCAAGGAAAACATTTATTTAAATTGCACTCCTCACTTCATTCGCTGTCTTACTCAGCAGCACTCTCTTCAGATAGTTCCTCGTCGGACATATCTTCCCAGAGGTACTCATCCTCTGTGCCATCGAGCGCGTTCGAGATGCCGCACTTCTTGAATGCGTGACGCACAAGGACCTCTGGTATACTGGCCAATGCGTCCACAGTTCACTTGCATAGCGTGGCTGGCGAAGCCAGCTTCATCCGCCCGGTCGGTGTCACTGCGGGCTCGCCTGAGCGCATTCAGTCTACATAAATAACACCGCTTGACCGCATCCTTGAACGGCTTGTTCATGCAAACATATAAAGGCTGCAGCTGAGACGCCATCCCACCCGGGATAACGACGAGTTCAGTGCCGGATTCGTGCAACAGCTTCTTCACTGAGTCGGCCAAATGGCAACGAAATGCGTCCAGCACGAGAATGGACGGGAACGACAACAGTGCACCGGGCTGCCTACACCAGACGTACTTTATCCAGTCAAGCACAAGATTCTCATTCATCCAGCCTTTCTCATGGCATCTCACGACCACATTCTTTGGCAGCTCCTCACCTTTAGGCACTGTCCAGTGCTTGAAGATGACATAGGGTGGTAGCTTGCGTCCGTCTGCCGTGCGTGACAACATGACGGTAACTCGCGTTTTCTTGTTGCCAGTGGACTGGACATAAACTTGTTTAAGCCTTTTCGTTCACGGTGAGGGGCGATGGCATGTCCAGATAAACTGGCATTTGGTCAGCATTGCCACTTTACCCTAGCTGGAAGTTCTTGGACTTGCGCAGTGAAATAACGGGGCGCTGGAAAGGCACACGCAGCCCTTCGAACGATTCGGGCAGCTTTTGCAAAATCAAAGTTCGGCGGCGTAAGGAAAATCCAGCATGGCACATGTAGCGATAAATACAGTGCTTGCTCGCTTTGACGGCGGAGCTTGGTACCCCTTTCTCTCTTGCAAGCTCCTTAGCTTTTGCCTGCATAAGTTCCACGCTCATAACTAGATGCACGGCTCGCTGTTGGCGTACGAATTCCGTCAGGGCGAGTTCGATTTCCAGGAATGTCCCACTCTTCGGGCCGCGAAACCTCCTTTGCGTTCGCTGCACACGAAAAGGGCTTTCTTCTGTCGACGCCACCCACGAATGCTTCCCTCGTTCACGCCAAACTTCCTCCTGGCCGCACTGTTGGCAATTTCCTGTGCGGCTAAAATACCCTTTCTCTTGGAAACAGCCGAGTACTGTTTTCGTGGTCCGGACATCTTGGTCCTTCAATGCGGAATAAAAAAAATGCCCTTCGCGAAGCGTGGTTCGCACGTGTGCTGCCAAGGTGCGCACTCAACAGCAAACGATACTGTAGTCACGCAGCAATAACAAAACCAAGCCGTAGCCATGCAGCAATAAGGAAGCCAAGCCGTAGCCACGCAGCAATAACGAAGTCAAGCCATAGCTACGCAGCAATAACGAAACCAAAACTTCTAGCCCAAATTTCTGACTGAAATTTTTTTCGGATCTGCATATAGTACGAGGCGAAAATTTGAGGCGTTAACTATAAGAAAAAAAAACCTTGTATTATACGTGGGGTTTTACGGTATGTTGCGTGAGCACCTCTGAAGCTGGTCCTGCAGCTGGAGACGCTAGTGAAGGCGGGGACTTCTTTGGCAAAGACACCACGGTGTTGTCACTGTCCATGTGCGCTGGCTTGATGCTGTGAAGCGACACAGCATCTTGGGGGCTGCATCTATCGATGGTGACATGCTTGTCCCCACGGTGGAGGACCTTAGATGGCCCGTATGTGGGGGTCGAAAAGGCCGCTGAATGGCATCATGTCACACGGCGTCATGTTGCACAAATACTTATGGGCATGATGTGAGCCGCGGGGGCGCAGCACGAAGCTTGCTCATTATTTCACATAAACGAAGTGCGTAACCACTGGAAGTCATAGGTGTCTCGTCTGAGCCATGCACAAAGAACTTCCCTGGCAGCCTGAGTGTCGTGCGATAGACCAACTCGGCGGCGCTGCAGCCAATGATTTCTTTTAGGTGGACCGAATGCCCAAAAGGACGAGCGGTTGTGCCTCCGCCCAGTGCTCTTCGGTTGCTGTGAGCATTGCATTAAGCTGAAGTTGAAAGTGCTCCCCCATGCCATTGCTCATAGGGTGGTATGCTGTTTTACATATGGGAGAGGCACCAATGAGTTGAGCGATGCCAGTGAAGAGGGCCTATTCGAACTGCCGGCCGCCATCCATTGTGATCGGGGAGGGCACCCCGAAGCAAGCAACCCAATGGTACCAAAATCACTGGCAACCATTTCAGCTGTGATGTCCGCCATAGGGATGGCCTCCGCCCAACGGGTGAATCTGTCCACACATGTCAGCAGATAAGTCTGTCAGTGGCAGGGTGGTAGCGGGCCAACAATGTCCAAATGAACATATCGTATCGAGAGTCGGGGGTTAGGAGTGCTCCCAGTGCTGTCAAGGTGTGTCACTGTATTTGGAATGCTGGCAGGCTACACATTCACGTGCCCAGCGCCAGACGTCACGATTAATGCATGACCAGGCAAGCTTTGCTGTCACCAGCCTCTGTGTGGCTCTAATCCCTAGATGAGAGAGCCTGTGCACAGATCCAAAACATGGCTACGGAGGCTGGAAAGTTTAAGTGGGCGAGCTTTGCCGATACTTGTGTCGCAGCACATTCTGTCTTGGGATCCAACAACTGACAGCCACTGCAGCTTTGGGGCAGTGGTTGCGGTCAACAAGTTCTTCAGCGCGTCGTCTTCACGTTGAGCTGCTGGCAAAGTGGAGAAATCGACCTGCTGTGTGGGCACAGTGGCATTTATAGGGCTTCGGAGAAGGGCGTCTGCCACCCCCCTTGACGTGGCGGATGTCTCTTGTGAATTTAGATATATGTGACATTTGGCGCGATTCTCGCACTGTGTGCGTACCACTGTCGGATCTTAGCGAGCACAGGGCATAGGTTGTATAGGTTAGTGGCTTGTGGATTGCATTTCAAGGGCATTTCTCAATGCACTTAAAATGCAAAATAAACAGATGCAAATTTCAGTGCAGTGTCCTTGCCACATGTTTATGGTTATAGGAAATTGTAATTTGGCAAACATTGGAGCAAAACAAATAGCATCAATTGCTAGGTCTATTGGATATGAACACAACTGTATACCCAATTTACTCGCATAATAGGCGCACTTTTTTTCAGAAAATCCGGCTCGAAGTTCGGGGTGCGCCTATTACGCGGAGTAAAATTTACGAAATTTCTTCAACTCGCATTCTCGTGCATTAAATTTTAACATATGTCAGGAATATGGCTACTCTCACATAATTTACCAATAAATTTATTAAGACTATTCAGAGTCCGAGTCGGAGAGAACGGAGAGAACTCGTCTTCTTTGTCTGAGCTCATCCAGTGCATTGGAGATCCCAGTCTTATTGAAACTTTTCCTGACGACATCATCGGAGATCTCTCACCAAGCTTCCACGATCCATTCGCACAGCATTTCCATAGGCAGCCTCTTAATTTTGCCACCGGGGGTTAGTTGACGCTATCCTCCAGCCATCCAATTGGTGTACAGTCATCGAACGTTGTCATTAAAAGGTTTATTTAGGGAAATGTCCAAAGGTTGCAGCAGGGAAGTGAGGCCTCTCGGAATCAGGGCAATATCCATACGCAGCTCTGACAACTTCCCTCGTACACGTTCTACAACGTGCCCACGAAAACTGTCTAAAACGAGCATGGCCGGATACAACAGGCCGCCCGGCCTACGGCCCCAGACAGTCTTGAACCAGTCTACCATCAATTTCGCAGACATCCAACCTTTCTCCTGGACCCTCACGTAGATGTCTCAAGGGAAATTTCCCTTCGGGAGCGTCTTTCTCTTAAAGATAACATCAGGCGGTAGTTTGCGCCCATTTGCAATCACTGCCAACATGACAGTACACCTTTGTTTTTCTGCGCCAGATGTTCGAATAAGCACACTTCGTGCACCTTTCTCCTGTACTGTTGTATTTCTCGGCATGTCGAAACAGAGAGGAGTCTGATCTGCATTCCCAATCTGTGACAAAATGGAAGTTTTTTTGCTGCCAGAGCCGTATGACAAAACGGTGAAACTCGAGTGCCTTGTCCTCGTATGCTGAGGGCAAGCGCTGGCACAACGTTGTGCGCCTCCTCAGGGTAAGTCCGTGGCATTGCATGAAGTGCGTTGTCCATCCGGAGCTTGCTTTGAAATATTTTGCTTCGATGCCCGGCGCTCGGGCAATTCTGCGTGCCTCAGTCTGCACTATGTCGAGAGACACTGCACAACCATCCTGTCGAAGGCTCCGTATGTGTTGAACGAGTTGATCTTCCACTTGTGGATACTTTCCCGACTTTGCACCGCGGAAGGCCCGTCGTGACTTCTTGGTGGCCTGAAGTTTTTCTTGCTGACCTCGCCAGTAGCGAATGCTTGTTTCTCCGACACTGAAATGCCTGCTTGCAGCACGGTTCCCATGCTCGAGTGCATACTGCACAGATTTCAGTTTGAATGCAGCCGTGTAGCTGCCGTGCTTGCCCATTGCGGAACACGCTACCACACGAACTGCACGCAGCTTGCAAAATGGCGAGATGTGGCGTTTTGTCTTTTCTTTGCCTGTGTCAGCCGGTGTTGAGCATTGACGGCGATAGCAATGTCGCTTGTGTCGAGTCGCCCGGCCTTCGAGAGTCGCCCAGCTTTCTGAGCTGCCTAAGCGAAGGTAGTGAAAAGCTTACATCTGCGCGGCGGTTTGGAGGGGAGGGTGGTGTTTTCGATAGTTGATGGAAGAACTTTTTTTCGCTCGTTAATGCAGGGTTTTTTTGTGTTTCGTTTCTTTGGACTCGTTAGGTCGTCGTGCTCGCTGGCTTCGCGGCGGTCCGGGGAGGGAGGTGTTGATAGTTAATGGAAGAACTAGTTCTCGCGATGTTTTATGTGCTGTGGGCCCTCAGCAACTGCGAAGGCAGCAACACTAATGAGGCTAGTAGTCCAGCAAATGCATTGATAAGCTTGGGTTGTGGAATGTGCGTGAATTTTTTTTTTTTCACTCGAGATGGAGGGGCAGGAGGGCGTCGGCTTGCAATCGTGTAAATGCGGTACTGGTCACAGTGCCAAGTTTGGGGTGCACCTATTATGCGCGGAAATAAAAAAACCTGATTTTCCGCGAACAAACTGGGGGTGCGCCTATTATGTGAGTAAATACGGTACTAAGTATGGCATAAGCAGTAAATTGATGTATGCAAGCAATACAGGTTGTTGCAGCTGTGTTTTACGAACAGCACAACATTGATCCTGCTGCCCTGGTAGAACTGCAAATGCAACAGGAATCAATTGGCAAAAAAAAAAGGGTGCAGGTGTGTACACTGTGGCCAGCTTTCTGGTGTATGGACAAAGTACTGCTTTTGTAAGCATTAATTTAAGTTATGAACTTCTTGTACCATTCATATAATGGCACCATCTTAAGATATGTGATTTAATCACATGCAACTTCAGTTCTCATCGCAACAGTACAAAAGAAACAGCTTTGCTGGAAATATGATGATTCAGCAAGGTCGCAAAAGTCTTGTTTTGTTTTGTGAGAAGTTGCCAGTGCACTGCATGTGAACAGAGTTGTTGGGCAGTGGTCGATTAAAGCAAAGGCAAATGAGCTCCCTGCATCCTACCAGTAATTTGGAATGCTGAGGATGCAATATAAATCCATTTTGTCTACTCTCTGTTCGGGTCATAATACTGTGGCCTTGCAAACACATGGGCAATTAACAAATGCAGTTAGTTGTACAAAGGACAAAAGAGCCCTGATTTAATGTTGTACTCAAGTGAAACGATTAATGTAAAAGATGTGCTTGAAAGGCAACAATATGTATGCAGTGCTGCTGTATAGTTCTTGAGGTCAGCCACATTTCGAGGGCTTTGCCAGTATTGCATTACCAGTTAATGTTAGATCATATTCAAATCCATTCATATTGATATCATTACCAAATGTTAGATCATATGGACTCTGATTTGCACCTTGTGCAGGTAGTGTGCTGGTTCACACATGACACCACCTTAGGGCCTTTCTTGTGTTTCAGGTATAAAACGGTACAGAATGGATATTTGTGTTTCACTGGTGGCATATTAGCTCTGTGTTGAAACCTTCCAACAGGTCCATCGAGGTTAAAAGCAGTCCTTGTAGAAGGAACTTCAGCCATCGGCTTTCGACTCCTCCTTTGTAGTTCCTTTTGTCACACAGCAGCAGGGATAACGCCCGAATTGTGACGCATGGGGCTAGAGATGTGAAGTCTGCGACCCATTCAATTTCGTCCAGGCATGCTGCCCGACCAGCAGCGTCTGATCTTCGCTGGCAAGCAGCTTGAGGATGGCCGCATGCTGTCTGACTACAACGTCCAGAAAGAGTAGACACTGCACTTGGTGCTGTGGCTGTGCGGTGGAGCCAAGCAAAGCACAAGAACAAGCACGTGACAAAAGTCTAGTTGGCTGTGCTGAAATTCCGCAAGGTGAGCATGTCGCGGCATCTTGCATGAATGCTTCGTTTGTGCTGGGAGTACCAGTCTTCTGGAGTGCCCATCTAAGTATGTCGGGAGGGAGAAACCATTCACGAATTCCTGTGCGGCTTGCCGCCTTTTAAAGGAAATCCTAAAATCTGCCAACTGTTGCGATGAGCTGTCTGATACGTGTTCAGGTGTGTTCCAAACTTGGAAAAGCCAAGAAGGAGAGAAGGCATAGAAATGCCAGAATCCTGACAGGAACCATATTCTCGGTAAACTAGTTTCGTCAGACACCGATTGGCTGAGCCCAGTTGGCAAAACACTGGTCGCTCCAGATGCCACATGGTGCAAAGGTGAAAGCATCCCTTGAAGTGATCAGCCAGGAACGAAACCTCGAAGTGGCACAGTATAACAAACCGCGTTAACTCCTTCCATCAATCTTGAATTCACACCAAGCTTATCCAAATTTCTTTTACCACAGTATTACCAAGAAAGTTTCTCTCACCATCTGTTTGTGGTCGTGAAACAGCATCTGCGCTCAGTCAAGATTGTGGGCAGCATATGCAGTCATGGCGGTGTGTAGCTAGATACCATAGATTTATCACTATATTATTGCCTAGAGGGAAATCTGGCGCGACAGTCTACAGGAGTTTTCTAGGGGTCGCTGTACCGTCATGGGAACGATGGTACATGGGTGTGCGAGGCTTGTGTTGGCTGGTGTTGTATGAGGCTTCGTCTAAAATGTGGATATGGCTACACTGATAACAGATTCTTGTAATAAAATCTTCACAAAAGGTTTTCATGCACCCGTATTACTTCTTTCAGTGACGTTTACTCTCACCTGCAGTACATAGTCAAGCGAAGAGAAATAAGAATAGACGACAAACTGTTACAGAGCTAGCGTGAATCTTGTCTGTTCTCCAACTTTAGTGGCCTGCCGATACTTATTACGTTTGACATAATTTTACATGCACTCGCAAGTGTTCATAATTAAACAAGATGTCTTTTATAAAAATTTAAAACCCCTTTTTTACATGCTGTATTGGTTGGAAACAAATCACTGTGACAGGCAGAACGGTGCTAGCCAGGCACTTCAAGACGTCCTGCTTTCCAAAAACGATGTCATCTGAAGTCGCAATATGCCGGCATTCCCATGCATACCACAGAGCAACAACTCCAGTTTTCCCTCTAGGTAATACAGTCAACGACCGATTTTTCGGACCCTCTAGGGAACGTAAAACGTCCGAAAATTCAGGCAGTTCGAAAAAATGAATGCATGTAAAAAAAACACACTTTTTTTCTTTTCTCGGATCTAGAGGTAAAGGGCGAAGTACCAGGCTTCCGAAACCCTACGAAAGCATCAGTGAAGTGGCTATAAAAAGAGGAGTTCGAAAACTCTGTATGCAGTCGAATGCCGGTTTATTATGTACATGTGCATCGTGGGGCAGCCGGTGTTATTGCAGCAATGGCTTGAAGAACTTTATTGTTGTTTGGACGGCGTTCCGGTTGCATGCGATCATGTTCGCCTCGATCTGAGCAAGGGTCATGTCAGCATGTACACCGATGAAAGAGTCAACAGTGCTCGCGTCAACTCGGCGCTTGTAGGTGGCGCAGGCATTGGCTCCTCATTTTCAACATCGGAGTCTTCTGAATCCCCCACAACCTGACGGACTATTTCCTCATCAGTCAGTTCTGCGCAGAAGTCGAGCTCATTCTCAGTGTCAACAAACTGTTCAAAAGTTATTTCCGTGGGTATGGAAACCCCGGCAGAGCGGAGGTCGTTGATAACGTCGTCCATGGGTGGGCACACGTCAATCGTATTGTTGCTTTCAGGCAAGTCTGGTTCCTCTGTGGCGAGTACGAAGCTCGCGTGGCACGGGCTTCGTACTCCTTTCCGCGCTTCGATGCCATCGGCGAGGACGACGAAGACAGAGTGGGGGCCATCGAAGGCAAGTGAAATCCTCAAGTTACGAACAGTGGAGTTCGCTGACGAGCATCGAAGCACCTAGGCCTAGCGTCGCAGAGCACACTTGCCACAACAGCCCAACCACACACCACGCTAGCCAAAACGTGGCCTGCGCAAACAAATGAAATGGCACCGTTCGGAAACTCCGCCAAGGGCGGAAGTGCGGCGATAAACATAGCCAGCGTGGCCAGACCAAATCGGTGTGTGACGGCTAGATTCGGCTAGTTGTGGTTCAAAGCGGTGATATGCTTCGGCTGCAAGTCGATTTCCTTCGCAAGGGCGCTGCGCGAGGAGCCAAAGGAGCTTCCGTTGCGTCAAAAAGTCTGGGAAATTAGACGGCGGGGGGTTCGAGCGTCTGAAACTTCAGATGTCTGTATACATTGTTTCTATGCGGCTCGTGGCAGTGCCGCGAAGACGTCCGAAATATCAGCCATGTCCGAAAATTTGGGCGTCCGAAAATTCAGTCGTTGACTGTATACCAAGAAGCTCTATGCTAGCTATGATTGGGTTGCTGTCTTTAGGTTGTTTGCGTGCTCTGTAAGGCACTCATTTGCACGTCTGCTCGTGTGGGCAACACAGGTGCGTCCACAGGTGTAGGGAATCCTGTACACTACCACACAGGTGCGTGGCAAATACTTGGTGTGGCCGTGCAGGCCACATGTGTACTGTTGCCACCTTGTAGACACCTGTCTACGTTTGCACACACCTGGTCTAGCTTGTTCTTTCTCTGTAAAAAATAATTATAAATAAGACAACTTCGCTGTCGTACTACCTTTAGTATATTGAATCCACAGGTCTGGGCTGCCTCCTTTTTCATTCTACTTTCATGTCTCTAGAAGCTTCTGTGAGTTCACTATTACCCACTAGGGATACCCTGCTTGCTTGAGCCTCGGTACCTGTTCCGCCATGCCTGAATTCATCTGGTGCACACACGACTTGGTCAGAGCAGCTAGAATGCACAAGCTAGCTGCACCGTTCTTCATGAAGTTCGTGTGCACAGAATGGCGGGTTAACAATGTTTTCTTAGATCTGGGAATTGCAGCTGGCCATCATGGGAAGTTTTGTGGGGGAACTTCAGGGCCATGGGGTCCTTGCTCTCTGAAGTCTTCGCAGACTTCTCACATAGCAGCTGCTGTGTGTTTTTCGTCAGTGACCACTGGGTACACCTGAATCTTTTTTTTACGACTCCATTGAGAGAGCTTTCAATGCCTCGGTCTACTCCGGCCCACCAAATGCTGCCGAGGACTGGGGTGACTGTAGAGACTATGCAGACTCCTGACGGCTGTATACAGCGTTTGGTCCCATCCTGTACTTGTTGATTGAAGACTGCACTCTAGAAGTTCTACAAAAGCCTCCATTAGAATCCAGAATTTACTTGCAAATTGTAGATTCATCGTCTTTTACTCTTTGCATGAGCTGGGTGTGAGGGAGGGAGGGAGTAGTAAAGATCCTCAACATCATTGCTGAAGGCCAGGCACTCTTTATTTTCCTTGAACCGAAGCCATTAATTTGGTTATTAATGTTCAAATATTCAAGATGCTTCCACGAATAACTGGTCATGATCCTTTGCCACGTCCTGTCCTGCGAAACTATTGTATGAAGAGGCATAGAAGTGTTGGTATGCGAGTACGCGCGGAGGAGAGAGACGACTCGGCGGCGTGGATCCAAACGTTCAACTGGTTTTATTTTTCTCTTGCTTCAGCCTGCCTTGGTACTGCTCACCTTCCCCTCTCATTATTGGTGGAGTGGCTCGCTCGTACCTGCACGTTGTGGCCTGCTTGTGGCTGCTATAGCACTCCGCCCTAGTGAGTTGTCAAACGGAGTGATAAAAGGTCCAGGCATGTAGGGGCTCTTGAGCATCATCCACTGCGTGCATATTTCGTTTGAGCACCTTGAAGCTGGCTCTGCAGCAGCAGACCCTGGTGAAGGCAGGGGCTCCCTTGGCGGAGACACCACAGCGTCATCACTGCCCATGTGTGCTGGCTTGATGCGGTCAAGCGACACAACCTCTTGGGGGATGTATCTATTGATGGTGACATGCTTTTCCCCACGGCAGAGGACTTTAAACGGCCCATCATGTGGTAGTTGAAGAGGCCGTTGAATGGCGCCATGTCGCACGGCGTCGTGTTGCACAAACACGTATGGCCATGATGTGAGCCACGGGGGCGCAGCACAAAGTTTGCTCAATATATCACGTAAACGAAGTGCGTAACCACTGGAAGTCATAGGTGTCTCGTCTGAGCCATGCACAGAGAACTTCCCTGGCAGCCCGAGTGTCGTGAAATGGACCAACTCGGCGGCGCTGCAGCCAATGATTTCTTTTAGGTGGACCGTATGCCCAAAAGGATGAGCGGTAGTGCCTCCGCCCAGTTGTGTTCTTCAGTTGCTGTGAGCATTGCCTTAACCTGACGGTGAAAGGGCTCCCCCATGCCATTGCTCATGGGGTGGTATGCTGTTTTACATATGGGAGAGGCACCAATGAGCTGAGCGATGCCAGTGAAGAGGGCGGATTTGAACTGCCGGCCGCCATCCATTGTGATCGGGGAGGGCACCCCGAAGCAGGCAACCCAACGGTACAGAAGGCACTGCCAACCATTTCAGCTGTGATGTCCGCCATAGGGATGGCCTCCGCCCATCGGGTGAATCTATCCACGCATGTCAGCAGATAAGTCTGGCAGGGGCGGGCTAGTAGTGGGCGAACAATGCCCAAATGAACATGATCGTATCGAGAGTCAGGGGTTAGGAGTGCTGCCAGTGCTGTCAAGGTGTGTCAGTGCATTTTGGAATGCCAGCAGGCTACGCATTCACGTGCCCAGCGCCAGACGTCGCGATTAATGCTTGACCAGACAAACTTTGCTGTCACCAGTCTCTGTGTGGCTCTAATCCCTAGATGTGAGAGCCTGTGCAGAGATTCAGAAACATGGCAACGGAGGCTGAAAAGCTTAAGTGAGCAAGCTTTGCCGATATTCAATTTCTAGAACAGCAGTCTCCCATATGGTATCTTCATGTGTTCTACCCCTCCACTAGTAGAAGTTGCGCCAAGTGTTCGTGATCACAAAGCAAGAGGGGGGGGGGGGGGGGGGGCGACCGAACACAATATATATGAGTGCTTTGAACCCTTACAGCGCTGCATTTGCTTTGGCTCACAACACCTAGACCCCACAGCTGACCCGGACTTCAGCTAGTCTGTTGCTGGCTTATGCCCCTTGGCAAGCTTACCTTCAGAGCACAGCTCTTGGATGCCCGTTGCTGGGTTGAGCGTCGGCATAACCACACGAACGTGCGTGTGCCACTGTGCGCACGTTTGTTGTCGTCGTCTTCCACAACTGGCTCCGACGCCACTCGTCGTGGTAATATTGCCATACTGCCCCTCCCGCAAAGGCGCGGACTGCACTGATCCAATGCCAATAGGTGTGGTGATCTCAGTCTGAAATTCTTTGCCTCAGTATATTGCTCGCACCTTTGTAGTTGCCATCTTCCACAGCTGGCTGTGATGCCCCCCATCATGCCAGCATTCCCATACTGCCCCTCCCTCTACGAATGCACTGATGGCACTGGCCAACTGCCAGTCGGTGGAGTGATTTCGGTCTGAAATTCTTTGCCTCAATATACAGCGAAATGAAAGCCTGTATAAAGCTGTGCTCAAATTTTGCATTAGTGAGTATTGTAATCGTCTGACTTTTTTTCCACGCAGTACAGTGCAGACCACTTATAACGATATCGAGAAAGACGAAAAATATGATCGTTATAACCGATGATCGCTATATCTGGTCTGCAGTTATCAAAAAAAAAAAAAATTAAACGCGTTTGCGCTCTTTACCTTTGCAGCTCTGAACTCGAATTCGCTACTTGCTCTAAAGAATAGATGATGTAGACAGTAGGCCGTGAAAAACAAACTTTATTTCTAGCAAATGACCGTGTCAAGAATTAGGCGCGCCGAAATAGTCCGAAATCTGCACTTGCTTTTGCGGCAGCTTCAGCTTCAGAACCGCGGTGTGCATGGATTCCAGCTGCTGCGCGAACACTGGCGGCAATCCTTTAGCATGCATAAAATCAATTAAGGAGTCGATCGACGATAGTGCACTTTGCGTGGACATCGTGGTCGGGGTCAAGGAGCCACTGTCGATCTCGTTGTCACTGTCGCTGATGCCGTCGCCACCATCGCACAACTTTGCGTCTGTCGAGACAGCACATCTTCGGCGATCGCCTCGTCGGTGACCTCATCGCAGAACGAGGCAGCTCTGTCTGCAGTCAAAAACTCCTCCTTCGACACACCACCTATGTCACCAGTAGGAACGAGCTCTCAGAGCTCGGTTATGTCAGCGACTTCCACCGGGTCGGTCTCAGCGGGTTGGGGAAGTTCGTCCTTACGCACAAAGCCCACCTTCTTGAAGCAATTGGTGATGAACCACTGGTAAAGCGCCTCTTCAACATCGGCGTTCAAAGGGTCTCTAACCCCTTTTCCACTGATCGGAATGGCCGCTGATAGCTCCTGCCTTCACAATCGCGGTGCTCCCGGTTTTCAAGATGGTTGATATCGTTAACTGGACGAGCTCATACTTCTTCACGAGGGTGCTCACCTTGAAGCCGCATCGAGAGTCCTGCAAAATATCCATCTTCGTGTCAAGCGACACAGCTTTGCGCTTTGTCGGCGCCATCTGTGAACTGGGTTGAACCGTTGGTTGCACGCTGCTTCGGTGGCGTCAGCCTGCTATCGCGAGAGAGACGCGGGACGGGCGCCACCGCGCCGCTTTGCTTGTCGCTTCTTTTTTTCTTTCTCTCTCTTTCGGAGCGACTGTGGCCGACGCGCATGAAGCAGCTAGCGCCATCTTGTGGCGCGCTGCGCCAACGTTGGCTGCGCCTACTCGTGCGCGGGCGGGCCGAGACGCGCTGCGCGGTAATGGCGGCAGATACGAGCTTACGGAGGTAAACATCGCCTCGTCTCGACATCGTTCGTTTCAGGGAACTAAGCAACGCAAACGTTATGATTATTTGGCACGGAAAACGCCGTCCAGACTGCAAAATTTTGATCGTTATATCCGATATGCGGTGAATAACCTATCGTTATAAATGGTTTTTTTCCCCATAGACCTAATGCATAAAATGACACTCTCATGTCGACCCATCATTATAACCGATATATCGTTATATGTGGTATCGTTATAAGTGGACTGCACTGTATTTCTGTCGGCTGGTCCTTGTTAAACACGTGAAGCCTTCAGCAATCCTTTTCAGGGTCCCGGCTTACCAAACAGGTGCTCGCACTGTAGCTTAGCTTCTCTGCCGTTGCTGTGTTGCTCCTGGTTCAACTGGTCAATAGCTTCTGCCACTGCCCAGGAAAAAATCGGGTACAATGTTGTCAACATTTGGCAGCTTGTGACGTTGCCATTCAGGCACCTCACTGACCACTTGTGGCTCGAATATTCGCATTCGACAGTTTTTTCTTTGTTGCAACAAGCATTCTTCTGTGCCATTGAGCTGGCTCTTATGCTTATCATGGTTGCTGTTTTCTGCAGGATCACTGCTGTGGATTTCTGCTTGTGGTATAATGCTGACAGGCATTGCATCTGGGTTAGTCGCCAAGTGAACTTGTGCTGGGAGGGCTCCTAGAGTGAATCCGTAAAAGATGTCAGTATTTCTCCACTGTGACAAGTTCAGCTTTCTGCTGGTATTTTATCGCTGTCGCAAGGTTGGGGTCGGTGATTATTTGATCCAGTTCTTAGTTCCATGTTTGTGATCGGAGGAGTGAGGTCAGTATTACAGTCGCCGACCGTTTGTTCAGACCTCACGGGGACTGCGGCAATGTCCGAATAAACAGGTGTCCAAAAAAGCAGACTAAGAAAAAAAAATGAAATCCTTCATTTCGACGCACTTATTCGGGCTCGGCAGTATGCTTGAAGAAATCGTGAATGCGCCGTTGCACGCTGTTCCGTTTACGCACAGTCAGATAAGCCTGAATCTCGGAGAGGGTCGTATGGTCACTATAGGCGGCTGAAAGCACAGTCACTGCTTGTACACGCTCCGCATGCGACGGAAGCACAGCACACGGTGCGTCATTGTCCGGGGGTGCAGCACAAACCTGACGAATGATCTTGCCGTCGTCGAGTTCTGCGCATGTCAGTACAGCAGTGTCAGCACCTGTGGAACTGTCAAATGAGACGGTGTCCGGAATCGCAATGCAACCACTGCACAGGTCTCGGCAGAACATTTTTGGCGTCAGTATGGAGCACATCAGAAGGCCACAAATTCTAGGCCTCCCGGCATCCGCTTGCCGGCATTCTCCAGCGCAGTCTGCACGGGCACTGTCGGCGCCGTTAGACACTTGATGCAATGTTTCCATATGCCTCATTGGATCGCCCAACCTCGACACAGCACACAACACAAACACCATCACGCCATCACGCTGACACCAGTCACACAAACGAAAAACGTGGCCTACTCACTGCGTCGTGTCCAAAGAAACAAATCAGCTGCTGGATTGTCTTGACATGGCTTACTGAGCTGAAACCGGAACTGCTGTAGAACCACTCTATCGAACCAGGCAGAAACGATGATGATGAGGGGGGATTTCCAGTAGCGCCACTTTGTGGGGCAGCAAGGAGGCTCCATTCAAAACAAAAATGGCATTCAGCAAGTCGAACCATGCACCGGTCAGAGTCGGTGCATGGTGCTCTCGATCGAGTTGGCTTAAGGAGTGTCCGAAAAATCGGACGAGAGGTTGCAAGTTGTCCAAACTTTCGGCAGTTGTCATACATTATCGTCTATGGGGAGAATGGCGGTGCCGCGAAGCAGAATGAATATTTGAGCATGTCCGAATTTTTGGAGTCCGGAAAATCAGTCGGCGACTGTAATCACTACAATTTTTACAGAACATTGTCGTTTTTCTGTTGCGACTTCTAGTTGAGATTGTGACGGTGGCATCCTTTTTTCAGTCAGTGAGGCAGATTAGGATGACATCGGCATACAAAATATAGTGCTGCAATAAAACAAATTACCGTATGTACTCACACAATGATGGCGCTTTTCTTTTTTTCGAAAGGAATTCATGCAAATTTAGGGGTGTGATTCTTACGCAGGGTAAATTTTCTGAAAAAAAAAAAAATCATCCCGCATTTGCTGCAGGATGCATCAACAGGTCAACAAACAGGGGGCTGCAGCTGTAACAGTGTGGGACATCAAAACAAAAATGGCAGCCAACAGAGCAAGCCGAACACACCGAACGTGATATTTTTTTCTTATGACTATGAAACTGTGAAACAGTTTCTGCTGTATCAGTAATGGTTAACATCGTTAATGTCAGCAAGTTTGCGTCAATAACATAACCATGCTCACTTTGAGAGGACAGAAACAGAGATGGGTGCGCTCAGCTGTCGCAACAGAAACGCATGGCAGGCATGCTGCGAAAACTGCGGCATTTGTCTTCACTAATAGTCCATTTGTCCTAATAGGGCACATTTCGACTAAGGTTCGGCAAATATCTTAGCTGTGTTACAAGCGCCGGCGTATGAATAGGGTACACTTCTAACTTTATGCAAATGTGGCTAGCGTCCTTGCGATTTGCTATTTGTTGCACTCCCACAAGTGCAGATGAGAGGAATTGAAAGGTGCCTTTTTGTTGTTGTTGACCACAACCATTATAAAGCCTACAAATAATAAAGCCAAGGCAAGTTTGGTCGTAGACTCTTTCTTTTTTTCTTGGAAATGCATAAAGTGATGAACGGAATGAAATGAGGCATCTGCTTAAGAATCTGTTTGGTGCGTGCAGATCGCTTCGTAAGTCTTGGAGTCGTTTGCGCTGCATTCGACAGATGGCAAGCACTATCATCATCAGCTAGACTTGGCACACGACATATCGATATGCCAAGTTCAGGGTGCGATTATTACGCAGGAAAGGAAAAATAAAACGAAAATCAAAATGCAGCCGCCATGGCCAGGATTCGGTCCCGCAACCTTGTGCTGCTTAGCCATGCAACACCATAGCCAAGAGAACCACAGCGGGTACTGTATTTACTTGCATAATGATCGCCAGCAATTACACTAGAACCTTCAACGAGTCACATATAAAAGCTGACTGTGCTACTTGTCTCTCCCAAATTCTGAGCCTCAATATATCGCAAAATGAAAATATGTATAGATCTGCACTCAAATTTTACGTTAGGTAGTATCGCAATTGTCGGTGAATTTTTTAATTTAGTAAAACAAATTGCCAAGAAAAGAACTTAATCTGAAAAGTAGCCTGTGTTTCTCTATTCGAATGTGTATATATGCATATATATATGTGTGTGTGTGTGTGTGTGTATATATATATATATATATATATATATATATATAGTAGGCAAAGAGGGATTCTTCAGGCTACCTTTCAAACGTAAAGAACTTGAGTGGTGCTACAAGGTAAACAGAACAAGTATTTTATTTCGACAGGTTCGATCAGTGGACCGATCTTCATCAGGGTTTACAAAACAAAACAAAAAAAAAAGATCGGTCCACCGATCGAAACTGTCGAAATAAAATACTTGTTCTGTTTACCTTGTAGCACCACTCAAATTCTTTATATATATATATATATATATATATATATATATATATATATATATATATATTTTCTATGCTTCACATGTGAAGCCTCCAGTGATCCTTTTTAAGGTTTTGGCACACCATACAGGTGCTCGCACTAGCTCAGCTGTTGCAGTGTTGCTCCTGGTTAAATCTGTTGATGGCTTCCGCCACTGCACTCGACACTGGGCAGTGAGGCCCGTTTGTTCTTCAGGACACAATCCCAGATTGTGGCCAGTCTGTGTACTGCTACGCGCTTGCACCATCATGCTCATATGGCCCTGGTAGGTTTTGTGGCGTAAACTGCAGTGCCAAACAGTCGTCATTGCAAAAAAGTCGGAAAAGGATGTTGCTGCCTCACCTATGCTTAGAAATGGCCTTCATTGCTGAGACATCCGCCTTGAATGGCGTCATTGAGGTATGGCTTGTCAACCTCGGCAAAAGAAATTCGCTCTTAGTACGTGCTGCAGGTCGAACATGTGAACGGAAGCTTGGCACAGAGCACATACTCCCTGCCTTGGTCCATAACTTCACTGCCCAGCAGATTGAGCTTGCGTTTTGTTGTTCACTGCAATGCCAAGCACTTCTTCACGTTGCTTGGCACATGCTGTGTGGTCACTACCTCCCCAGCTGAAAAGAAAACATGGCTGGTATGATTTAGCGATCCCTGTTCCTTTATTTTCTGCCCTCATTATCATCCACTGCTTATGGCTGGCTGATCCCATTGCTAACACAGGCGGAATGCCACTCTGACCTCTCACGGAGCTTGAAAAGGAACAGCGTCAGAAATGGTATCACTACAAAATCTTAACCCACTATTGATGCAGTCTGGCCAGCAGTCGAGAGAAGGGTCGACGAGGTGTCCTCCCTGATGTGCTAGGTTGCAGGTCGATACTCCGATGTAGCAGATAATGCTGGGAGTGCAGCATGCCTTGCCACCCTATGCATTCCATGGTTGCCTTCGTTGCTTGCCAAACGCATGAGCCTTGTTGAGACAATCTCCAGAGATTTGGGCAGTGAAAGGAAGTTGGTCAGTCAAACAACGTAGTCGTGAAGCAAGCGGCTGGATGACCATGAAACAGCATAGCAATCAGACGCCAAGAAGCTCGGCTGGCAATGTGAGTGCCAAGAAAAACAAAGGTGCCGGGCTAGTATGAGGCGGATGTGCACTCTGGTCGATCACCTGCTTGAAGATGACCTTCAGAAAAGGCATGATGGCGTCCGTCCGTCCCAAGTAGCACGTAGCTAGCAGTCAAGTGGAACGCATCAAACCAATGCCTCTCGTCAAACTATTGAGAAAGCTAAGCGCAACAGGAAAAGAGAAACCCTGTGAGCGGTGTCTGCTCTTCCATGAACTACCGATGCTCCCCGCAAGCGCCGCCGTTCTGAGGGTGCCGCCGCGAATAGAACAGCAGCACGTCCATCAACTATTGACACCCTCTCATGAGTATTGTGTGCACTGTAAAACTCTCAAAAATGTGAAAAACCCTTCCGAAAAGCTAACAAACACGCGGGATAGCAAAAAGCTACGGGTAGGGCCATAGAGCAAACATAAAATTGTAACTACGTTGTAGCTCCCGTTGGGTCTCGCTTTTTTGGCGGTGCCATGTTTTGGTTTTGATTGTAAGTCAACCCCCACTTCAGATTTTCAAATTAAAAAAGAAAGTGGTTGACTTACAATCGTGTAAATACTGTATGTTGTGAGTGCACAAATATGAAACATATTGGCGTGTGTTCAGTTATTTCGCATCCACCCAGGCATGCATAATGGCAGTTTCAAAAATGTTTTTCAGTTTCGCGGAAATTCTTGCGTGTATAAATTTTCAGCTGTAAACATGCCCTAGACTGTCGCTTAAGTTCTTGCAATGTCTCCTGTGTTTATTCATTTATTCAAATAGCCTAAAGGCCTCTACGGGCATTACATATGGTTGTTACAGTAAATCGAGATTACAGTTCACATTCAAACAGATAATGCATGGTAACATAAAACAAACGAAAAACCTGAAGAGCAGCACATCGAACACTGTGATAGCCTAAAGCAAACCCATGTGCACAAAGAACATCAAAATAGGGTACCGCCTGGACCAGTTCACGGGCTGCTGCACCCTGTCATTAGTTTGAGCTGCGCAACAATGGCACCCTCGGACCCATGCCATCGTTTGATAAGGTGCTGGGTTGGTTCACACATTTTCTGCACCCTATCAGCTGTCAGTTTTAGCTTGATGCAGATGCACTGTCGAGAGCAAAGGTCGTGAGACCACAGCATCAACAAAAAAAAAAAAAAAAATTTATTTCATTTAGGACAGCCGTGCAGTGTGAAATTGTCTTAATGCATGACGTTGGTCAAACAGGCGCACGTAGGCAGTACCACTTGATTTCGGCCTTTATGCCAAGGTTGCAAAAAAAAATTCTTTTTAGCGGGACCTCTGGTCTCCAAACTTATGCTCTCGGCTGTACAGGGTTGTATCTGCAGGCACAGCACACATGCCGGTGAAGTATGCTTGCTGTGCCTAAGTAATTGCGGGGTATTTTTGCCGCAGAAGCCTATCATAGCTGCGGTTTCGGAACTCTCAAGCTTGTGCACTTCACTCGCACAAAACATAAGAGCTGCACCGCGTCTGCTCTTCTGCATCTCTTTTAGACTGTCTTATTGTGCCTGCACCTCTAAATTAAGCTGCACAATTTATTAACTTCTCGTGCACTGTTGCAAACTGTCTCAGAGGGCGCAGGTGAATTGATTGTACCTAGTCTGGTTAAAAAAAAAGCAAGACACAACACACTGGTGGCACGTAGAAAAGAAAAAGAAATTGTAGGTGTGTACATAAAAAGCAGTGTGAGAGGCAATTAGTGCAGATTGAGGCAATGTATGTATTTCAATGCTCTATTGCTTTGCCTTTTGGAGTGTGTAACCAGTGGTTTTTATTGACAATTTTGCAGGTGAACGAGAATGGCAAGATCACTCGCCTGTGGCGAGAGTGTCCCGGCGAGTACTGTGGAGTGGGTGTCATCATGGCCGCACACTTTGACAGGCAGTACTGTGGCAAGTGCTGCTTGACCTATGTCTACAACAAGCCCAGTGAGGAGTAGACGTTGTGGCCACCCGCTGCTGCTGCTTCATGTAAAATAAAAACCCACGCCGAAAACCTTGTGTCGACTTTTTCTGTGTAGTGGCATTCCATAAGCCATGGGTGATCTGCAATTAGTGAGCATTCTGTAACCCACTCAGTCATATAATGCTTCATTGGGGCTAGTTTGAATAGCATAATTAGAATGCATCACAGCAGAGGTAAGAACAATGACCGAGGTCATGATTGGCACAGTTCACATTCTCTTGGCAGTCATACTTTTGTGTGTGAGCTGTTGTATATTTTATTTGCCCATCTTTCATTTACTGTGCATAGTTGTTTGTGCACTGCTTCACTTACCTTGTATTGTAATAAATTCGTCGGAAGCAGTTTGTCTCTGCTCGTATGAGCTCTGCTGTGCTGTATTCTATCAGTTGCATTTACTGTGCCATACGTGCAAGAATTACTAGCTTAATTGCAAAGTGTGGCGCATTGTTAAAGCACTGTTCCTTGTGCACGCTTTGCCTTCATCTTGTCCTGTTGGACCCCCTTCAACGTGCACCATGTGAATGCGGTAAGTATACGCAACTGAGCTTGTGGCTGTACCCTTTGTGATCGGTGAGTATTATGTTCAAACGGAAGGGGATTTTTTTTTTAATACAAAAAAAAAAAGCTAAAGCGGCCCACCACTTGGAAAGATAATTTCCCATCACCGTAGTTTCCGGCAGATTAGTCATCAGCAAATGACTTCGAGGGGCTTGTCTCCATGGCCCACAGGAACAGCAGCCACCCGACCCACCGTGGCATTGACCAAAACATGCGCGTTGTTGATCGTGCAAGGTGGATGTGTAAACCAGTTGAGATAAGCAAGAGACGTTTAGGATATAGGCAGGAAAGAAGGGGGGGGGGGGAGATTGATAGGACCGCATCCGTCACAGGCATAGGTAACGACAGTGAAGGTAGATTAGAAGTGGCGAAGAAAGTAAAAGATAAACGATACTTAAGATGCCAGACTGAAAGCACGTGTGACATGCCTGATCAGCTCGAGCAGGCTAGGTGCACGAATATTTGTCGCCGCCCTGTTTCAAAGGGGATCCTAATAAATGATCGCATTAATAACGGCTTTGTCTGCTCTTTGCTCATGCTTTATAAGTAGTTGGTAAGAGATAAAGTGCCCCAAATCCTCGGTCCATATATTCGCTGCACTTGCTTGCTGACCAGGTGCATGGCGCCGTGCACACGAGGCTATCGTAGCTCTCGGTGATGTTTGCCGACATAGCGGGCGTTTTCGGTGAACGCGGAAGCGCTCCCTAACCTCTTCGACAAGGTTTCAACACAGCCGGAATAGAGTGGCACGTTAGTTCACATCTGTCGCATGTGCTTCGTTATGCCCTCTGCCAATCGTGACCTTCGTTTACCTTTCAAAAGCGTTCAGTGAAATAGCAAAAGAAGAACTTGCGGAGTCGGTCGGCCCCCCGCCTGGGACTCAATCATGGTATTTCTGGCAGAGAACGCATATGAACCCATTGCGAGACGAACAGCGGAGTCCGAAAAACGGGCACCGGTAGGTTGAAGCTTCGATTGCATCGACAACGGTGCATATATACCATTCCTTCCTATAGTTGCCTTTGATCGCCATGCTTAGCCCAGTACGGTGTTGTCTGTTTGAGGTATACCGAAAGTTCAGCTGTAGGCTTCATCATTGATCAAATTACGACCCTGTGTTCGGCAAACAAAAACCGTACCCAGGAATTTTGTAGCATTGCCCCTGCGGTTATTTGACTAACTTCACCGCAGTGCTATGGTGCCTCGCAGTGCACCGGCGTAACTCAACGGTCAGCATTTCAAAACGTGGCATTTCAAAAGGCCGCCCGCATTTCAACAACTTTCAGTTAACAACGTCAAGTGGTTACGCGCTTCTAATAATCTGCATACTTACTGCACTTATTCTAAACGTTACTGTTGTGGTATAGCAGTATTTTAATCCTGACCAAAACACTGATATAACGCAGCAAAGACGTTGTGCCTAAGTCCCGTAATTACGCTTGTTAATAAAAGGGGCTTACCCTCTCGACCTTGCTTACTGAAAGTTGCTGAAATTCGAAAGCCCTTCTGAAATGTGTTTTGAAATACTGCTGCACTGTGGTTCTTTAGTGCAATGCGGTGAAATTCGAATGATGGCCGCAGGGGCAATGTGTAAAATTCACGAACATGTGTTCTCGTCAGGGCCTTAACTGGGGAAGGAAGGGGAGGGAGTCCTAATATATATGCGTCTTCACAGGGACCACTAGTTGCCAAAACTTGCAAACACTGTACCTTTCCTGATATTGCTTATCTTTTCTTCCTTTGCTCAAGCCTTCCCTTTTACAAGGCCACCTCAGCTATACCTGTCCAGCCCGCGCGCTTTGTCGGTCGTAAGACCTTGTTGTGAACGGCTGAAAATACCACGTTTACGATCGAACGCCTGCATTCCGTCCTACAGTAATCCCTCAATAATCCGCGCCGTCCTTGCCAGGTGAACCCGCGGCGCGTATCAGCTATGACGCACAAAGCCTGGCAGAGGTCACGAACGATTACTACTCTGAAGGTTCGAAAGAGGATTACAAGCTACAGTGCCGCCAAAGTGCGTGCTTGCCAATCTTCTAAGTACGCGCAAAGGACGGCAGATTGGCGCTGGTGCTATTATGTCTCTCGTGCCTCGAAGTCAACAGAAATACGCGCGGCCGATCATCGAGTCTGGACTCCGCGTATACATGGAAAATGAAATCAGCTTTCTTTTTTAGCACTCATTCGCGAAGCGGGAACGCGGTAACATCGCTTCACTCATGCTCAAACAAGAGCATATATAGTGTGCTAACCTTGAGTAAATTATTTTTAGTCGTTCAGGTTAGTGTCTGATCACGAGTAACATTTCATCATGCGTTAGCTGGTCCGTTCACGAAGTGACGAACATGTCGTCGCAGACAGAGTTGCACCAATAGAAATTTAGAGGCGGATGCATTGAGGACGGTTGCGCTCGCTTCGAAATAACATTTGCAAGATATGACTGCATGTCCGAGCGAAATAGACGACAAAGCGAGCCAGTGAACGAGCGGGGCGACCGCACGTTTTCTTTGCGAGTGCTCCACTGCCGCATCTAAGGTCTAAACCTTCGCACTTTTAAAGCTCACGCGAATTAGCACGTACGCCTCAAAGACCCATGGTGCTGTCGTTCGCCTAAAAACGCGCCCCGTAACTCGCTTTAGCGAGAGTAAGCACGTTTGTTATCGGTGACTTTGTTTCGCAAATCCTCCGGCCGTCCGTCAACGACGAACGCGAACGAAAGAGGCAAACGAAGCTATCCGCTCTAAAGAAGGCTATAGCAAGTAACCGCAAAAGGCAGAGAGTTGCTTTAAGGCCCGTTATCAAGAGCAAGCGCTCCAAACTGCGTGGCAGTGCCCCGCCATTCTTTTTCGTTCGTGATTCCTGTCCAGGAACGCGCCGAGTGTTATCATTATGCAAAGAGGTGAGGCGTGCAGACAGGACACAAGAGAAGTGGACAACACGAGCGTTCACAGTGTCCACTTCTCTTCTCTTGTGTCCTGTCTGCACGCCTCACCTTTTTGCATAATGAATCCTTACCAACTAGCTCAGCTTTTTGTCGTCCTAAGAGTGTTGTCAGCCTCATTTTCTTTCGATTTTGTCAATCCGCGCTTTGCGAATCATCCTGGAGCATTTTCGCGTTGTAAAGGAAGGGAATCTGTAACCACGAGCACGCACGGAAGCCATATAACGTGTCTCTCAGCTAACGTTGGCCACGCCGTTAAAATAAAAGAAAATAGTAAAAAAAAAGAAGGAAGCGAAGGCGGAATTCGCAGAGGGGAAGGAGGAGGAGCCCGACAGGGCGCGTCGATGGGGACCACGGAACGGAGACGCCGACCTACCAGGGACTCCTTAGCCATCTTGATGACGGTTCGTCGTCATAGGGACGCTTGATCGTCGGTTCGTTCACCTTACTACCGGCGCGCCTAATGCGTTTAGATATCAGAGCAGGGTGTTCTGGGAAATCCAAGAATCACGCCACCTTGTCTTGTCGGCTCCAACAACGGCCTGTCTAGGGACAACTGGGGCGGCCGTTTGAAATTCGACGAGACTGGCTGCCGGCCTCCTCGGGTGCCATTTTTAAACCGTTGGCACGTTTGCGACTAAATGCGCGTAGCCGCGCAGTATTTAGCCCGGCACTGGATTGCGCGCATCGTTCGAAATTGTTCGAATGGCGCGTTTGAAGACGTTTAGGCGGCGAGGTCGCGCGCCATGCTTGCGGAGAAAGTGGGTGCGATCTTCGGCGCGCCTGAGACTCCTCGCTTGCAATTAATTGGAGTCCGCTCGCTGTCAGCATATCGAGAAGCGCTCGGATGCTGCGCAGCGCGCGAAATTTACCGACCATGGGCCATCATAACCTTGCCAGATCGAGGGCGGACATTGCGATGGCGAGATCGATGCCGTGATGGAGTGACAGACACCCGAAATCGCAAGAAAAAGAGGGACAGCATTTTTGGCGGGAAGAAGCAGGTCGGCCGAGCAACGGAATTCGACACTGTGAGATCTTGCGCGTCGTCTGGCGTTTCAGTGGCCTCTTCGGGTCGTTTTTTTTTTATAAACTTGGACTCGCGAACGAGGACAGACGTGGAGACGTGGGCCCGGCTGTACGAGTGACGAGTTTCAACGCAGCCTAACCCAGGTGAGAGTTATTAGAGAGTTTTAGAATAGGGGCCCCAATATATTGGGGCCCCAAAGAGATTTGCGGGTGTTAGCGTTGGGGCACGCAGGAGTGAAGAGTTTTAGAATAGGGTTTTACGTTTGCGGATAGCGTCTTGCGCTGACAACGCCACTACGGCGTCAAAGAAAAGCTATTAGAAATAATTAAATAAAATATACCATTTTATGATATGAATAGTAAATTTGACTTACGTGTATTCGCGTTTAATTACAATTTAGAGGTTATTCTTCAAGCAGCAAACAATTAGTTGTGCTTAGTTTTGTGCAACAAAACCAACTTTACGTGCCTTCACCAGCCAAGCTTAGCCGTGTTAGGCCTACGAGCCATAAAATCCACACTCGAATTCGGAATCAGCGGCGTCTAATGAATGAATCTTCATAACACACGTTAGTTGAGAGAAAGCGATAACTGCAGTCACTTCTCCTAGCTTGCGAACTTCACGCGTTACCGCGAATCGAACCCGGTTTGGTGCTAGGTTAGAGCCGTCGCTTCGATGGGTGCCGCCATGTTTGTTGACGCAAAGCTTTTGGGAACGCTATTTGAGCTCCCGCTAAATCGGTGAAGTAGCGTTCCCAACGCAAAACCCAAACGCAGTTTGCGTCTCGCGCATGCGCAGTGGCTTCGACGCTATTTCTTTGGGGCCCCAAAACGTTTGGGGCCCCTATTCTAAAACTCTCTATTTAATTACGTGCAAATGCGGCATTCCGCAGCGCGTGTAAAAAAAAAAAAAGTAAAAAGACTGCACAAGGTCCTGGCCTGTGACAAAAGGGACGAAAATCGCAAGAATATATATTATTAACAACAGTTCAGTAATTCGATCGCGGGTTTGGATGAGCGCGTTATTCTAGCTGTTTGCCGTTATCAGCTGTTACGTACAGTCGCGATCAAAAGCTTGGGGACCAAAGTTGCTGCGATTTTTTTTTACTTCGCAGCCTGGGCATTCCGGCTGAAATCAAGAGCGCACGCGTACGCGCGCGTTTCTTAAACGAATTCGGGGCCGCGGAGCTGCGCTCGAATATATTAAACTTTCATTGCTGATGCCGCGGTCCGCAAGGTTTTTATCGCGACTCTAAGCGCGGTACGTATTAATTTGTGTCTCCGCTAGCGTATAGTTTGTTTGCCGTTTGTTTCGCGTCGGCGCTTCGTGAAATCGGTTGCATTGTGCGCTGCCGTCCAAGATGGCGGACCTTCGCCGACGGTCGCTTGAACAATGGCGGCCTCCTTGTCCGTGCGGCGGGTCTCTGGGCATGGCGCGTCTTCGTGCCTAGCACGTTCGGACAAGGCTCCACCGGAACGCGTGCGCTGTGGTTCGAACAACACTTGTCGGCGAGCGAAATTGTGCGCACCGATCTCGTCGTCACTAATGTCTGAACATTTCGAACCGTTTCACCGTTACGTCTACCGCGATTTCAAATAATGGAGGTCCGCCGCTTAGGCTCTGTCGGCTTTCGCCGAGGATTCTGCTTGTTCATGGTTAACGTAACCTTGCTGCGTCTGTGCGTGTGAAATGCAATCGGTTGCGGGCGTATAATTTGCGCTGCTGCTTTGGGTCCGAATAAATGCGGGAAAATTTGTAAGTGCTTCATCTGTGATCAGTCACGACCGCTTGTCGTTTATTAACGAACGATCATGTCTTCTCACCCGTAATAACTGCAAGTCTGCATCATTCTCGTAAAAGCTTGCCATCGTACAAACTCCGCGAGAAAGTTTATTTCGTTTCATTGCTCGAAAAAAATTTCGCTGCCCGGCAAGTCACGAATGGGCGCGTTTATCGCCCTAGGGATTTGTCTGGCGTCAAAAGCTCCTGGCCCGGGCACAAGCGTGCCCCAGGCCCTACGATTCGTATCCGCGCCCAGGCTTGGCAGTTCAAATTCTGTGGTACCTATAACGGTCTGATCTAGGGGAGACCTGGCTAAAACCCTGGCGCCGTGGAGGTCGGACCGGTAGTTGACCGTTGGCTTCCGAGGTGTGCAGACGTCGAGATCGCAGGACCGACCGAACTTTCTTTGTGGTGGTGCGAGCCGGCCCCGGTCAACGGACTTTGTTCGAGACACCGTGATCGTGCGCGTGGTTTGGAACTGTGCCGGCCCGTTCGCTGCCTAGGTGGGGGAGACTTGGAACTTGCGGACAAGGACCGACTACGAGCGGCTTCGACGCAGCGTAACGCAGGTGAGTGGGCGATTCGCTAAACCTTGCGGCCGACGGCGACTTGCGTTCCGGGAAGCCCTTTGTTTAAACTCGCCGCAGTTGGGTGGCCATTAATTCGGTATATTCTAAGGCACTCGTTAGCGTGCGTTCATATTTCTCGGCGCAAACACGTTGTTTTTCTGAGATCTTTATTTCGGTTGATAGGTGACCGAAGCGATGAGGGATTGCTGCGCGTGCTAAATTCGGTCTGCGGCGGGTTTAACGAGAGCGGGCGGACTGAGATGGCCGGTGGCTTCGTCGGGGCTTTGTTCTCCCGGTGTAACGAGCGGCGGCGCGACTCGTTGGCGTTGCGCTGGCCGGCCATCTTGATCACGCCGGCGTTGTGAGATCTAGGGGTGATCGAGTGAGATGTTCGTGGAGATTGCAGTGCGGGTGCGCGACACCGTGCTTGTTTAATTTAATGGTTTAATTAAAGGTTTATTTGAATGCTTATTGTTTATTTAAATTGTTTATTTAAATTAAATGCTTGTTTAATTTAATTAGTAATAGCGAATGCTTACTGCAATTTAAAGTTTGCGGAAAAGTTTGTGAATACTTAATGAAATTATGCGAACCTATACTTGCCAGTCTACTTGGCTAACGTTATAGCGATGCTTCGCCTTCCCTGCTTTTAAAGTGCGAAACATTCACCGAGTGAAGACAGCTTTCGTATTTTTTTTCATTTGTCGAAATTTTTTAATGAGTTTGTTTAAATTATTTTATTTTTCATTTTGTTTTTCGCGGTGCAGTTCGCGCTGGGGGGGGGGGGGGGGGGGGAGTGACGTTGCCGTTAGAGAGCTTCGAGTGCTTGTGGATCGATTACGAAAAAAAATCTTGACGTGACTACTCATAAGTGATGTTTAATGCACGTGTGAAAAGTAAAAAAAAAACACATTTATAGAAAATAGATGCATCGCGCATTTCGAGACGAGGTACAAAAGCGAGCGTACATCCAAGGCATGTGATAGCGTCGATTAATAAAACAATTCTTTGTCGTGCAGTAATAAGGATGGCCGTTTACACACGGCGCGGTGTTCTTGGTAATATGATAGGCTTTCGAGATTTCCCGTGTGGTTTGGTTAGGGTGACGGAAAAACACGATCGTGTTTGCGAAGATGAGTTTGCACGGACACGATTTGCAATGTGAGGCATGATGGAGAGGATGGCGCGCCGTCTAATGAATTTCTGTGCTCCCTGAGGGAAACGTTGACACATCGGCATGCTTGGCCGTTGTGCATATGACCACAACTTCCGGGAATTTAATGTGCTGCTCTTGAGACGCAATCGAGAAAACGTATAATATGTTTGTGACTGCATTTTCTAAAGTAAGAAAAATGCGGGTGTCGTCCTGCTATTCAATGTGAAGCAAAAAAAAGAAAAAATTGGCAGTTATTTCCTACGTACATAATGTTTCACACGCCATAAAAAAAATATGTGGCAGTGCGTTATGGCGTTCGGGCGGCCAAAGAGGCCGATTTGTGAACGTACGCCTCAGAGAGCGCAGAAATTTATTAAAAGTCGCGATATCCTCTCATTTTGCGTCAGATTGTCAATCGTGTCCGTGCGAACCCATTTTCGAAAATACGGTCGTTTTGTTCCGTCACCCTAACCAAGCCACACGAGAATTCTCGGAAGCTTATATCACGAAGAACGCCGCACTGTGTGCAAGTCAGCCATCCATATTACTGCATGACGAAGTATTCAGTTTTATTAATCGATGTTTACACGTGCCTTGGACGTACGCTCGTTTTCGCACGTCGTCTTGGCATGCGCGATGCGTCTATTTTCTATACCCGCTTTTTTTTTTTTCGTACGTGCATTAAACATCAGTTGTGTGAGTGAACGCGTGTGGCGTGTTGATTCTATATATGTCCTGTGTGTTCATAGCGCTGCAAGATTTTATAACAATGCTTTACCAACCAGCCCACCTGTCCATCCTTTTGCTTGTGTGTGGGTCGATTAGTATTCATGACTGAGTAACGAATTCCGAGATGCTGGGATAGTCGGCTGGCTCCGTATCCCCAGACTCGCCGACGCGCAATACACATCGCTGCCGGCTCTCAACGTCAGGTCGCTGCGTCTGCGCGCGGTGGACGTGGTCCACGATGTCCTATACTTAAACGGGTATCCGTCTTGTGCCTCTGCGATACGTGATCCGATTTCTTCGTTCAAGTCGACGGCTACGCCGGCGTCTCGCGCACGCGCCCGTCGACTCGACTCGTCAGCTGGCGGGGTCGCCGTGTACGTGAGGAGCTACGTAGCCGCCGCCGGCCGTGCGACGTTTCGTCCACCACCGAAACAAAGAACGAGAATTCGTCTTGCTTTACTAGGCGCGAACACATAGAAGCAAGAAAGGAGATGGGACAGAGCGCCACTTACAACTGTTTTAATTGAAGCAGTTGTAAGTCGCGCTCTGTCCCGTCTCCTTTCTTGGTTCTGTGTGTGTTCGCGCCTAGTAACCAAGATGAATTGTGAGCAAGCCGCCCGACAAAACGTCCTTTTAAGAAGAACGAAAAAGCGGGGAGTTTTCCGCCGACGCGTGTGCCGCTAATACCGCCGGCTAGACGGTCGTTGCACGCCGTGTACGTTCGACCTGCCTCTTCTAAGCGCGACGCATAGAGGACACGGGGAACGACCACTTCGAATGGCTGCTCTACCATCCGGCTGATCGACGATCAAACTGGAGGCCTCGTCGTTGGCGACTTCGACGTGGAGGCGTCGGAACCAGACGGCGATTGGCCGGCCGTCATCGTCTTTGCTCGAACGGTTCGGCCGCTACAGTGTTACGCCGATCCCAAGGTGCCAACGACCGCAAGGCGCTCGCGTTTGGACCTAACCTTCGCCAAGAACCTGACCGTCGTCCTCACCGAACCCCTGGCCGTCTACCAGAGCGACCACAAAGCTGTAGTAACTTGCGTGAAAGAATAAACAATACCAAAATATTTATGCGTCTCTGTCGTACACTATAACATCTATACAGCTTTGCTGCTCATCCACCTTCACATAGTGGAATGGCTGCCAAAATTTTTGGGGTCTTTTTTTCAGTACAGCAATTTACACCATGTTTTTGTAGCTTCCTGCAGTTCCAACAGCTCCACCCTGTTGCGGCGTTGTAGAGTGTGCCGTGATATTACGACTCGCTTTCGGCCCGGCCGGACTGCTCAAACGCGCACGCGTTTGCCGCCACGTTTGTGGTGGTTGCCTGCCTCGTTGCACAGGCGGTACTCGTGCAAGATTTTCCTGAGCCATCGCTCTGAACTGCTGATATTGCTTTCGTAGTTATTGTGTTGTAGTCCGCCTTGGTGTGACCGTTTTTTTCCTGCCCGTACTTTTTCGGTACATGTCACTGTCCTCTGACCTTCAGTACTCTGCGCGGCTTTCTTTGAGTCGATGCACGGCATGGCTTTCTTTAGAATCTTACCATTACTGTGATTAGCATATTTTCTTGCCTAATTTAGCCGTTTTGAGCCTCCCTCTCTTCTGTGTGTCGTGAATAATTTCTTTGCCCAATTAATCGGTTCTCTGCCTCTCTCTTTTGTGTATTACTGTGATTAATTCATTTACCTAATTAAGCAGTTCTGTGCCTCCCTCTTCGGTCTGTTATTGTGATTTGCGGGATTAGCGTCAGCATTCTTTAGAGTCGACATTCCAGGCGGCCCGATGCCACAGATAGGGCTGGCTATGGTGCAGTGTGCTAATTTTCGAATATAATGGCACTAATTATTACCGTAAGATGAATTTGATCTGCTTAGCAACTAATCTTCTCTGATGGGCGCCGGTGAAGCCGCGTCCTAGACGTGTTGCGGTGCGTACTCTCAAATTAACTTGCTTAATTTCCCAAACGTGTGCCGTAAGCCGGCTTTGCCTCATTGTGCCCTTATCCGCAGCGGTGCACCCTTTACAGGCACATTGTGCCATACGTTTAAGGGGAAGCGAGTCCTTGGTACCAAATATCGATTTTTTTTTCTTTTGCGTTTTTTGATACTGCATCTTTTTAGGTTGAGTATGAGTATGCGCCATATTCAAAATACTTATTCCATTTTATTAATCGTGTTGACAGGAAAGTCCGCATGGCCCTTTAAGCCTTCATTTGGCTATGTAACTGTCATCAAAGTAACTTCTGTTAGATGGAAGTTCTCGTTTTGATTTTGTGACTTTCTGCATGCAGGGCATCTTACATTCATCGTTGAGGCCTCTGCAGCTCTCGTGCTCTTTCGTTTGTTTCTGGTGGAACGTGCTCTTAAGAAATAACTCGCGATATTGAGATAACAGATATTGTCACTGGTTTTAATTAGATTAGCATTCTTTGCATACTTCAGGCAGTCTTTGGCCTGTCTGTCTGTCTGTCTGTCTGTCTGTCTGTCTGTCTGTCTGTGCCTGGTCTGCCAGCTTTTGCCGTTATGCATGTAATCGTGGTCGCGATTGCCGTCATGGTATTTCCATCGCCGCCTTTCAAGCTTTCTGATGTGACACGTCTTGCCGTCGTCGTCGCTCCTACGCCGACACAACGGCCCAAGTTGCTTAACATCATGGGACACTAGTTAGGCGCTTGTGGACGTGCTGCCGTCGTGGCCGTTGCGTTGTCGTCATTAAAGCTTTCTCATACGATTCTCATCAAGCCGTCGTCTTCACGCCATCGTCATCACACCGTCGTCGTCATGCAGTTGTCATACGTTCATTGGGACTACATCAACGTCATCCGTCGTTGTCCCGCTATCGTGATACACGTTTCACGGTCGAGTCATCATCAGGCCTTTCTCGTCATACACTCGTCATCATCCCGTTGTCCTCGCACCACTGCAATGCCAGCGTAGACACCACGTCATCATACAGCTGTCGTCGTGCATTCGTCGTCGTACCGTCGTCGTGATGCCGTTGTAGTCGTTCTGACGTTATTCTAACTTCGACTTCTGAGTTGCGTCATGCCATCGTCCTTACGCTATCGTCACACTATTGTCGTAAAACAATTGTCTTCACACTCGTTTAGCGTCATCACTTGTGTACTATCATTCTGTTGTCCTCATGCCATCATCGTCGCAGCGCCTTTGTTGTTCAACATAGAAGGCAAGCCACACGAGACAAGTGCAGTGATTATGTTCTGCATAGCTAGAATTTTTGTCCCACAGCGGTTAGAAATCGAGCAATGAAAGTCTAAGGGAACGACGAACGTATTCACTCGCTTTTCGAGACGAAAACAGTCACTGTGATAAAACTTAGGCGGTTATCGTAATTATTAGGCAGTTATCGTCATTCTTTCGCGTTGTCTTGGTACTGCATCTCTTTAGGTTTTTGTTATTATTATTATTTATTTATCTCGTTTTAATAGTCGCTTCGACCGCAACGGGATGCCCCTTTCGTTAACTCGATTTGGTTATGAAGCGGTCATCATGAACAACATGCTTCAGCGTAACAGAAGTTGTCGTTTCGAATTTGTGACTTTCAGGAAGCAGCGCATATTACATTCATTATAGGGAGGTCTCTGTAGCTCTGGTACGCTGTTCCGTTGTTTCTGGAGGCACGTGCGCTTCATAATATTTCTCGCTATCGAGATAATCGTTATTGTCACTACTTTTAAAGGAGTTCGCATTCTTTGCATACTTCAGGCCATTTTGAGCCGATCCGTCTTATGAGTGCGCCCGTCCGCCAGTCCACGCCATCGTCCGTCTTTCCATCTGTTCACCACTGTGCCCGTCTTTGTCTTTGTCTGTCCGTCTTTACCGTCATTCTTCCTGTCTGTACACATGTCCGTGCCCCCGTGCCTCTGTCCGTCTCTTCGTGCGTCTCTTTGTCTGCGTTTCTATCCTGTCTGCGTGTCTATCCTGTCTGACCGTCTATCCGCCCGTGCGTCCGTCTATATTCCTGTCTAGTTTGTCCAACTTTCTGTTCGTCTCTCCGTATGTCCGCCTGTCCATCTTTCTGTCCATCTCTCCGTATGTCCGCCTTTCCGTCCATCTGTCCTGTCCAGCTGTCAGTGTGTCTTGTCCGTATGTAGGTCATTCAGTCGGTTCTGTCGGCTTGTTTGTCTTTGTATGACTGTCTGACCCTCAGTTCATGTCCGTTTCAGTCTATCTGTTCGCCCGCCCATCACTTTTTCGGTTTGTATGCCTTGTCTGTCTATGTCTGACTGTCTGTCGGTGTCCTTCGTCCGTCTGTCCATCTGTGTGTTTGTCTATGTTTATCCGTTCCTGGTCCACCCGTTTGTTTGTATTTTCCGTGCATCTGTTTGTTCGTACTTCTGTCTGTCCACATGTATGTACGTCTGTTCATGTCTGTCCGTTTGTCAGTCAAGTACAGCTGTATATCTGTTTGTCTTGTCCCTCTGTCTCCGTCCGTCTGTCTTTTGGTCCTATGAATGTGTTTTTTGTTTGTCCGTATGTCTGTCTGTCCTGTCCATCTTTGTTTGTCAATCTGTCTGTGTTGTCCGTCCGTCCGTTTGTATGTCTTTTCCATCCATCTGTCAGTACTTGTGTCTGTCCGTGTGTATGTACGTCTATTCGGTCTGTCAGTCGTTTGTGTCTGTCTTGTCCGTAGGTATATCTGTCCTGTTTGTCAGTGTGTCCGTCCTTTGTCATTCTGTCCGTCTGCCCATGTCTGACCGTCTGTTTGTATATCCGTCTGTCTGTCCGTGTGTCCGCCTTTCCGTCTATCTGTCCTGTCGATCTGTTAGTGTATCTTGTTCATATGTATGTCATTCAGTCTGTTCTGTCGGTTCGTTTGTCTTTGTCTCTATGGCTGCCTAGCCCTGAGTTCGTCTTCGGTCTTTGTCTATCTGTCCGTCTGTTCGTCCGCCCATCACCTTTTCTGTTTGTCTTGTCTGTCTGCATGTCTGACTGACTGTCTGTCAGTGTCCTTCCGGCCGTCTGTCCATCTGTGTGACTGTGTTTGTTTCCTGTCCGTCCGTTTGTCTTTTCCGTCCATCTGTTCGTCGGTACTTCTGTATGTCCACATGTATGTACGTCTGTCCATGTCAGTCCGTTTGTCAGTATAGTACAGCTGTGTATCTGTTTGTCTTGTCCCTCTGTCTGTCTCCGTTCGTCGGTCTTTTGGTCCTATGAATGTTTCTTTTGTTTATCCGTATGTCTGTCTGTCCTGTCTGTCTTTTCCGTCCGTCCGTTTGTATGTCTTTTTCATCCATCTGTCTACTTCTGTGTCCGTATGTATGTCCGTCTATACGGTCTGTCAGTCGCTTGTGCCTGTCTTGTCCGTCTGTATATCTGTCCTGTCCGTCCTTTCTGTCATTCTGTCCTGTCTGTACACACGTTCGTCCGCCCGTGTCTGACCATCTGTTTGTATATCCGTCTGTCTGTCTGTATGTCCGCCTTTCCGTCCATCTGTCCTGTCGATCTGTTAGTGTACCTTGTTCATATGTATGTCATCCAGTCTGTTCTGTGGGTTTGTTTGTCTTTGTCTCTATGGCTGCCTGGCCCTGAGTTCGTCTTCTGTCTTTGTCTATCTGTCCGTCTGTTCGTCCGACCATCACTTTTTCTGTTTGTTTGTCTTGTCAGTTTCTGTATGTCTGTCTGTCAGTGTCCTTCCGGCCGTCTGTCCATCTGTGTAACTGTCTGTGTTTATCTGTTTCCTGTCCGTCCGTTTGTCTTTACCGTCGATCTGCTTATCGGTACTTCTGTCTGTCCACATGTGTGTACGTCTGTTCATGTCAGTCCGTTTGTCAGTATAGTACAGCTTTGTATCTGTTTGTCTTGTCCCTCTGTCTGTCTCCGTTCGTCGGTCTTTTGGTCCTATGAATGTTTCTTTTGTTTATCCGTATGTCTGTCTGTCCTGTCTGTCTTTTCCGTCCGTCCGTTTGTATGTCTTTTTCATCCATCTGTCTACTTCTGTCTGTCCGTATGTATGTACGTCTATACGGTCTGTCAGTCGTTTGTGTCTGTCTTGTCCGTCAGTCTGTGTGTCCGTCCTTTCTGTCATTTTGTCCTGTCTAAACACATGTTCGTCCGCCCGTGTCTGACCGTCTGTTTATATATCCGTCTGTCTGTCCTTCTGTCGGCCCGTCCGTCTCTCCGTATGTCCGCCTTTCCGTCCATCTGTCCTGTCGATCTGTTAGTGTATCTTGTCCACATGTATGTCAATCAGTGTGTTCTGTCGGTTTGTTTGTCTTTGTCTCCATGGCTCTCTGGCCCTCAGTTCGCCTGTGTTTCAATCTGTCTGTCGGTTCCTCCGCCCATCACTTGTTCTATTTGTTTGTATTATCTGTCTGTATGTCTAACTGTCTGTCAGTGTCCTTCCTTCCGTCTGTCCATCTGTTTGACTCTGTGGTTATCTGTTTCCGGTCCGTCCATTTGTCTTTTACGTTCATCTGTTTGTCGGTACTTCTCTCTGTCCACGTGTATGTACGTCATTCGGTCTGTTAGTCCCTTTGTTAGTCTTGTCCATCCGTTTATCTGTTTGTCTTGTCCCTCTGTCTGTCTCCGTCCGTCCGTCTGTATTTATTTTCGGCCATGTGGTTGTGCGTCTCTGTCGGTACATTTTGAGTACGTATGTATGTATGTATGTATGTATGTATGTATGTATGTATGTATGTATGTATGTATGTATGTATGTATGTATGACTGTCTGCCAGTGTCCTTCCGTCCGTCTGTCCATCTGTGTGTGTCTGTTTATCTGTTTCTGGTCCGTCCGTTTGTCTGTCTTTTCCGTCCATCTGTTTGTCTTTTCCGTCGATCTGTTTGTCGGTACTTGTCTGTCTACATGTGTGTACGTCTATTCGGTCTGTCAGTTTGCTTGTCAGTCTTGTACATCTGTATATCTGTTTGACATGTCCCTCTGCCTTTCTCCGTCCGTCTGTCCTTTGGTCTTATGAATGTGTTTTTTGTTTGTCCGTATGTCTGTCTGTCCTGTCTATCTTTGTTTCTGTCTGTCAATCTGTCTGTCGGTCTTGTCCGTCCGTTTGTCTATGTGTATTTTCCATTCATCTGTCTGTACTTCTGTTTGTCCGTGAGGATGTGCTCGGTATGTCAGTCGTTTGTGTCTGTCTTGTCCGTCTATATCTGTCCCGTCCCTCCGTCCCTTTGTGTGTCTTTTCCATCCAACTGTCTGTACTTTCTGTACGTATTTATGTACGTCTATTCTGTCTGCCAGTCGTTTGTGTCTGTCCTGCCCGTCTGTCTGTGTGTCAGTCTTTTCTGTGCTGTGTGTACGCATGTCCGTCCGCCCATGTGCCTGACCGTCTGTTCGTATATCCGTCCGTTCGTCCACTTTTGTCCTCCTGTCGGCGCGTCCGTCCATCTTTGTCTGTCTGTCCACCTTTCTGTCCATCTGTCAGTGTCTATCTTGTCCATCTGTATGTCATTCAGTCTGTTCTGTTGGTATGTATTTCTGTCTGTATGCCTGTCTACGCCTCAGTTCGTATGTCTGCCCATCTGTCTTTCAGTCTGTCTATCCGTCTGCTCGTCCGCCCATCCTTTCCTGTTTCTTCTGTCTGTCCGCATGTATGTATGTCTGACTGACTGTATGTCAGTGTCCTTCCGCCCGTCTGTCCATCTGTGTTTGTCTTTGTTTATCTGTTTCCGGTCCGTCCTTTCGTCTGTCTTTTCCGTCCATCTGTTTGGCGACAATTCTGTGCGTCCGCATGTATGTACGTCTATTCGGTATGTCAGTCTTGTCCATCTGTATATCTGTCTTGTCCCTCTGTCTGTCTCCGTCCGTCTGTCTGTTTGTATTTATTTTCGTCCATGTGTTTGTCCGTCTATTTGTGAGTACAGATGTATGTATGTATGTATGTATGTATGTATGTATGTATGTATGTATGTATGTATGTATGTATGTATGTATGTATGTATGTATGTATGTATGTATGTATGTATGTATGTACGTATCATTCCGTCTATCCTTATACCTATCTGTTCTGTCCATGTCTGTCCGTGCATTCCCATGCAACGTACACTCGGTTGTCCTGGTGTATCCCTGCGCAGCTTCTCAAAATCGTCGTCTATGGCCTCGTGCTGTGAGAATATCCCACAGCAATTCTCTGTCTACGTTGTAGGCTGCGTTAACATCGACAAATTCTATCTTTGAAGATCTGTCTTTGGCTATTAAAATCTATTTGCGCTAATTAGTTAAAAAGTATTATAGTCGTGGTGTTCTCGCTTGCCGGAACCCATTCTGTAGTGCCCCCAATACATAATTTTTTCCCCACCCACTTCGACAACTAATTCTGCGGCTTGCGTTGCTATTCGTTTTGCCACTGACGTCATTATAACTTATGTTTAGGCGCAAATTTTTTTTTTACCGCATTTTCTGTTATAGATAAGTTGTATCTTTCACGCCACCCAATCGGAATTTTCTGTTTTAGCCTGTATAGTCTAGAATATAATCAGGTGTGCCTTGCTCTTTGGATCCAGCTCTTTAATTAGCTGCGCCGGAATTTTGTCTGGTACTGCTTGCTGCTGTGTTAAGGGAATTTCGTTCTGTACTTTTTTTTGTAGTAAATGCTTTCTAGGTGGAATTTTGATCTGTCAGCCTTCTCTGTCGCTGAATTTGATTGAGTCTGAGCTTTTTTTTCCCTCTTGTCGAAGATATCTGCAATAACTTCACTCATGTACCGCAGCCCATCGTCTCCTTCGAAGACCTCGTCTTCATCCCTTATGTTTGCAAATTTTATTTGATTCCAGAATCTTTCTGGTGCGCCTTTATCTTGCAAAAGGGCACAAGCGCGTTTTCAATTGATAGAGCGAGTTTTTGCCGTGCAATTAAAAGTACAGGGCGACTAAAGAAAAATGCAGTAGACAGAGAGGTTCTAGGAGACGAGCCACACGAGGCAAATGCGGGGATTATGCTCTGGGTAGCTATAATTTTTTTCTCACTGCGGTTAAAAATGAAACAATGGTAGCGTATGGTAACGATGTATGTGTTGACTCGATTTTCGAGATGAAAACAGTCACTGTCATAAAACTAGGGCTGCTATCGTAATGAACGGTGTATCGTGTATACACTGAAGACAGTTTTCGATTTATCCGTCTCGACTCTGCGCACTTGGCATAGCACTGTTTCTAAGTGATTTTTGAAAGGAAGTAGTACCAATTCACCGTGAATCTTGATACGCCCAAGCGTATCATTGCTGAATAGTCGAAAGCAGTGGTCGAGTGGGTGAATCGTACTCACCTATTGCTCGACGTCATGTAAGCAGCGTCTGAACTGCGCTCCAGCATATTACTTTTCAGCAACATAGGCCTTAGTTGTACACTCTCCCACCAGAGAACACGAACAAAACCTTTACAAGCCTTTTGAAAATTTGCTTTTTCGAGTGACGCGGATATGCCCAATTTTTAATTTAATATATGTTAACCATAGCAGAGAGCACTACCATAAATGCGTGTTAATATTTTTAACAGGGATTTGTTTAACCATGTATTTCAATGAAAACGGTGTATCTGCTTTCTTGATACAAATAAATCAATTCGTGTGTGTGTGGCTCAAGACATAATGGCATTCTACTTCAGCACCAAACCTGTTTCTGGCCATCGCTTTGATCACTGGGATTTGATAAAGCGACTTCCACAAGCGTAACTTGATGAGAAAAGAACCTTCGTTGTGAATTTGCTGGTACTGGAGAAAGCGGAAAGCAACCTGAACCTGAAATTATAGTGGCTGAACTGTTGTTCTTGGAACACCTCGTAGGCTGCGGTGTTGTTGATGAGCTCCAAGAGTTCCTCTTTTGTGTCGTCGGATAGGTCATCCACAATGCTGCAGGATGCTCGGTTTATCGCTTGTTAGACTTGGCGAGGGACAAATTCGCCGCTACAGCCAGCTTTTTGCTTGCTGACAAAGAAGCCAGAAGTTATGGGCGAAAAAAAAATTCATGTAGCCACGCCATCACTCATTCGCTTACTGGCACCCGCCGTGGTTGCTCAGTGGCTATGGTGTTAGGCTGCTGAGCACGAGGTCGCGGGATCGAATCCCGGCCGCGGCGGCCGCATTTCGATGGGGGCGAAATGCGAAAACACCCGTGTACTTATATTTAGGTGCACGTTAAAGAACCCCAGGTGGTCCAAATTTCTGGAGTCCTCCACTACGGCTTGCCTCATAATCAGAAAGTGGTTTTGGCACGTTAAACCCCATATTTAATTTTAATTCGCTTACTGGCAATTGAAGGTTTTGATCATATTTGAGATTGTCAAAGCACATGCGATGTTTTTTCTGCGAAAACGTTCGGCAAACAAAAAAAAAAAAAGAATCGGTGGCATGTTACACTCCTGTAACACGTGAAGGGGAAAGCCTGCTGCACACTTGGTAAGGCGCCGTCTCGGATTGTCGCGTTGCTGCTTTCGCAGTTGGGCTTCGTCCGCTCGTTTTCGACGCTTAGCGGCGGCTTAGCGCGTATGTATGGCGGGGTGGGAATCGCGCCAGTGGCGTTTCTCTTCGACTTTACGTTGCATCTTCTCTGCAGGGGAATAAAACGTATGCTGTTCTGTGTGTTGTATGGGTGACTTTCTTGAAGGTTTTCATAAGGGAGTATGAGCCATTGCTGATAATGCTATTGGAGGGTATGAGCCACTTTAGGATTTCGCCTTAAAGGGGCCCTCACTACGCCACATAGCATATTTCGCTTATACGCTGGACGTTACGTGCCATCTAGGGAGCGTTATACCGCAGGAAGTATTCAAATTGGTTCATTAATAGCCAATATAGAAATATTTCAGTGCCGCTAACCCATGATTTCGGGAGGCTAGGGTTTGCGGCACTGAAATATATTTTGAATAGTAAGGTTTAACATTTATTTTATTAAAAAGAAAACAGAAGCAAGGTGTTAGTAAAATGCACAACGAATAAAATATATTTGAAAAAAAAAAGGCAAGTCCCATTCCAAATCGAGTCATTCAAATACCAATGAAAAGGAGATGCATACAGAAGCAAATATTTCCGAATATGAGCCATTTCTATCAACTCATAGCAAGCGCGTTGCTATGGGGCCTGAACTTTGTCACAATTAAGGTTCTCTCAGCAGCTGGCTAGTCAACCTAAACTGTCCTGACATACAGGCCGTACATAACACCCGAGTGCTAGGTTGCACTGCTTTAAAGTCCATTTCGGTTAGGATGAGGGACACCTGCATCTCGGCGTCAGCCAACACTTCGTTTTTTGTTTTTAGTTCAAGCTTCATCAAAGAGGCAGCGGCACGCTTCCTTTACCGTTCATTCCTCAATGTATGGATCCTTTCTATTCTCGTCCTTCTTCCACCACATCCGTTCAATCGGACGTCAACGTCCGATATTTTCGTACTTTTTTCCCCTTAAGGGCTCCATTCGCCACAGGCACGTCAGAAAAAGCTCTGGAGGCCTGCCAGTAAGCTTACGAAGCATATCAATGCTCATAGCGCGACAGGAGACGGGGATGCACGCATGTCTAATTAAGGAATACAAACTGTCCCGTGACAATTGACCTTTCCAACGCTTGTTAAATTTCACTGCAAGTTTGCGTATGCTTCGCCGCCTAACATTACTGTACTGGGGCGAAGCTGACTTTTGAGAACCGGCATTATGCAACGCGTTGTGTTTTCCGAGCTTCAAAGCCCCTGCGAATTTCCGGTTGGTAGATAGCCTGAGCTGCATGATGGCGCGCTCGGATACGGTAGAAAATGACATTACTTTCAATGTCGGCGCGCGCGACTCCACGACTAACTCCCAGGTCTTGCCCTTTGACAACACTCGCGTGGAATTCTGGGTGAAAGTGCTGTTCCGGGAAGCGACCGTACCCCCCATCAGGAAAGAATCTTGCAATCTGTAACTTCAGTGTATTATATTCTGCAATTACATTCTACCGCACCGATTTTACCAAGTGGGTTTCACCCCGGCTTTTACAGGCGGCCTCTTCCAGTAGCTAAAAAATTTTCTCCTCGCAGCCCAAATTTGTCTGCGTCAATTTATTGCAAAATTGAACTCAATTTGATGCAAACGGATTAAATATGTAGTGAAACGCAATCAAATTCAAGCATCATGTACATAACACGAAACGGTTTTTGAAGCTCAGTTTCGATATGACTATAATGATCTCACATGGAGTCATTAGTGATTCCTGTCACGAGACCCCATTCGCGCAGTGTATTTCTTTTTCTCCAAGGGCATGACTCATATCAAACGACTGGGGTCTGAAAGTCCTGCTCGGATATGAGCATTACAAGTTCACATGACCAAGTCATTAGTGAATGTGGTCACCTGACTACCTTGTGACATGTTGCCCTATTTTGTGCCCTGGCTTGATGCATATCAAACGAAATGGTTTTCCTAGCCTACTCTCTAAAACAAGTTTACGCCCTTTGGGCTGTGTTTTTTTCGCAAACAATTATCGTAATCTGTCTTGCCCGCATTTCCTTTCTTTAACGCTGTGAGCGCGGTACTTCCTTGTCACGAACGGCTTGCGCGTTATCAGCTTGACACAGCATTCTCGACAGGAAAGTAGCGAGCGCGGAGTTTTCAAGAGAGGAAACGCAAGCAAGGCAGATGACGATAATTGTTTAGGGACAAGATAAGGCCCAAAGGCTGCGAACTTTTTTAGAGTGTAGTCTGGCTATCACTAAATGAGTCCACGTGGGATGATCACTAGTGGTTATGGTCGTGACTAAAGTTCTATCGAGTGCACTGCTCTTCTACCCAGGGATGATGCATATCAAACGAAATGGTTTTTGAAGTCCTGCTCCGCTACCACCATGATGACGTCACATGACCAAGTCACTAGTACATAGTGACGCACGACCATCATAAAGAGCGCTGGAAACTTCAGATAGGCATGACGCATATCAAATGACGCGGATGTAGAAGCTCTCTTCGAATATCAGCGTCACAAGTTCACACGGCGTAGGCACAAGTGATTCAGGACACGGGACCAGCTACTGACATGCTATCCTATATTGTGCTCTGGCTTCATGCATGTCAAACGAAGTGGTTTTCGCGGGGCAGTCCAGCCATCACTAAACGAGTTCACATGGGATGATCACTAGTGATTATGGTCACGTGAACAAAGTTCTATCGAGTGCACTGCTCTTCTACCCAGGGATGATGCATATCAAACAAAGTGGTTCGAAGCCCTGCTCCGCTACCACCATGAGGTCACATGACCAAGTCAATAGTGCATAGTGACGAACGACCATCGTAAATAGCACTGGAAGCTTTACATAGGCATGACGAATATCATACGACGCGGATGTAGAAGCTTTCTTCGAATATCAGGCGTGGCGTGTTAACACAGCCTAGGCGCAATCGATTTAGGTCGCGTGACCACCTTCTGACAAGCTGCCCGATTTTGTAGCCTGGCTTCATGCATATCAAACGGAATGGTTTTTGTAGCTTTCTGGCTATCGCTAAATGAGTTCATATGGTATGATCACTAGTGATTATGTTTAAGTGACCAAAGTTCAGTCGAGTGCACTGCTCTTCTCTGCAGGGATGATGCATATTGAACGAAATGATTTCTGACGAAGCCCTGCTCCGCTACCACCATGATTAGGTTACATGACCAAGTCACTAGTACACAGTGACACACGACCTTCGTAAAGAGCGCTGGAAATTTTATGTAGGCATGACGCATATCAAACGACGCGGATGTAGAAGCTTTCTTCGAATATCAGGCGGGGCGAGTTAACACAGCTTATGCGCAGTCGATTCAGGTCACGTGACCTGCTTCTGACAAGCTGCCCTATTTTGTAGCCTGGCTCCATGCATATCAAAGGAAATGGTTTTTGTAGCTCAGTTTGGCTATCACTACAATGTGGCTACATCATGTCACTAGTCACTTTATCACGTGACCGTCTTAGCATTGCACTCATTTGTATCCTGTATATGAAACGAAATTGTGTAGGGAGGCCGGTTCAGCTATCACTGTTATGACCTCCGTTGAGGTAAAAGCTAGTGACTGTGATAAAGTTGTCACATTGCAACAGAGTGCGCCATTCTTTTACCCAGGCCATGATGCATGTCAAATGAAACTGCTTGTAAAGCCCTAGTCAGCTATTACTATATTGAGTTCACATGGCGGAATCACTAGTGGTTAGTGTTATATGACCATGATGGCATGATGCACTCCTTTTCTTTTCAGTCTTGATACGCATTATTCTTAATGGTTTTTAAAGCCCTGTTCAATTAGCACTGTAATGAGCTCACATGCGGAAACGTTAGCTACTGGAGTTATGTGAGAGCATGTCTAAGCGTAGTGCACTCTTCTATCCACGCATTAAAGATAGCAAGCCAGGTAGTCCCTAATTCTCTTGGGATATCATTACATAAAGCTCACTTTGCTTATTCGCCAGCCTTTGCCTGCTCACTTTACGTGGTTTAACATCTCAAATCCGACTCGAGATATGAGGGACACTGTAGAGGAATACTCCGGAATGTATAGACCACGTGGGTTCCTTTGACATGTACTGACATCGCACTGTAAACGGGCCTCTAGCAGAAATGCGACCGCTGCCGTCGGGATCGAACTCGCGTCTTTTCATGCCACCAGCCGAACACCGTGACCATTGAGTCACCGCGGCCGCACAGGTCCGCTAGCGATTCCAGAAGCGCGACCATGTTCGATAGTAGTGCATCCTTTTAGTGACTCCGAAATCCATGACCGCGCCACTGGCCGCAGTTACGGATTTCGCCGGGGTTTGTCCGAAGCCGGAGCGGAGCACGGAGCTAGTGTTCCAGAAGGCTGGGTAGTATCCAGAGTGCTGCGCGTTTCGATGGGAGGCGCTCGGGGAAAAATGCGGTGGGCCACGCCTTGAGCTTCCGTCGAATACTGGAGGAGAAATGCTGGCCGTCTGCTTCACCGCCTGGCTGCATTGAGCACGTTTCAGCCCTGCCGCTGAAAAAGGGGCGATTTCAGCTGGTTGGAGCAGTGGGGGCTAAGAGAAGCAGAAAAAGTATGCCTAGGGCAATGCAAAAGTACACAAAATACGACAAAACAGGGAGCGATCGCCTGTCACATGCGGGCATTGCACAAAGTGCCGGCCGCGAAGACGCAGATTTAAGTGGACATCGCTAGGAAGCATAGAGAACCAAAGCTCATCAACCGCAAGACAACTAAGCGAGCCCTATATCTCCCGGTGGCTACGTACTTCTAACGTCAAACTCGAGCCTTCGGGGGTTCTCGACTCCTACCAGGAGTTACGGGGGGCTCACCTCGTGAACCAATACACGCGGCTCGTGCAGACGGCCCCCTGGCGCCGCCTGCTCAACCGTTTACACATTCAACACGATTGTACTCCAGAGAAGGTGTAGCACATCCCTAATCTGTGGCGTCATGTGGTCTAGGTCTCTCCGCTATCCCGTAACACCGACACGCACGAAAGCAGACAACCGTGGGCTTGGGCCCCTGAAAGACAACATGGCTGCCGACCCGGAGCAGCAGGCGTAGCAGGGCCGTCACCCACGGGATTTTACACGGCCGCTGTCGTTCACCTGGAAAAGCACGTTGATAGACTCTCCTTTCGAACCTAAATTCAGCGCGACCTGTGGAAGTAGCGATAGGGCTTGCTGTTGCGGACCCCAATTTGAGAATCATCATGGACTCTCGTGAAGCATGTGATCATTGCCTGGCGGGGAAGATCTTCCCCGTAGCCAGTCAAATTCTAAGACGGGCTGCCACTGATCGAACACCGAAACGTATCATTTGGGCTTCTGGCCCACCAGGGCTTTCGAGGTGATGAGGCCGTTGACGCGGCTGTCCGAGCGCTGACTCACCGGGCTCCTCCTCACCCCGTTTCGCCTGGCTCAGAGGAAAACCAACCGCTGCTGCGGTTCAGGGAAATCCTAACGCAGTGGCAACAACCGCTTTTTCCGGGCTCCTACAAAGGGGCTGTGTAAGGCGTAGGAGCGAACATTAAGGCGCCTGCAGACATGCACGCTACTCTGTCTTGAAATCATCAAACGTTTCGATCCTAACACGGATAGGTGGTGCCCGCACTGTGGGGAGACCTGTGATATCTTCCAAATGTTGTGGGTATGTACTCAAGATCCCTACCTCTCCTCTTCACCTAACCCTTCCCGAGAGGCATGGGAGACTGCCCTCCTCAGCTGCTCCTCGCTGGATTCCCAAAGGGCTCTGGTGAGAAAGCGCGAGACGGGGCCTCGGCATGCGCGTTTCGATGGGAGGCGCGCAGGCAAACATGCGGTGTGCCGTGCCTTGCGCTGCCGTGGAATACCGAAGGAGAAATGCTGGCCGTCTGCTTCAGCGCGTTGTTGCATTGAGCACGTTTCGCAATTTGTCTATGGAAATATTGGTTGTGCGCGGATCTATAATACGCACCTGTTCCACGTTCAGCACCCGTGACATGACGGCCGCACCGACACAAGCAGCAGTAGGCGTTTACTGAAGTGTGTGATGTATTCCACGTCTGCAATAAGTGCCAACTCTGAGCACACGGCTGTTAGAGACTGCCGCGTTATGCACCGACATCCGGCTCACATCATATAGATATTTAAAAAGTTTTTACATAATATGTATTTTTTTTCTTCAAGGTAAGAAATCGCTGCGGCATAGGTCGGCCAGGCCCGGTTATGCAAGCGAAAGCTTGTTATACTTAGTTATGCTGTTTGCTAAGCTGGGTTAGGCTCATATGGACAACCATATGTTTTGCATTGTTTGCATCGTTTATTCACTGTTTGGTTTTGATGACGGCAAATACTGTTCGATGGCTCGTGAATTAGTTTGTCGCCGTTTCAATCTTGGCCACACTAAAGAAAGTTTACGACATTTGGGGCTTATCTTGTCCCACAAAAATAATAGTCATCTGGTTTGCTTGCGTTTCCTCTCTTTAAAACTCGGCGCTTGCTACTTTCCTGTCGAGAATGTTGTGTCAAGCTGATAACGCGCAAGCCGCTCGTGACTGGGAAGTACCGGGCTCGCAGCGTTAAAGAAAGGAAATGCGGGCAAGACAGATGACGATTATCGTTTGGGGACAAAATACAACTCAAGGTGCAAACTTTTTCAAAGTGCAAGTCGAGCCCATCGACTCTCTTTGGAACACCAGGGCCGCTATCTTGTACACGTTCGAAAAGCCGACGTTCGATTTCGCCTCGCGCGACTGTTGTGTTTATGTCTGGATAAATAGCGCGGATTAGTATTGGGCTCTTGTAGGATTTGGTTTGTAGTTGTCGCCACTGGACAGCTTGCGATTTAGTGAGTTGTGGATGGCGTGGTGGATAAGTGCATCTTTGCATCTCGTAATGGTTGGTGATGTCGTTGAACCTGGTCATTATATCTTCCCCTTCCCATACTTCGGAAGTCCCTGTCGAGGGGACTACGTTCGTCGCAACTCGGAAAGTCAGTCCTCGAGCTACGTTTTGTACCGCCGCGTTAGGGTTGCCCTCTCCCGTTGAGTCGGGGGTGTGGGCTGGTAACCATATAGGATTTGGACGCACCTGTCTTCCCTTGTTGGTTTGGCTTTTATGAGTTTGTTTAGCACCTCAGCTGATATGCGGACGTTCGCGAAGTTGCGTACTGCTGTCTGGGAATCGCTGATTATATAGTATGGGTTGGTTTGTGCTATGGCTAACGCTATAGCCGCTTCCTCCGCGTTTCGATGCGTGTGGTGTTTATAGTCAAGCTTGTGCAGCATTGTCTGTCATGGTTAAGTACTGCTGCGACAAAGCTGCGTTTGTGTTTGTAACGTGCAGCGTCTACAAAGACGGCGTCCTTGTTCCTTCCGTAGTTCTTCGCTATGTTCTTTGCCCTGCTCTTTCTCCTGCCCTCGCGGTGCACAGTGTATGCATATTCTTGGCTAAGGGGGGTACCGTGACTTTGGCCCTTATTTCTTTGATATGTCCCGTTTGTCTCCGTGTTGTGTGTGGTAGCGGATTCCTAATTTATCTAGGATCTGTCTGCCCGCCGTCGTCTTAAAGAGGCGTTCGTATTGCGCTATACGCTGCGCTGCTATTAGCCCCTCTAGCGTGCTGTGCAGTCCCAGCTCTAGGAGTTTCGCCGTGCTCGTGCTTAGCATGAGTCCAATCACTTGTTTATATATCTTCCTAATCAGGCCGTCTCGCTTCTTCTCTTGTGCGTTGCCCCATCTGTGGTATGCTGGTACATAAGTGATCTGACTTATGACGGACGCCTGGACGATTCTCATGACGTTTGCTTCTTTCATTCCCTCGTGCCTTTTGGTGATTCTCTTGATCAATCGCATCTTCTGAGAAACTTTGGCTTCGATTTTGCGAGTAGTTTCTCCGTTGGTGCCCTTGGCTTCTATGATCATTCCCAACGCCCTTGTCTTCTCGACTTTGGGTATGGGTTGTCCATCTTGCGTCATGAGTTGTATGTCTTTGTAGGTTCGGGAGGTCTCCCCTTTAGTGTTGGTCTGTACAGCAACAGCTCAGATTCTTCGTCCAAGCATGTTAGACCGGTGCCTTTTAGGTATTTCTAGACTGTTGCGACAGCTTCTTGTAGTCTCTGTTCAATCGATCCATCACTGCCATCGTTTATAAATAGCGTGATGTCGTCTGCATAGAGTGTGTTATTAAGTCATTCGATTATTTGTAATTTGCTAGAAGGTCCAATCAGAGCCAGGTTAAAGAGCATATAGGCGATATAGCCGATCCCTGCGGTGTGCCTGCACTGCCAATAGGCACTTTCTCGGACGTCACGTCTCCTCCTACCGTGATTTTTGCCCTCTCTATCCGTTAAGAAGTTTCGTATATAATTGTACGTCCGCTCGCCCAAGCCAAGGTTGCTGATGTGGTGCAGTATGGTTTGGTCTGTCACATTGTCGAATGCCTTCTTGAGATCTAGCCCGAGGATGGCTCGAGTCGATCTCCCAGGTTCGTCTACTACTTGGTGCTTCAGTTGCACCATGGCGTCTTGTGTAGACAGGTTTCTTCGGAATCCTATCACCGTGTTTGGGAGTAAGTCATTGTTTTCTATGTAGTTGGTGAGCCTCACGAGGAGGGCATATGTTCCATTAGTTTGCGCACGCAGGAAGTTAAAGATATGGTTCTTAGATTCCCGAGTTGTTGTTTGCCAGGCTTTGGTATTACGATGACTTGTGCCGTCTTGCACTGCTGCGGTTCTCTCCTTGTTTCCAGCACTCGTTTATATATTCTGTTAGCTTGCCAATGGACGCGTCGTCCAGGTTTCTGAGCGTCTTGTTTGTAACGGCGTCTGGGCCCGGTGCCGATTTGGTGTTGAGTTTATGGAGGACTGCTGTTATTTCTGCTTTGCTAAACTCTTCATTGAGGTCGGAGTTCTGTTCCCCCTTGTATTCGGGACGAATACACGGCGATGCCTGTGATATGTATTTGAGTTCGACCTCTTTCAAAAATTCTTGATCTGTTCCTTTATACGCGTATAGGACCTTGTGCATGTTTTGCCTGTGCACCGTTTTTGTTTCCTCTGGGTTAAGGAGATATTTGAGTAACCCCCACGTGCTCTTGCTCGTGCTAAGTTGCTGATCCATATCCGTGCATAGTTCCTCCCATTGTCTTTGGAGCTGTTGTGCATATTTTTCTGTTTTTTAGTTTAGTAAGGCTATCTTCTTCCTTAATCTCTTATTATGTTTCTGCGTTTTCCATCGCTTCTGCAGCCCTTGTTTTGCCTCCCACATGTGCGAGAGCCTGCTGTCTATCGCTTTTAGCTGAGCCTTTTGTGGGATAACCTTCATTGATTTGGAGATGTCTTCCTTTAGGTTGGCTGTCCACTGCTCAATGTCTGTAATGGTTTCTATGTTCCTCTCTTCCCGTATTTTCCTGAATTTCACCCAATCAGCTAATTTGAGGTGATTACCGGTGCGTTTGTTTGGGCCTCCATTGAGCTGGATTTCGATTATGGAGTCATCGCTCCCGAGGTCTTCCTGTGTATATAGCCATATTATGGACTGTATATTCTTCGCGAAGGTTAGATCTGGTGTGGAGCCGTCACAGACGCTGTTGCCTTGCCTTGTGGGCGTTGCAGGGTCCGTGACGAGGGTTAGATCTTCCTGTTGGGAGTCGAGTCATAGATTTTTGCCTTTGGTGTGGATGTACTTGTACCCCCACGTGGTGTGGGCGGCGTTAGTCTCCACCTATTGTCACCTTCCGGTCACCTGCTATTCTGAGCGTTTGTTTGAATAGTGTTAAGAGTCTGTCCCTTTTTAATTTTGTACTGCTGTATACGCTTAGAATAAATATACTATTATTTGTCTTCCTTGATGGTATAATTTCAATTATGTTGGCTATGTTGTGACTCGTGTATCATGTACAACCGTATGGCCTCTTCTGACTAGGGTGGTAAGGGCCTTGGTTTCTCCTACGGCATTGCGTATGGATTGGTACCCTGGCAGCCTGCCGAGACCGGTCGTTTCTTGTAGAATTATTACGCCTGGCTTGTCTTTTGTTTTTAGGTACTGATCCAGGTTCGATTTTTTTTATTTTGGTAACCTCGGTAATACCATTGTCATGTGGTATATCTGCTTTTTCTTTGCCTGGTCATGATTATGCTGGGATATTAGAGGCCGTCGGGTCTAGTATCGACGGCCTGAGCAGTAAGGAAGACTTGGGAGTTGCCTGGACTGTTTCTATTTTTTTTGAGGGGCTACAGCATCCATTCTTTCTTTTAACCTCGTTACTCTTGCGTTTATATTCTCAAGATGTTGCTGTACGGGTTGTAGTTGTGCGACTATGCTGACGATGGCCGCCTTAATTGATTCTTCCATCTGGCTCATGCGCTCTACCTTTTTCTCAAGTCTGGGTTTAAATTTGTCTAGACGTTCCTTTCTTATGCTTGCGGTTTTAGTTTTCTTTGGTTTGGTCCCGTTGTCCTCAATAATCTCTGCGGTCTTGCGTTTAAGTTGTGGAGTATCGCTGTTTTCTTCCATGTTTACATTCTCGCTCTCCATTGTGTTTGTTGAACTTACGCTCTGTTTTCGTTTTTGAACTTGGTGTTTGTGAGATTCTTCTTTTTGTCTCTTATTCTCCTCAGTCAATACTGCAATCTGTTGTTTCGTTGCTGCAACGACTTGTTTTAGCTGTGCCAGCTCTTCCTCTAATTTATGATTAGCTACAGTCTCCGCCTCCGCGCGCTTCCCCTTGACTGCGCTTGCCCAGCTCACCGTTGGCGTTGGCGTGGTGCATCCAGAACTCAGGGGTTCCTTTGCCTTGGACATGCATCTGCTCGACCTGGTTGTGGACCTCGACCTGCCTCTGCTCCTGCTACGCCCTTCTTTCGAAGGTTTTGAAGGTGGTTCCGGCCGATTCTTCAGGATGCTTAGGCCATGCGGCTCGTTTTGTGTCGTGTAGTTCTCTTCTTTGTCTCTTTCTTGTTTAATTTTTTTCCCAGCGGCGTTTCTTCACCAGGGAGAGGGGATCTTGTATCTTGCCTTGCATTCTCGATCTGCTGTAGGGTGATCCATGTAGTATAGCTGACACTTAGCCTTGCATTCATGGTTTTCGGGAGGGACCGCCAACCCGCACCTTCGGCAAATCTTGTCGTCGGGGTTAGGACACACGTCCGCTCTGTGCCCCGATGGTCCGCATTGGTAGCACATGTCCTGTCGTTTCTTGTATAGCGTGTACCGCAACAAGGCAGCACCGTATTTCACGTAGCTTGGACCTTGTATCCGTCGAACAGTGCAATCACGTTTGTTGTGTTGTCCATTCTCTTGGCGGCGATTGCTGCAGGGATTTCTTCTTGGAGTTATTACTTTTCTCACGATGTCTTGTGCGCTGTCTTCCAGTCGTATGTCGCGGATCAGTCCTTTGGATGTATTGTCCGGGGCCGCTTCGTAAGCGCTGGCTTCCCATTCCTGTGTATTCGTCCTGATGCAGACGATCTTCTTGTACTTGTCGGCGTGTTCTGTGGGAGTACTGATCACTGTTATGTTCTGTTGATAGTTGATGCATATCACGTCTTGGTCTTGTGCCTCTTCGGTTAGGCTGACCGCCTTGACGATGCTTTGGACAATGCGGGTGCTCGTGTAGTCGGAGACTCGAAAAGCCCCTCTTGGTCTTGCTATTATCTTGTAATCCTCCATGGGTAGATAGGGCATTCGCTCACCTTGATGATCTGTCGTATTCGCCGGTTTATCTGTTTCTTGCCTTCTCCAGTCGATGGGGTGGCACGTGTTGTCGCTGTGGCGTTGATTTCTTGACTTTACGTCGTATAACTGGACGCCAGCCTGTGCTATCCTCGTAGTCTTCCTGCGTAACGTCTTCTCCTTCGACTGATACTTCCATCTTGCTAAAATTCCTGCCCGCTAAGCGCGCGGGAAGCCGCGTCGCCAGAGATGCGGCGAAGCCGCCAACGCCTGCCGTGCAGGCGTAATTTGGTCACAAATCGTTCCTCACACCTGAATTAGGTGTGAGGGCGATCGCGGTGACTTGCTGCGTCGATCCGTGGTGGCTTTTCCGATGAATTTGGTGATTTTCCGCCAAAAATCACACGAGAAACATAGAGCCGACGTGGGGTGCGTCCGCTCACCGTTGTCTTCTTCTCATGGTCCCAGGAATATTAGAGAGTTTTAGAATAGGGGCCCCAAACGCTTTGGGGCCCCAAACGAATTATCGTCGAAGCCACTGCGCATGCACGACACGAAAACTGCATTTGGGTTTTGCGTTGGGAATGCTATTTGACCGATTTAGCGGGAGTCTGAATAGCGGCCCCAAAAGCTTTGCGTCAGCAAGCATGGCGGCATCCATCGAAGCGCAGCTAACTACTAGCACTACGGTGGCTACTTCTAGCCACCGTACTAGCACCATACTGGGTTCGATTTATGGTAACGCGTGAAGTTCGTAAGCTTGGAGAAGTGACTGCGGTTATCGCTTTCTCTCAACTAGTGTGTGTTATGAAGATTGATTCATTAGACGCCTCTGATTCCGAATTCGATTTTGAATTTTATGGCTCGTAGGCTTAACACGGCTAAGCTTGGCTGGTGAAGGCACGTAAAGTTGGTTTGCTGAAAACTTAGCGCAGCTAATTGTTTGCTTCATACAGAAGAACCTCCAAATGTAAGTAAACGAGAAATACAAGCAAGTCAAAAACTATTCCTATCATAAAATGGTATATTTTATTGATGGTGTATGGGGTCCCGTACGTGACGATTCTCGTGAGCAGCGCTTGTATAATTCTCGTGCAGTGTTCGTTGAGTCCGTGACTTTTGCTCGTAACCCTTTTGATAAGGTGGGTTATTTGTTGCACTGTTCTCTGAATTTTTTCCAACTCTGCTCCCCCGGCCCCGCCCTTTTAAATCAGGCGTCCTAGGATGCGGAGCGTCGTAACCTGCGAAATCGTGATGCCTCCCACCTTTACTAGCAGGTCTGGTATCTGCTGCGGTTGTCGGCTCTTGTGCGCTTTCTTAGCGACAAGAGCTCCGACTTTTCAGGTGCGCGCGTCAGTCCACATGCTTCCAGGTACTTTTCCGTAGTGTCAATCGCTTCATGCAGGGCATCTTGCTGTTTACCTGTCGACCATCCCGTATTACAGATGGTGAAGGTCGTCAGCCTATATTGCGTGACCAATCCCTTCTATTTGCTTCAGTTGCTTGGGTAGCGAGCACATCGCCAGATTGAATAGCGTCGGCGAAATGACGGAGCCTTGTGGCGTTCCCTTTCGCAGTATGTCAAATTTCTCAGAGCGTAAGTTGCCTATCCCCACGGTGGCTGTTTCCTCTTTCAGAAAACCTTTGATGTAATTATATATTTTTTCGGCACAGTTATATACGTTGAGGTGTTGCAGTGTGGTTTCGTGTGACACGTTGTCGAAAGCCCCTTTCACGTCAAGTGCGAGGATGCCTCTTTTGCTGTGTATGTCCAGTTTGTCGATGATTTTTTCCTTGATCTGCAGCAACACGTCTTGCGTGGACAGGTGAGCTCTAAATCCAAACATGGTGTTTGGGACGTGTCCGTTGTCTTCGAGATATTCGATCATGCGGTTGTGCACCATGTGCTCGTAGAGTTTGCCAGCACACGAGGTGAGCGATATGGGTCGAAGGTTCTGCTCGCTGATGGGATTGTTCGGTTTAGGTATCATGGTTACTTCGGCATGTTTCCATTCCGGTGGTACTTTACCGTGTTCCCAGCACTCGTTGATGCACTATAAGAGTGCATCTACAGAGGGTCCTTCAAGGTTCCGTAGGATCTTGTTTATTCTGTCGTACCCCGGCGCCATGCCGCGGGTGAGTTTGCTCAATGCCCTCTCGATTTCTGCTTCTGTGAATGGCCGATCCAGTTCTATACTTGGGTTACCTCGATACTCGTTGGAGTGCGAATCTACAGTTATGTTCCGCTCCGTACCGAGGAACTTCTTCACTTTGATAATGTCTTCCTCTTTCCCCGGGTGCTTGTGTACGAGCCTCGGCACTTTCTGTTTTGTGGCGTTCTTGTTCTCTTTCTTCCATAGGAGAGTCTTGAGTACTGCCCAAGTGCGCTTGCTGCTTAAGGTCCCTTGAAGCTTATTTTATGTTTCGCGCCAGTTCTTTCTATCAAGTTGTTTAGAGTACTCTTGAGTTTCCTTGATCAGCTTGGAGATTCGAATTTTGAGTTTCCGGTGGCACTTTTTACGCTGCCAGCGTTTCGCGAGACCCCTCCGCGCCTCCCACAGGTGGAGTAAGTGGGGGTCGACCACGGGGGTGTCTTGCGACAGCAGGATTGTCCTCGTATGCTTCTCGGCTCTTTCCACGACTCCTCTGATCCATATTTCTATGTCGTCTATCGTCACATTAATGGCGCTCTCGTCTTTGCGAAAGGCCTGCCAGTCCGTGATCTTGGCTTTTCCGATCTTCATCGTTGCTTTGTGGTGCGGAATGATAGTTTGCACTATATAATGGTCGCTACCGAGATTCTCGTTCATGCAGCTCCACTCATACTGTTTGTGTCCGTGTACGAATGTGAGGTCGGGGTTGGTCTTTCTGGATACACTGTTGCCGATGCGCGTAGGTGTCTGCGGGTCGTTGAGTAGCGTCAAGAGGTGTTGGGCTACGTTGTGCACATCTTCTTCTTTGTTCTTTGAGGCCGCATAACCCCACGCCGCATGGGGAGCATTAAAATCTCCAACGACTATCAGCCCATTACCCTTGCTCAGCTTCTTCACCTCTCGCATTAGCTTGTCTAGGTCCTTTAGGTGATCCTTTGGTGGGCTGTACACGTTCAACACAAAGAGGCTTTGCTGGTTTTTTTTCTCGGGTACGATTTCGACGAGGGTGTGTTCGATGCGGTCTTGGATGTCGTGTCGTTGAGCGTTGATGGCCTTCTTAGTCAGGATTGCTGTCCTCGTTTTACCGTCAGTGGCGTTAGTGAGGTAGCCACTGACCTTGAAGTGTTCAGCTTCGGTTTCTTATGAGGCCATAATATGTGGGTCAAACTGCGTGCAGAATTCTACAAGGTTGCTTCTCTTACTTCGGATGGAATATTGAATGACAGTTCCATTGCCAAATTTTTAGCCTTGGGTATTGCTTGTTGTTATCTTTTTTTTTAGTTAGCCTCGCCATCTTGTTCGCTTAGGGTCTGCATGATCTTGACTTCTCTCGCAGGGTACTTAGGCTTCTTGCGAGTATTATCTATTTTTTCTAGCATGTGGATACGTTGACTGAAACTTTCTCCGGATTGTGTCATTTTGTTCTGTAGAGCCTGAATCTGGTTCTCTATTTCGCTCTTGAGAGATTTTAACCCAGTCTCTGTCATCTGTGTTACCGTGGTTTGCATAACCTGCGCTGCTGTGGACAGTGTGGTTTCCATCATGGCGGTCACGTTGGCGTTGATGCTGTCTTCAAGTGTCTTGAGGTCATTCTGGGTTATCACCGCTTGGTTCGACATTGATGGCTCTGGTCGTGTTGGTGACGATGGTCGTGGTGGGGATGAAGGCCGCGGCAGTGGTGTTTGCGATTGCTGGGTCTGTTCTCTCCGTAGTTCTATTACTCGAAACAGGTGTTCGGCTGTTTTTCTGTGCTGGCTTCTTTGTGTCTTCTTCTTTTGCTGCTCTAGCTCGCTTCAATTCATCGTTCTGTCTTCGGAGAATCATTATCGTGTCTTCGTACCTCGAGTGTCTTGGGTTTGAACGCCAGTATTTTCCTCGACGTCTGATTGTGCCCTGTGACGACGTTGGCCCAGCTTACCTTGCGCTGGGTGTTGTGTCGATCCCGACTTGGATCTGGATCTTTTTGTCTACTCGGTCTCATTCGGTGACTGTGGCGATGGTGACATGGTCATCATGTGCTCTTTGTCATTGGTAGTTACTACGCTGGCCTGCTACCAGAAGCTTCTCTGTCTCGATCTTGACCGCTCCCTGACTCTCAACGGTGGCGGGGCCGGCAAAGTCCTATTCTAAAGCTCTTCACTCCTGCGTGCCCCAACGCTAACACCCGCAAAGCTCTTCGCGGTGCCTTTTCTAAAATTCTATAGGCAATATTCTAGAGACCATAACCCACATCGTACCGCATGGGGGCCAACTGAAGTCAACGTTTTATCCCTAGATTGGCCCTTCAAAAATATCAATAGACTGAGGAAAATCCCCAGGGTATAACTATGTAGTTGTCACCACTTCACCTTTAGCAGTCTATCCACCTATCTATCCTAACCCACTATCCGTGTTAGGATCGAAACGTTTGATGATTGCAAAACAGAGTAGCGTGCATGTCTGCAGGCAACTTAAGGTTCGCTCCTACGACTTATTCAGCCCCTTTGTAGGAGCCAAGATAAAGCGGTTGGTGCCACTGTGTTATGATTTCTCTTAACCACAGCAGCGGTTAGTTTGCCTCCGAGCCAGGCGATACGGGGTGAGGAGGAGCCCGGTGGGTAAGCGCTCAGGCAGCCGCGTCAACGGCCTCATCACCTCGTAAGCCCTGGTGGGCCAGGAGCCCATATGATACGTTTCGCTGTTGGATCATTGGCAGCCCGTCTTAGAATTTGACTGGCTAAGCGGGAGATCTTCCTTGCCAGGCAATGATCACGTGCTTTACGGGAGTCTATGATGATGATTCTTAAATTGGGGTCCGCAACAGCAAGCCCTATCACTACCTCAGCTCGCGCTGAATTTGGGCTCGGAAGGAGAGCCCATCAACATGCTTTTCCAGGTGGTCGACAGCGGCCGTGTAAAATCCCGTGGGTGACGGCCCTGTTACGTCTGTTCCACCGGCTCGGCAGCCACGTTGTCTTTCAGGCGCCCAAACCCGCGCCTGTCTGCTTTCGTGCGGGTCGGTGTTATGAGGTAGCGGAGGGACCTAGAGCATATGACGCCAGTTTCGGGATGCGCTTAACCTTCTCGGGAGTGCAATCGTGTTGGATATGTAAACGATTGAGCAGGCGGCGCCCGGGGGCCGTCTGCACGTGCCGCGTGTGTTGGTTCACGAGGTGGGCCCCCCGCAACTCCTGGTAGGAGTCGAGAAACCCCGAAGGCTCGTGTTTGGCATTAGAGGTACGTAGCCACCGGGAGATATAGGGCTCACTTAGTTGTCTTGCGGTTGATGGGTTTTCGTTCTCTATGCTTCCTCGGGATGTCCAGTTAAAGCTGCGTCTTGCGGCCGGCAATTTGTACAATGTCCGCATGTGACAGGCGATCGCTCCCCGTTTTGTCGTATTTTGTGTACTTTTGCATTGCCCCAGGCACACTTTTTTTGCTTTTTGTAGCCCCCACTACTCCAACCAGCTTAAATCGCCCCCTCTTTTTCAACGGCAGGGCTGAAACGTGCTCCATGCAGCAAAGCGGGGAAGCAGACAGCCAGCGTGTCTCCTCCGGTATTCGACGGCAGCGCAAGGCGCGGCCCACCGCATTTTTGCCTGAGCGCCTCCCATCGAAACGCGCCGCACTCTGGATACTACCCAGCCTTCTGGAACACTAGCCCAGTGCTCCGCTCCGGCTTCGGACAAACCCCGGCGAAATCCGTGACTGCGGCCAGTGGCGCAGTCACGGATTTCGGAGTCACTAAAAGGATGCACTACTATCGAACATGGTCGCGCTTCGGGAATCGCTTGCGAACATGCGCCGCCGCGGTGGCTCAATGGTTACGGTGTTGGGCTGGTGGCATGAAAAGACGCGAGTTCGATCCCGACGGCAGTGGTTGCATTTCTGCTAGAGGCCCGTTTACAGTGCGATGTCAGTGCATGTCAAAGGAATCCACGTGGTCTATACATTCCGGAGTATTCCTCTACAGTGTCCCTCATATCTCGAGTCGGATTTGAGATGTTATACCACGTAAAGTGAGCAGGCAAAGGCTGGCGAATAAGCAAAGTGAGCTTTATGTAATGATAGCCCAAGAGAATTAGGTCAGGCTACAAAATATGGCAGCTTGCCAGAAGGTGGTCCCGTGACCAGAATCAACTGCGCCTAAGCTGTGTTAACTCGCCGCGCCTGATATTCGAAGAAAGCTACTACATCCGCGTCGTTTGATATGCGCCATGCCTACATAAAATTTCCAGCGCTCTTTATGATGGCAAGGCGTCGCTATTCTCTAGCGACTACGTCATGTGAGCTCATGATGGAGGTAGCAAAGCAGGGCTTCAAAAACCATTTCGTTTGATATGCGTCATGCCTGGGCAGAAAGCAGGGCACTCGAATGAACTTTGGTCACGTTAGCCTAATCACTAGTGATCACCCCATGTGAACTCACTTAGTGAGGACCAGAGCGAGCTACGAAAACCATTTCGTTTGATATGCGTGAAGCCAAGGGACGAAATAAAGCAGCATGTCAGTTGGTGGTCACGTGACCTGAATCACTTGTGCATAGGCCATGTGAACTCGTCACGATGATGTTCGGAGAGCTACATCTGTGTCGTGTGATATGCATCATGCCTATATAGAAAGTTTCCAGCGCTCTTTACGATGGTCATGCGTCGCTAGTTACTTAGTCAGGTGACCTCATCATATTGGTAGCGGGCCAGTGCTTCAAAAACCATTTCGTTTGATATGCATAAGCCCTGTGTAGAAGAGCAGTGCACTCGACTGAACTTTGGCCGCGTGACCATGATCCCTAGTGATCATACCTTGTAAGCTCATTATAGTGATAACCAGAGTGAGCGACGGAAACCATGTCGTTTGATATGAATGAAGCCAGGTTACAAAATAGGGCAGCATGTCAGGTGGTCACGTGACGAAAATCACTAGTGACTCTGTCATGTGAACTGGTGCTCCTAGCCAAGCAGGGCTTTCAGAGCCGTTTGATATGCGTCATGTCTTCGGAAAAAAAGATGCACTGCGCGAATGTGGTCTCGTGAGTGGAATCACTATTGAGTCCATGCGAGATCATTGTGGCTTCAAAAACCGTTTCGTGTTATGTGCATGACGCTTGAATGTGATTGTGTTTCACTACATATTTAATCCCCTTGGATGCGTTCAATTATGCAATAAATTGACGCAGGCAAATTTTGGGTTCTGAGCGCAAGCTTTTTAAGCTACTGAAAGAAGCCGTCTGTAATAGCCGGGGTGAAACCCACGTTGTAAAATCGGTGCGGTAAAATCTCATTGCCAAATATAATGCACTGGAGTTACAGATTGGAAGCTTTCTTCATGATGGGGGTGGGGGTACGGTCGCTTCTCGGAACAGCACTTTCTCCCAGGATTCCAAGCGAGTGTTGTCAAAGGACAAGCCAGAGAGCGAGGTCCTGTTGGTGAATACTTTGTTTAGCGCAAAACAACAGACACAAGAAAGACGACAGGACAAGGCGCTACTCTTAACTCAGTCTTTCTTGTGTTTGTTGTTTTGCGCTAAACAAAGTATTCATGCATTCGCACCAACTAGCCCGCCAACGCATTGTGCTCCAGTTGGTGCTCGGACTTTGCAACCCACGTTGAGCGCTCTACTAGGTCCGTTATGTCAGCGTTTTCCCAAGTCGTGCAGTCGCGCGCGTTGACAACGAAATTGTCATTTTCTACCGTATTCCAGCGCGTGGTCATGCACCATGGTCGCGCGCTGGAATATGGTAGAAAATGACATACTTCCGTCAGTATATCTACCAACCGGGAATTCTCAGGTGGTTTGAATAGTTTAAAAATCCCTATAGGGGAAACTCAGGGAATTTGTACTTCTATGAGGGAAGAATAGACGTAATTTTATTAAAAGTGAACGAAAATCGCGCTAATGTTGGCTCCAGTAAGAGAGCGATCGCAACTAATTGTATTTGACGCCGTGTCGTCGGCTGGAAGGGTTTCCACAGTACAGACAACGACCAATTTTCCAGACGCCCGATTTTTCTGACATGCCTGATAATTCGCACGGCTTCGCGGCACCACAACGTACCGTACCCATAGCGTCAATGTATAAGAACTTCTGAAATTTCGGACGCGAGAACCCTTCGCCGTCCGATTTTCCGGACTTTTTGCCGTGACCGCGGGTCTGAAACGGCATTAAAGCCACCACCATGGCCGCCATATCGATTACCTTCAGAAATGTATTATGGCTAATACATTTCTGTATTATTGTCACCTTAATACAGAAATGTTACGTGGTGAAGCATACGCGAAAGCATTGCGGTGAAGCATAAGCGTGGGAAGGGGCAATTGTCATGGGACACAGTATGTATTCCTTAACTATAAGAACTACATAGCGGGGCACACGCGCCATGACCACCTTTGCCTGGGCGTGCATCGAAGACGGTAACAGCGCCTTCTGCTAAATCAAGGTAGATCAGAGATGAGAGCACGCGACGAACATTTAACCTCCGCCGCCTGATACAGACACGGAATGGCCTTTGCTGCCCTCTAGGCCCGTGGCCTGCCAGTGGGCCCTAGTGGGCACCCTCCTGTCACTAACCTGTGCTTCGTTCAATTTCAGAAATTTCTCGGCTCAGCTTGGCTGCTGGCTCGCCCCTACTAAAATGACCGCCAAAGAAAAAGGAGCGCCGCAAGATTGAAAAGGTGGCTTCTGACACAACGGGTTGGCAGTGGAATTGCATGGGCACGTCATTCAGATCTGCACGTTTATTAGCAATATAGTGGCGCTGTCTAACCGCTGACGTACCACAGCACACCTTTTTATAAATATTTCGCGAGGTCGGCATAATTTTGCATTTCTTGGCCTGTCGCTGCAACGATGTCGGGAACTCTGCTCGCGCAGATTTTCGCCCCTGCCTGGATGAAAGTTTTGTGGTAAGTGATAATTATATGCACATATCTTTCGGTTTCTTTTAAAGTGTACCGTGTTAACAGCTACTGTTATGAAAGGCGAAGGTGTGCAGCCTTTAGGTTTATGCTGCAAATGTAATCGACTTGAATACTGATTACTGTGTCTGCTGCTTTTTCTTATAGTTGTAAATATACATTGTTCAAATGGACCTTACAAGTCTGTAGAGTATTGTTGAATCTTGTAGGGTAAAATATTTCTTGTGTGTTTCGGCACGTACTCGATGAAACCAGACCATATTCTGGGTTTTCTCGTGCCGAAACTGCCATTCGATAACGAAGCATCGCATAGAGCAGTAGGCATGACTGTTTGGCACGTACTCGATGAAACCAGAGCAAATTCTCGGTTTTTTCGGGCCGAAACTGACATTCGATAACGAGGCAGCGCATTGTGCATTAGGCATGACGTTTTGGCATGTACTCGTTGAAACCAGAGCAGATTCTGGGTTTTCTCGTGCCAAAACTACCGATCGATAATCAGCCGCAGTGTCGTGGGATAGCTCTCATGTTTGCGAACGTGCTCGTTTATAGTTGTTCACACTTAAAATTAAAACTTTCCCTTGCATGCAACATTGCATCAAATCAGCGACAGCCATGATTGTGCTCGGTTTTTGCTAAGTATTGACATGGCTAGCTGAGGTGACTGAAACAGCTGCACCCTCCTGTCACTAACCTGTGTTTCTTTCAATTTCAGAAATTTCTCGGCTCAGCTTGGCTGGTGGCTCGCACCTACTAAAATGACTGCCAATAAAAAGGGAGCGCCGCAAGATTGCAAAGGTGGCTTCTGACACAACGGTTTGGTAGTGGAATTGCGTGGGCGCGTTATTCAGATCTGCACGTTTATTAGCAATATAGTGGCGCTTTCTAACCGCTGACGTACCACAGCATACCTTTTTATAAATATTTCGCGAGATCAGCATAATTTGGCATTTCTTGACCTCGCGCTGCAACGATGTCGGGAACTCCGCTCGCGAAGATTTTCGCGCCTGCCTGGATGAAAGTTTTTTGGTAAGTGATAATTATATGCACATATCTCTGGGTTTCTTTTAAAGTGTACCGTGTTAACCATTACCATTATAAAAGGCGAAGCTGTGCAGCCTTTAGTTTTATGCTGCAAATGTAATCGACTTAAATACTGATTACTGTGACTGCTGCTTTTTGTTATAGTTGTAGATATACATTGTTCAAACGGACCTTACAAGTCTGTAGAGTATTGTTGCATTTTGTGGGGTAAAACATTTCTTGTGTATTTCGGGACACAGGTTGCTTCTCTTCCTTCGGATAGAAGGACAGTTCCATTGCCAAAGTTTGAGCCGTGGGTGCTGCTTGTAGTCATCTTTCTCTTTAGTTAGCCGAGCCATCTTGTTCGCTTAGGTTCTGCATAATCTTGGCTTCTCTCGCAGGGTACTTAGGCTTCTTGCGAGTATTATCTCTTTCTTCTAGCACGTGGATGCGTTGACTGAAACTTTCTCCCGATTGAGTCATTTTGTTCTGTAGGGCCCGAATCTGGTTGTCGATTTCGCTCTTGACAGATTGGAACCCAGTCTGTATCATCTGTAATACCGTGTTTTGCATAACCTGTGTTACCGTGGACATTGTGGTTTCCGTCATGGCGGTCACGCCGGCGTTGCTGCGGTCTTCATGTGCCTTGAGTTCGTTCTGGGTTATCACTGCTTGTTTCGACAGTGTTGCTGACTTTTGTTGTGTTGCTGAGGATGGTGGTGGTGGCGATGAAGGTCGCTGTAGTGGTGCTTGCAATTGCTGGCCCTTCTCTCTGCGTAGTTGTTCTATTTCTCGCATGAGGTATTCGAGCTGTTTTTCAGTGCTAGCTTCCTTCTCTTGTGTCTTCTTCTTTTGCTGTTCTAGCTCTCGCTTCAATTCATCGTTCTTTCTTCGGAGAATCATCGTCTCCTCTTACCTGGGGTGTGTTGTGGTTTGAACGCCATTATTTTCCCTCGACGTTTGATTGTGCCCTGTGATGACGTTGGGCCGGTTACCTTGCGCTGGGTATTGTCGTGTTCCACGTCCGTTGCCGGTATCCGGGGATGCTCTGTTCTCTTTCCCTCGATCTCGATCCCGACTTGGATCTGAATCTTTTTCTCTGTTCGGTCTCATTTGGTGACTGTGGCGATGGTGACATGGTCATCATGTGCTCGTTGTCGCTGGTAGTTACTACGCTGGCCTGGTACCGGAATCTTCTCTGTCTCGATCTTGACCGCTCCTTGACTCTCAATGGTGGCGGGGCGGGTTTCAGCTTCCTTCGACAGTCTCTACTCGCCGTTTCATTGGGCATTCCGCAGAGCTTACATTTCGGCTCGCATTGGTGGTATTTTGGATCAGCGTTGTGTACTCCGCAGTTGTCACATAGTTCGTTGTTTGGATTAGGGCAGACGTCTTGTCGGTGTCCTATCTCCCCGCAAATGCTGTGTCCTAGCTCTCATGTTTGCGAACGTTCTCGTTTAGTAGTCATCATCACGTAAAATTAATGCTTTCCCTTGCATGCAACATTGCATCAAATCAACGACAGCCATGATTGTGCTAGGTTGTTCTTGCTAAGTATTGACATGGCTAGCTGAGGTGACTGAAACACCTGCATCCTCCTGTCACTAACCTGTGTTTCGTTCAATTTCAGAAATTTCTCGGCTCAACTTGGCTGCTGGCTCGCACCTACTAAAACGACCGCCAAAGAAAAGGGAGCGCCGCAAGATTGAAAAGGTGGCGTCTGACACAACGGCTTGGCAGTGGAATTGCATCCGCACGTTATTCAGATCTTCACGTTTATTAGCAATATAGTGGCGCTGTCTAACCGCTGACGTACCACAGCATACCTTTTATAAATATTTCGCGAGATCAGCATAATTTCGCATTTCTTGACCTCTGGCAGCAACGATGTCGAGAACTCTGCTCGCGAAGATTTTCGCCCCTGCCTGAATGAAAGTTTTGTGGTAAGTGATAATTATATGCACGTATCTTTCGGTTTCTTTTAAAGTGTACCGTGTTAAACACTACCATTATGAAAGGCGAAGCTGTGCAGCCTTTAGTTTCATGCTGCAAATGTAATCGACTTAAATACCGATTACTGTGACTGCTGCTTTTTCTTATATTTGTAAATATACGTTGTTCAAACGGAGCTTACAAGTCTGCAGAGTATTGCTGCATTTTGTCGGGCAAAACATTTCTTGTGTGTTTCGGGACACAGGTTGCTTCTCTTCCTTCGGTTAGAAGGACAGTTCCATTGCCAAATTTTGAGCCGTGGGTGCTGCTTGTAGTCATCTTTCTCTTTAGTTAGCCGTGCCATCTTGTGCGCTTAGGGTCTGCATAATCTTGGCTTCTCTCGCAGGTTACTTAGGCTTCTTGCGAGTATTATCTCTTTCTTCTAGCATGTGGATGCGTTGACTGAAACTTTCTCCCGATTGAGTCATTTTGTTCTGTAGGGCCCGAATCTGGTTGTCGATTTCGCTCTTGACAGATTGGAACCCAGTCTGTATCATCTGCATTACCGTGTTTTGCATAACCTGTGTTACCGTGGACATTGTGGTTTCCATCATGGCGGTCACGCCGGCGTTGCTGCGGTCTTCATGTGTCTTGAGTTCGTTCTGGGTTATCACTGCTTGTTTCGACAGTGTTGCTGACTTTGGTTGTGTTGCTGAGGATGGTGGGGGTGGCGATGAAGGTCGCGGTAGTGGTGCTTGCAATTGCTGGCCCTTTTCTCTGCGTAGTTGTTCTATTTCTCGCATGAGGTATTCGAGCTGTTTTTCAGTGCTAGCTTCCTTCTCTTGTGTCTTCTTCTTTTGCTGTTCTAGCTCTCGCTTCAATTCGTCGTTCTTTCTTCGGAGAATCATCGTGTCCTCTTACCTCTAGTGTGTTGTGGTTTGAACGCCATTATTTTCCCTCGACGTTTGATTGTGCCCTGTGATGACGTTGGGCCGGTTACCTTGCGCTGGGTATTGTGTTCCACGTCCGTTGCCGGGATCCGGGGGATGCTATGTTCTCTTTCCCTCGATCTCAATCCCGACTTGGATCTGAATCTTTTTGTCTTTTCGGTCTCATTCGGTGACTGTGGTGATGGTGACATGGTCATCATGTGCTCGTTGTCGTTGGTAGTTACTACGCCGGCCTGGTACCAGAATCTTCTCGGTCTCGATCTTGACAGCTCGCTGACTCAATGGTGGCGGGGCCGGTTTCAGCTTCCTTCGACAGTCTCTACTCGCCGTTTCATTGGGCATTCCGCAGAGCTTACATTTCGGCTCGCATTGGTGGTGTTTTGGATCAGCGTTGTGTTCTCCGCAGTTGTCACATAGTTTGTCGTTTGGATTAGGGCAGACGTCTTGTCGGTGTCCTATCTCCCCGCAAATGCTGTGTCCTAGCTCTCATGTTTGCGAACGTTCTCGTTTAGTAGTCGTCCTCACGTAAAATTAAAGCTTTCCCTTGCATGCAACATTGCATCAAATCAAGGGCAGCCATGATTGTGCTCGGTTGTTCTTGCTAAGTATTGACATGGCTAGCTGAGGTGACTGAAACACCTGCATCCTCCTGTCACTAACCTGTGTTTCGTTCAATTTCAGAAATTTCTCGGCTCAACTTGGCTGCTGGCTCGCAAATACTAAAATGACCACCAAAGAAAAGGGAGCGCCGCAAGATTGAAAAGGTGTCTTCTGACACAACGGCTTGGCAGTGGAATTGCATCCGCACGTTATTCAGATCTTCACGTTTATTAGCAATATAGTGGCGCTGTCTAACCGCTGACGTACCACAGCATACCTTTTATAAAGATTTCGCGAGATGAGCATAATTTCGCATTTCTTGACCTCTGGCTGCAACGATGTCGAGAACTCTGCTCGCGCAGATGTTTGGGCCTGCCTGGATTAAAGTTTTGTGGTAAGTGATAATTATATGCACATATCTTTCGGTTTCTTTTTAGGTGTTCCGTGTTAACAGCTACTGTTGTGAAAGGCGAAGCTGTGCAGCCTTTAGCTTTATGCTGCAAATGTAATCGACATAAATACTGATTACTGTGTCTGCTGCTATTTCTTATAGTTGTAAATATACATTGTTCAAATGCACCTTACAAGTCTGTAGAGTATTGTTGAATCTTTTGGGGTAAAGTATTTCTTGTGTGTTACGGCACGTACTCGATGTAACCAGACCATATTCTGGGTTTTATCGTGCTGAAACTGCCATTCGATAACGAAGCATCGCATAGAGCAGTAGGCATGACTGTTTGGCACGTACTCGATGAAACCAGAACGAATGCTGGGTTTTTTCGTGCCGGAACTGCCATTCCATAACGAGGCAGCGCATTGTGCATTAGGCATGACGTTTTGGCATGTACTCGTTGAAACCAGAGCAGATTCTGGGTTTTCTCGTGCCAGAACTACCGATCGATATTCAGCCGCAGTGTCGTGGGATAGCTCTCATGTTTGCGAACGTGCTCGTTTATAGTTGTTCACACTTAAAATTAAAGCTTTCCCTTGCATGCAACATTGCATCAAATCAGCGACAGCCATGATTGTGCTCGGTTCTTGCTAAGTATTGACATGGCTAGCTGAGGTGACTGAAACAGCTGCACCCTCCTGTCACTAACCTGTGTTTCTTTCAATTTCAGAAATTTCTCGGCTCAGCTTGGCTGCTGGCTCGCACCTACTAAAACGACCGCCAAAGAAAAGGGAGGTCCGCAAGATTGAAAAGGTGGCTTCTGACCCAACGGCTTGGCAGTGGAATTGCATGCGCACGTTATTCAGATCTTCACGTTTATTAGCAATATAGTGGCGCTGTCTAACCGCTGACGTACCACAGCATACCTTTTATAAATATTTCGCGAGATCGGCATAATTTGGCATTTCGTGACCTCGCGCTGCAGCGATGTCGGGAACTCTGCTCGCGAAGATTTTCGCGCCTGCCTGGAATGAAAGTTTTGTGGTAAGTGATAATAATATGCACATATCTTTGGGTTTCTTTTAAAGTGTACCGTGTTAACCACTACCATTATGAAAGGCGAAGCTGTGCAGCCTTTAGTTTTATGCTGCAAATGTAATCGACTTAAATACTGATTACTGTGACTGCTGCTTTTTCTTATAGTTGTAAATATACATTGTTCAAACGGACCTTACAAGTCTGTAGAGTATTGTTTCATTTTGTGGGGTAAAACATTTCTTGTGTGTTTCGGGACACAGGTTGGTTCTCTTCCTTCGGTTAGAAGGATAGTTACATTGCCAAATTTTGAGCCGTGGGTGCTGCTTGTAGTCATATTTCTCTTTATTTAGCCGTGCCATCTTGTTCGCTTAGGGTCTGCATAATCTTGGCTTCTCTCGCAGGGTACTTAGGCTTCTTGCGAGTATTATCTCTTTCTTCTAGCATGTGGATGCGTTGACTGGAACTTTCTCCCGATTGAGTCATTTTGTTCTGTAGGGCCCGAATCTGGTTGTCGATTTCGCTCTTGACAGATTGGAACCCAGTCTGTATGATCTGCATTACCGTGTTTTGCATAACCTGTGTTACCGTGGACACTATGGTTTCCATCATGGCGGTCACGCCGGCGTTGCTGCGGTCTTCATATGTCTTGTGTTCGTTCTGGGTTATCACTGCTTGTTTCGGCAGTGTTGCTGACTTTGGTTGTCTTGCTGAGGATGGTGGTGGTGGGGATGAAGGTCGCGGTAGTGGTGCTTGCAAATGCTGGCCCTTTTCTCTGCGTAGTTGTTCTATTTCTCGCATGAGGTATTCGAGCTGTTTTTCAGTGCTAGCTTCCTTCTCTTGTGTCTTCTTCTTTTGCTGTTCTAGCTCTCGCTTCAATTCATCGTTCTTTCTTTGGAGAATCATCGTGTTCTCTTACCTCGAGTCTGTTGTGGTTTGAATGCCATTATTTCCCTTGACGTTTGCGTTTGATTGTGCCCTGTGATGACGTTGGGCCGGTTACCTTGCGCTGGGTATTGTCGTGTTCCACGTCCGTTGCGGGTATCCGGGGGATGCTCTGTTCTCTTTCCCACGATCTCGATCCCGACTTGGATCTGAATCTTTTTGTCTGTTCGGTCTCATTCGGTGACTGTGGCGATGGTGACATGGTCATCATGTGCTCGTTGTCGTTGGTAGTTACTACGCTGGCCTGGTACCAGAATCTCCTCGGTCTCGATCTTGACAGCTCGCTGACTCTCAATGGTGGCGGGGCCGGTTTCAGCTTCCTTCGACAGTCTCTACTCGCCGTTTCATTGGGCATTCCGCAGAGCTTACATTTCGGCTCGCAATGGTGGTATTTTGGATCAGCGTTGTGTTCTCGCTTCTCTTCCTTCGGATAGAAGGACAATTACATTGCCAAATTTTGAGCCGTGGGTGCTGCTTGTAGTCATCTTTCTGTTTAGTTAGCCGTGCCATCTTGTTCACTTGGGGTTTGCATAATCTTGGCTTCTCTCGCAAGGTACTTAGGCTTCTTGCGAGTATTATCTCTTTCTTCTAGCATGTGGATGCGTTGACCGAAACTTTCTCCCGATTGAGTCATTTTGTTCTGTAGGGCCCGAATCTAGTTGTCGATTTCGCTCTTGACAGATTGGAACCCAGTCTGTATGATCTGCATTACCGTATTTTGCATAACCTGTGTTGCCGTGGACATTGTGGTTTCAATCATGGCGGTCACGCCGGCGTTGCTGCGGTCTCCATGTGTCTTGAGTTCGTTCTGGGTTATCACTGCTTGTTTCGACAGTGTTGCTGACTTTGGTTGTGTTGCTGAGGATGGTGGTAGTGGGGATGAATGTCGCGGTAGTGGTGCTTGCAATTGCTGGCCCTTTTCTCTGCGTAGTTGTTCTATTTCTCGGATGAGGTATTCGAGCTGTTTTTCAGTGCTAGCTTCCTTCTCTTGTGTCTTCTTCTTTTGCTGTTCTAGCTCTCGCTTCAATTCATCGTTCTTTCTTTGGAGAATCATCGTGTCCTCTTACCTCGAGTCTGTTGTGGTTTGAATGCCATTATTTCCCTTGACGTTTGCGTTTGATTGTGCCCTGTGATGACGTTGGGCCGGTTACCTTGCTCTGGGTATTGTCGTGTTCCACGTCCGTTGCCGGTATCCGGGGGATTCTCTGTTCTCTTTCCCTCGATCTCGATCCCGACTTGGATCTGAATCTTTTTGTCTGTTCGGTCTCATTCGGTGACTGTGGCGATGGTGACATGGTCATCATGTGCTCGTTGTCGTTGGTAGTTACTACACTGGCCTGGTACCAGTATCATCTCTGTCTCGATCTTGACAGCTCGCTGACTCTCAATGGTGGCGGGGCCGGTTTCAGCTTCCTTCGACAGTGTCTACTCGCCGTTTCATTGGGCATTCCGCTGAGCTTACATTTCGGCTCGCATTGGTGGTATTTTGGATCAGCGTTGTGTTCTCCGCAGTTGTCACATTGTTCGTCGTTTGGATTAGGGCAGACGTCTTGTCGGTGTCCTATCTTCCCGCAAAAGCTGTGTCCTAGCTCATGTTTGCGAACGTTCTCGTTTACTAGTCGTCCTCACGTAAAATTAAAACTTTCCCTTGCATGCAACATTGCATCAAATCAACGGCAGCCATGATTGTGCTCGGTTGTTCTTGCTAAGTATTGACATGGCTAGCTGAGGTGACTGAAACACCCGCATCGTCCTGTCACTAACCTGTGTTTCGTTCAATTTCAGAAATTTCTCGGCTCAGCTTGGCTGCTGGCTCGCACCTACTAAAACGACCGCCAAAGAAAAGCGAGCGCCGCAAGATTGACAAGGTGGCTTCTGACACAACGGCTTGGCAGTGGAATTGCATGCGCACGTTATTCAGATCTTCACGTTTATTAGCAATATAGTGGCGCTGTCTAACCGCTGACGTACCACAGCATACCTTTTACAAATATTTCGCGAGATCAGCATAATTTCGCATTTCTTGACCTCTGGCTGCAACGATGTCGGGAACTCTGCTCGCGAAGATTCTCGCGCCTGCCTGGATGAAAGTTCTGTGGTAAGTGATAATTATATGCACATATCTTTCGGTTGCTTTTAAAGTGTACCGTGTTAACCACTACCGTTATGAAAGGCGCTGTGCAGCCTTTAGTTTTATGCTGCAAATGTAATCGACTTAAATACTGATTACTGTGACTGCTGCTTTTTCTTATAGTTGTAAATATACATTGTTGAAATGGACGTTACAAGTCTGTAGAGTATTGCTGCATCTTGTGGGGTAAAATATTTCTTGTGTGTTTCGGCACGTACTCGATGAAACCAGACCATATTCTGGGTTTTCTCGTGCCGAAACTGCCATTCGATAATGAAGCATCGCATAGAGCAGTAGGCATGACTGTTTGGCACGTACTCGATGAAACCAGAGCAAATTCTGGGTTTTTTCGTGCCGAAACTGACATTCGATAACGAGGCAGTGCATTGTGCATTAGGCATGACGTTTTGGCATGTACTCGTTGAAACCAGAGCAGATTCTGGGTTTTATCGTGCCAGAACTACCGATCGATAATCAGCCGTAGTGTCGTGGGATAGCTCTCATGTTTGCGAACGTGCTCGTTTATAGTTGTTCACACTTAAAATTAAAACTTTCCGTTGCATGCAACATTGCATCAAATCAGCGACAGCCATGATTGTGCTCGGTTCTTGCTAAGTATTGACATGGCTAGCTGAGGTGACTGAAACAGCTGCACCCTCCTGTCACTAACCTGTGTTTCAATTTCAGAAATTGCTCGGCTCAGCTTGGCTGCTGGCTCGCACCTACTAAAATGACTGCCGAAGAAAAGGGAGCGCCGCAAGATTGCAAAGGTGGCATCTGACACAACGGTTTGGCAGTGGAATTGCGTGGGCGCGTTATTCAGATCTGCACGTTTATTAGCAATATAGTGGCGCTTTCTAACCGCTGACGTACCGCAGCATACCTTTTTATAAATATTTCGCGAGATCGGCATAATTTGGCATTTCTTGACCTCGCGCTGCAGCGATGTCGGGAACTCTGCTCGCGAAGATTTTCGCGCCTGCCTGGATGAAAGTTTTGTGGTAAGTGATAATTATATGCACATATCTTTGGGTTTCTTTTAAAGTGTACCGTGTTAACCACTACATTATGAAAGGCGAAGCTGTGCAGCCTTTAGTTTTATGCTGCAAATGTAATCGACTTAAATACTGATTACTGTGACTGCTGCTTTTTCTTATAGTTGTAAATATACATTGTTCAAACGGACCTTACAAGTCTGTAGAGTATTGCTGCATCTTGTGGGGTAAAATATTTCTTGTGTGTTTCGGGACACAGGTTGCTTCTTTTCCTTCGGATAGAATGACTGTTCCATTGCGAAATTTTGAGCCGTGGGTGCTGCTTGTAGTCATCTTTCTCTTTAGTCAGCCGCGCCATCTTGTTCGCTTAAGGTCTGCATAATCTTGGCTTCTCTCGCAGGGTACTTAGTCTTCTTGCGAATATTATCTCTTTCTTCTAGCATGTGGATGCGTTGACTGAAACTTTCTCCCGATTGTGTCATTTTGTTCTGTAGGTCCCGAACCTGGTTGTCGATTTCGCTCTTGACAGATTGGAACCCAGTCTGTATCATCGGCGGTACCGTGTTTTGCATAACCTGTGTTACCGTGGACATTGTGATTTCCATCATGGCGGTCACGCGGGCGTTGCTGCGGTCTTCATGTGTCTTGAGTTCGTTCTGGGTTATCACTGCTTGTTTCGACAGTGTTGCTGACTTTGTTTGTGTTGCTTAGGATGGTGGTGGTGGGGATGAAGGTCGCGTTAGTGGTGCTTGCAATTTCTGGCCCTTTTCTCTGCGTAGTTGTTCTATTTCTCGCATGAGGTATTCGAGCTGTTTTTCAGTGCTAGCTTCCTTCTCTTGTGTCTTCTTTTGGTGTTCTAGCTCTCGCTTCAATTCATCGTTCGTTCTTCGGAGAATCATCGTGTCCTCTTACCTCGAGTGTGTTGTGGTTTGAACGCCATTATTTTCCCTCGACGTTTGATTGTGCCCTGTGATGACGTTGGGCCGGTTACCTTGCGCTGGGTATTGTGTTCCACGTCCGTTGCCGGTATCCGGGGGATGCTCTGTTCTCTTTCCCTCGATCTCGATCCCGACTTGGATCTGAATCTTTTTGTCTGTTCGGTCTCATTCGGTGACTGTGGCGATGGTGACATGGTCATCATGTGCTCGTTGTCGTTGGTAGTTACTACGCTGGCCTGGTACCAGAATCTTCTCTGTCTCGATCATGACAGCTCGCTGACTCTCAATGGTGGCGGGGCCGGTTTCAGCTTCCTTCGACAGTCTCTACTCGCCGTTTCATTGGGCAATCCGCAGAGCTTACATTTCGGCTCGCATTGGTGGTATTTTGGATCAGCGTTGTGTTCTCGCTTCTCTTCCTTCGGATAGAAGGACAGTTACATTGCCAAATTTTGAGCTGTGGGTGCTGCTTGTAGTCATCTTTCTCTTTAGTTAGCCGTGCCATCTTTTTCGCTTAGGGTCTGCATAATCTTGGCTTCTCTCGCAGGGTACTTAGGCTTCTTGCGAGTCTTATCTCTTTCTTCTAGCATGTGGAGGCGTCGACTGAAACTTTCTCCTGATTGAGTCCTTTTGTTCTGTAGGGCCCGAATCTGGTTGTCGATTTCGCTCTTGACAGATTGCAACCCAGTCTGTATCATCTGCATTACCGTGTTTTGCATACCCTGTGTTACCGTGGACATTGTGGCTTCCATCATGGCGGTCACGCCGGCGTTGCTGCGGTCTTCATGTGTCTTGAGTTCGTTCTGGGTTATCACTGCTTGTTTAGACAGTGTTGCTGACTTTGGTTGTGTTGCTGAGGATGGTGGTGGTGGGGATGAAGGTCGCGGTAGTGGTGCTTGCAATTGCTGGCCTATTTCTCTGCGTAGTTGTTCTATTTCTCGCATGAGGTATTCGAGCTGTTTTTCAGTGCTAGCTTCCTTCTCTTGTGTCTTCTTCTTTTGCTGTTCTAGCTCTCGCTTCAATTCATCGTTCTTTCTTTGGAGAATCATCGTGTTCTCTTACCTCGAGTCTGTTGTGGTTTGAATGCCATTATTTCCCTTGACGTTTGCGTTTGATTGTGCCCTGTGATGACGTTGGGCCGGTTACCTTGCTCTGGGTATTGTCGTGTTCCACGTCCGTTGCCGGTATCCGGGGGATTCTCTGTTCTCTTTCCCTCGATCTCGATCCCGACTTGGATCTGAATCTTTTTGTCTGTTCGGTCTCATTCGGTGACTGTGGCGATGGTGACATGGTCATCATGTGCTCGTTGTCGTTGGTAGATACTACGCTGGCCTGGTACCAGTATCATCTGTCTCGATCTTGACAGCTCGCTGACTCTCAATGGTGGCGGGGCCGGTTTCAGCTTCCTTCGACAGTGTCTACTCGCCGTTTCATTGGGCATTCCGCTGAGCTTACATTTCGGCTCGCATTGGTGGTATTTTGGATCAGCGTTGTGTTCTCCGCAGTTGTCACATAGTTCGTCGTTTGGATTAGGGCAGACGTCTTGTCGGTGTCCTATCTTCCCGCAAAAGCTGTGTCCTAGCTCATGTTTGCGAACGTTCTCGTTTACTAGTCGTCCTCACGTAAAATTAAAACTTTCCATTGCATGCAACATTGCATCAAATCAACGGCAGCCATGATTGTGCTCGGTTGTTCTTGCTAAGTATTGACATGGCTAGCTGAGGTGACTGAAACACCCGCATCGTCCTGTCACTAACCTGTGTTTCGTTCAATTTCAGAAATTTCTCGGCTCAGCTTGGCTGCTGGCTCGCACCTACTAAAACGACCGCCAAAGAAAAGGGAGCGCCGCAAGATTGAAAAGGTGGCTTCTGACCCAACGGCTTGGCAGTGGAATTGCATGCGCACGTTTTTCAGATCTTCACGTTTATTAGCAATATAGTGGCGCTGTCTAACCGCTGACGTACCACAGCATACCTTTTATAAATATTTCGCGAGATCAGCATAATTTCGCATTTCTTGACCTCTGGCTGCAACGATGTCGGGAACTCTGCTCGCGAAGATTCTCGCGCCTGCCTGGATGAAAGTTCTGTGGTAAGTGATAATTATATACACATATCTTTCGGTTGCTTTTAAAGTGTACCGTGTTAACCACTACCGTTATGAAAGGCGCTGTGCAGCCTTTAGTTTTATGCTGCAAATGTAATCGACTTAAATACTGATTACTGTGACTGCTGCTTTTTCTTATAGTTGTAAATATACATTGTTCAAACGGACGTTACAAGTCTGTAGAGTATTGCTGCATCTTGTGGGGTAAAATATTTCTTGTGTGTTTCGGCACGTACTCGATGAAACCAGACCATATTCTGGGTTTTCTCGTGCCGAAACTGCCATTCGATAACGAAGCATCGCATAGAGCAGTAGGCATGACTGTTTGGCACGTACTCGATGAAACCAGAGCAAATTCTGGGTTTTTTCGTGCCGAAACTGACATTCGATAACGAGGCAGCGCATTGTGCATTAGGCATGACGTTTTGGCATGTACTCGTTGAAACCAGAGCAGATTCTGGGTTTTATCGTGCCAGAACTACCGATCGATAATCAGCCGCAGTGTCGTGGGATAGCTCTCATGTTTGCGAACGTGCTCGTTTATAGTTGTTCACACTTAAAATTAAAACTTTCCGTTGCATGCAACATTGCATCAAATCAGTGACAGCCATGATTGTGCTCGGTTCTTGCTAAGTATTGACATGGCTAGCTGAGGTGACTGAAACAGCTGCACCCTCCTGTCACTAACCTGTGTTTCAATTTCAGAAATTGCTCGGCTCAGCTTGGCTGCTGGCTCGCACCTACTAAAATGACTGCCGAAGAAAAGGGAGCGCCGCAAGATTGCAAAGGTGGCATCTGACACAACGGTTTGGCAGTGGAATTGCGTGGGCGCGTTATTCAGATCTGCACGTTTATTAGCAATATAGTGGCGCTTTCTAACCGCTGACGTAACGCAGCATACCTTTTTATAAATATTTCGCGAGATCGGCATAATTTGGCATTTCTTGACCTCGCGCTGCAGCGATGTCGGGAACTCTGCTCGCGAAGATTTTCGCGCCTGCCTGGATGAAAGTTTTGTGGTAAGTGATAATTATATGCACATATCCTTGGGTTTCTTTTAAAGTGTACCGTGTTAACCACTACATTATGAAAGGCGAAGCTGTGCAGCCTTTAGTTTTATGCTGCAAATGTAATCGACTTAAATACTATTACTGTGACTGCTGCTTTTTCTTATAGTTGTAAATATACATTGTTCAAACGGACCTTACAAGTCTGTAGAGTATTGCTGCATCTTGTGGGGTAAAATATTTCTTGTGTGTTTCGGGACACAGGTTGCTTCTTTTCCTTCGGATAGAATGACTGTTCCATTGCGAAATTTTGAGCCGTGGGTGCTGCTTGTAGTCATCTTTCTCTTTAGTCAGCCGCGCCATCTTGTTCGCTTAAGGTCTGCATAATCTTGGCTTCTCTCGCAGGGTACTTAGTCTTCTTGCGAGTATTATCTCTTTCTTCTAGCATGTGGATGCGTTGACTGAAACTTTCTCCCGATTGAGTCATTTTGTTCTGTAGGTCCCGAACCTGGTTGTCGATTTCGCTCTTGACAGATTGGAACCCAGTCTGTATCATCGGCGTTACCGTGTTTTGCATAACCTGTGTTACCGTGGACATTCTGATTTCCATCATGGCGGTCACGCGGGCGTTGCTGCGGTCTTCATGTGTCTTGAGTTCGTTCTGGGTTATCACTGCTTGTTTCGACAGTGTTGCTGACTTTGGTTGTGTTGCTGAGGATGGTGGTGGTGGGGATGAATGTCGCGGTAGTGGTGCTTGCAATTGCTGGCCCTTTTCTCTGCGTAGTTGTTCTATTTCTCGCATGAGGTATTCGAGCTGTTTTTCAGTGCTAGCTTCCTTCTCTTGTGTCTTCTTCTTTTGCTGTTCTAGCTCTCGCTTCAATTCATCGTTCTTTCTTTGGAGAATCATCGTGTCCTCTTACCTCGAGTCTGTTGTGGTTTGAATGCCATTATTTCCCTTGACGTTTGCGTTTGATTGTGCCCTGTGATGACGTTGGGCCGGTTACCGTGCGCTGGGTATTGTCGTGTTCCACGTCCGTTGCCGGTATCGGGGGGATGCTCTGTTCTCTTTCCCTCGATCTCGATCCCGACTTGGATCTGAATCTTTTTGTCTGTTCGGTCTCATTCGGTGACTGTGGCGATGGAGACATGGTCATCATGTGCTCGTTGTCGTTGGTAGTTACTATGCTGGCCTGGTACCAGAATCTTGTCTGTCTCGATCTTGACAGCTCGCGACTTTCAATGGTGGTGGGGCCGGTTTCAGCTTCCTTCGACAGTCTCTACTCGCCGTTTCATTGGGCATTCCGCAGAGCTTACATTCCGGCTCGCATTCGTGGTGTTTTGGATCAGCGTTGTGTTCTCCGCAGTTGTCACATAGTTTGTCGTTTGGATTAGGGCAGACGTCTTGTCGGTGTCCTATCTCCCGGAAATGCTGTGTACTAGCTCTCATGTTTGCGAACGTTCTCGTTTAGTAGTCGTCCTCACGTAAAATTAATGCTTTCCCTTGCATGCAACATTGCATCAAATCAACGACAGCCATGATTGTGCTCGGTTGTTCTTGCTAAGTATTGACATGGCTAGCTGAGGTGACTGAAACACTTGCATCCTCCTGTCACTAACCTGTGTTTCGTTCAATTGCAGAAATTTCTCGGCTCAACTTGGCTGCTGGCTCGCACCTACTAAAACGACCGCCAAAGAAAAGGGAGCGCCGCAAGATTGAAAAGGTGGCTTCTGACACAACGGCTTGGCAGTGGAATTGCATCCGCACGTTATTCAGATCTTCACGTTTATCAGCAATATAGTGGCGCTGTATAACCGCTGACGTACCACAGCATACCTTTTATAAATATTTCGCGAGATCAGCATAATTTCGCATTTCTTGACCTCTGGCAGCAACGATGTCGAGAACTCTGCTCGCGAAGATTTGCGCGCCTGCCTGGATGAAAGTTTTGTGGTAAGTGATAATTATATGCTCATATCTATGGGTTTCTTTTAAAGTGTACCGTGTTAAGCACTACCATTATGAAAGGCGAAGCTGTGCAGCCTTTAGTTTTATGCTGCAAATGTAATCGACTTAAATACTGATTACTGTGACTGCTGCTTTTTCTTATAGTTGTAAATATACATTGTTCAAACGGACCTTACAAGTCTGTAGAGTATTGTTGCATTTTGTGGGGTAAAACATTTCTTGTGTGTTTCGGGACACAGGTTGCTTCTCTTCCTTCGGTTAGAAGGATAGTTACATTGCCAAATTTTGAGCCGTGGGTGCTGCTTGTAGTCATATTTCTCTTTAGTTATCCGTGCCATCTTGTTCGCTTAGGGTCTGCATAATCTTGGCTTCTCTCGCAGGGTACTTAGGCTTCTTGCGAGTATTATCTCTTTCTTCTAGCATGTGGATGCGTTGACCGAAACTTTCTCCCGATTGAGTCATTTTGTTCTGTAGGGCCCGAATCTGGCTGTCGATTTCGCTCTTGACAGATTGGAACCCAGTCTGTATGATCTGCATTACCGTGTTTTGCATAACCTGTGTTGCCGTTTACATTGTGGTTTCAATCATGGCGGTCACGCCGGCGTTGCTGCGGTCTTCATGTGTCTTGAGTTCGTTCTGGGTTATCACTGCTTGTTTCGACAGTGTTGCTGACTTTGGTTGTGTTGCTGAGGATGGTGGTGGTGGGGATGAATGTCGCGGTAGTGGTGCTTGCAATTGCTGGCCCTTTTCTCTGCGTAGTTGTTCTATTTCTCGCATGAGGTATTCGAGCTGTTTTTCAGTGCTAGCTTCCTTCTCTTGTGTCTTCTTCTTTTGCTGTTCTAGCTCTCGCTTCAATTCATCGTTCTTTCTTCGGAGAATCATCGTGTCCTCTTACCTCGAGTGTGTGGTGGTTTGAACGCCATTATTCTCCCTGGATGTTTGATTGTGCCCTGTGATGACGTTGGGCCGGTTACCTTGCGCTGGGTATTGTCGTGTTCCACGTCCGTTGCGGGTATCCGGGGGATGCTCTGTTCTCTTTCCCTCGATCTCGATCCCGACTTGGATCTGAATCTTTTTGTCTGTTCGGTCTCATTCGGTGACTGTGGCGATGGTGACATGGTCATCATGTGCTCGTTGTCGTTGTAGTTACTACACTGCCTGGTACCAGAATCTTCTCGGTCTCGATCTTGACAGCTCGCTGACTCTCAATGGTGGCGGGGCCGGTTTCAGCTTCTTTCGACAGTCTCTACTCGCCGTTTCATTGGGCATTCCGCAGAGCTTACATTTCGGCTCGCATTGGTGGTATTTTGGATCAGCGTTGTGTTCTCGCTTCTCTTCCTTCGGATAGAAGGACAATTACATTGCCAAATTTTGAGCCGTGGGTGCTGCTTGTAGTCATCTTTCTGTTTAGTTAGCCGTGCCATCTTGTTCGCTTAGGGTCTGCATAATCTTGGCTTCTCTCGCAGGGTACTTAGGCTTCTTGCGAGTATTATCTCTTTCTTCTAGCATGTGGATGCGTTGACTGGAACTTTCTCCCGATTGAGTCATTTTGTTCTGTAGGGCCCGAATCTGGTTGTCGATTTCGCTCTTGACAGATTGGAACCCAGTCTGTATGATCTGCATTACCGTGTTTTGCATAACCTGTGTTACCGTGGACACTGTGGTTTCCATCATGGTGGTCACGCCGGCGTTGCTGCGGTCTTCATGTGTCTTGAGTTCGTTCTGGGTTATCACTGCTTGTTTCGACAGTGTTGCTGACTTTGGTTGTGTTGCTGAGGATGGTGGTGGTGGGGATGAATGTCGCGGTAGTGGTGCTTGCAATTGCTGGCCCTTTTCTCTGCGTAGTTGTTCTATTTCTCGCATGAGGTATTCGAGCTGTTTTTCAGTGCTAGCTTCCTTCTCTTGTGTCTTCTTCTTTTGCTGTTCTAGCTCTCGCTTCAATACATCGTTCTTTCTTTGGAGAATCATCGTGTCCTCTTACCTCGAGTCTGTTGTGGTTTGAATGCCATTATTTCCCTTGACGTTTGCGTTTGATTGTGCCCTGTGATGACGTTGGGCCGGTTACCGTGCGCTGGGTATTGTCGTGTTCCACGTCCGTTGCCGGTATCCGGGGGATTCTCTGTTCTCTTTCCCTCGATCCCGACTTGGATCTGAATCTTTTTGTCTGTTCGGTCTCATTCGGTGACTGTGGCGATGGTGACATGGTCATCATGTGCTCGTTGTCGTTGGTAGTTACTACGCTGGCCTGGTACCAGTATCATCTCTGTCTCGATCTTGACAGCTCGCTGACTCTCAATGGTGGCGGGGCCGGTTTCAGCTTCCTTCGACAGTCTCTACTCGCCGTTTCATTGGGCATTCCGATGAGCTTACATGTCGGCTCGCATTGGTGGTATTTTGGATCAGCGTTGTGTTCTCCGCAGTTGTCACATAGTTCGTCGTTTGGATTAGGGCAGACGTCTTGTCGGTGTCCTATCTTCCCGCAAAAGCTGTGTCCTAGCTCATGTTTGCGAACGTTCTCGTTTACTAGTCGTCCTCACGTAAAATTAAAACTTTCCATTGCATGCAACATTGCATCAAATCAACGGCAGCCATGATAGTGCTCGGTTGTTCTTGCTAAGTATTGACATGGCTAGCTGAGGTGACTGAAACACCTGCATCGTCCTGTCACAAACCTGTGTTTCGTTCAATTTCAGAAATTTCTCGGCTCAACTTGGCTGCTGGCTCGCAGCTACTAAAACGACCGCCAAAGAAAAGGGAGCGCCGCAAGATTGAAAAGGTGGCTTCTGACCCAACGGCTTGGCAGTGGAATTGCATGCGCACGTTATTCAGATCTTCACGTTTATTAGCAATATTGTGGCGCTTTCTAACCGCTGACGTACCGCGCATACCTTTTTATAAATATTTCGCGAGATCAGCATAATTTCGCATTTCTTGACCTCTGGCTGCAACGATGTCGAGAACTCTGCTCGCGCAGATTTTCGGGCCTGTCTGGATTAAAGTTTTGTGGTAAGTGATAATTACATGCACATATCTTTCGGTTGCTTTTAAAGTGTACCTTGTTAACCACTACCGTTATTAAAGGCACTGTACAGCCTTTAGTTTTATGCTGCAAATGTAATCGACTTAAATACTGATTACTGTGACTGCTGCTTTTTCTTATATTTGTAAATATACATTGTTCAAACGGACGTTACAAGTCTGTAGAGTATTGCTGCATCTTGTGGGGTAAAATATTTCTTGTGTGTTTCGGCACGTACTCAATGAAACCAGACCATATTCTGGGTTTTCTCGTGCCGAAACTGACATTCGATAACGAAGCATCGCATAGAGCAGTAGGCATGACTGTTTGGCACGTACTCGATGAAACCAGAGCAAATTCTGGGTTTTTTCGTGCCGAAACAGAGATTTGATAACGAGGCAGCGCATTGTGCATTAGGCATGACGTTTTGGCATGTACTCGTTGAAACCAGAGCAGATTCTGGGTTTTCTCGTGCCAGAACTACCGATCGATATTCAGCCGCAGTGTCGTGGGATAGCTCTCATGTTTGCCAACGTGCTCGTTTATAGTTCACACTTAAAATTAAAACTTTCCCTTGCATGCAACATTGCATCAAATCAGCGACAGCCATGATTGTGCTCGGTTCTTGCTAAGTATTGACATGGCTAGCTGAGGTGACTGAAACACCTGCATCGTCCTGTCACTAACCTGTCTTTCGTTCAATTTCAGAAATTTCTCGGCTCAGCTTGGCTGCTGGCTCGCACCTACTAAAACAACCGCCAAAGAAAAGGGAGCGCCGCAAGATTGAAAAGGTGGCTTCTGACACAACGGCTTGGCAGTGGAATTGCATCCGCACGTTATTCAGATCTTCACGTTTATTAGCAATATAGTGGCGCTGTATAACCGCTGACGTACCACAGCATACCTTTTGTAAATATTTCGCGAGATCAGCATAATTTCGCATTTCTTGACCTCTGGCAGCAACGATGTCGAGAACTCTGCTCGCGAAGATTTTCGCGCCTGCCTGGATGAAAGTTTTGTGGTAAGTGATAATTATATGCTCATATCTTTGGGTTTCTTTTAAAGTGTACCGTGTTAACCACTACCATTATGAAAGGCGAAGCTGTGCAGCCTTTAGTTTTATGCTGCAAATGTAATCGACTTAAATACTGATTACTGTGACTGCTGCTTTTTCTTATAGTTGTAAATATACATTGTTCAAACGGACCTTACAAGTCTGTAGAGTATTGTTGCATTTTGTGGGGTAAAACATTTCTTGTGTGTTTCGGGACACAGGTTGCTTCTCTTCCTTCGGTTAGAAGGATAGTTACATTGCCAAATTTTGAGCCGTGGGTGCTGCTTGTAGTCATATTTCTCTTTAGTTAGCCGTGCCATCTTGTTCGCTTAGGGTCTGCATAATCTTGGCTTCTCTCGCAGGGTACTTAGGCTTCTTGCGAGTATTATCTCTTTCTTCTAGCATGTGGAATCGTTGACTGGAACTTTCTCCCGATTGAGTCATTTTGTTCTGTAGGGCCCGAATCTGGTTCTCGATTTCGCTCTTGACAGATTGCAACCCAGTCTGTATCATCTGCATTACCGTGTTTTGCGTAACCTGTGTTACCGTGGGCATTGTGGTTTCCATCATGGCGGTCACGCGGGCGTTGCTGCGGTCTTCATGTGTCTTGAGTTCGTTCTGGGTTATCGCTGCTTGTTTCGACAGTGTTGCTGACTTTGGTTGTGTTGCTGAGGATGGTGGTGGTAGGGATGAAGGTCGCGGTAGTGGTGCTTGCAATCGCTGGCCCTTTTCTCTGCGTAGTTGTTCTATTTCTCGCATAAGGTATTCGAGCTGTTTTTCAGTGCTAGCTCCCTTCTCTTGTGTCTTCTTCTTTTGGTGTTCTAGCTCTCGCTTCAATTCATCGTTCGTTCTTCGGAGAATCATCGTGTCCTCTTACCTCGACTCTGTTGTGGTTTGAACGCCATTATTTTCCCTCGACGTTTCATTGTGCCCTGTGATGACGTTGGTCCGGTTACCTTGCGCTGGGTATTGTGTTCCACGCCCGTTGCCGGTATCCGGGGGATGCTCTGTTCTCTTTCCCTCGATCTCGATCCCGACTTGGATCTGAATCTTTTTGTCTGTTCGGTCTCATTCGGTGACTGTGGCGATGGTGACATGGTCATCATGTGCTCATTGTCGTTGGTAGTTACTACGCCGGCCTGGTACCAGAATCTTCTCTGTCTCGATCTTGACAGCTCGCTGACTCTCAATGGTGGCGGGGCCGGTTTCAGCTTCCTTCGACAGTCTCTACTCGCCGTTTCATTGGGCATTCCGCAGAACTTACATTCCGGCTCGCATTGGTGGTGTTTTGGATCAGCGTTGTGTTCTCCGCAGTTGTCACATAGTTTGTCGTTTGGATTAGGGCAGACGTCTTGTCGGTGTCCTATCTCCCGCAAATGCTGTGTGCTAGCTCTCATGTTTGCGAACGTTCTCATTTAGTAGTCGTCCTCACGTAAAATTAATGCTTTCCCTTGCATGCAACATTGCATCAAATCAACGACAGCCATGATTGTGCTCGGTTGTTCTTGCTAAGTATTGACATGGCTAGCTGAGGTGACTGAAACACCTGCATCCTCCTCTCACTAACCTGTGTTTCGTTCAATTTCAGAAATTTCTCGGCTCAACTTGGCTGCTGGCTCGCACCTACTAAAACGACCGCCAAAGAAAAGGGAGCGCCGCAAGATTGAAAAGGTGGCTTCTGACACAACGGCTTGGCAGTGGAATTGCATCCGCACGTTATTCAGATCTTCAAGTTTATTAGCAATATAGTGGCGCTGTCTAACCGCTGACGTACCACAGCATACCTTTCATAAATATTTCGCGAGATCAGCATTATTTCGCATTTCTTGACCTCTGGCTGCAACGATGTCGAGAACTCTGCTCGCGCAGATTTTCGGGCCTGCCTGGATTAAAGTTTTATGGTAAGTGATAATTATATGCACATATCTTTCGGTTTCTTTTTAGGTGTTTCGTGTTAACAGCTACTGTTGTGAAAGGCGAAGCTGTGCAGCATTTAGCTTTATGCTGCAAATGTAATCGATATAAATACTGATTACTGTGTCTGTTGCTTTTTGTTATAGTTGTAAATATACATTGTTCAAATGGACCTTACAAGTCTAGAGTATTGTTGAATCTTGTGGGGTAAAGTATTTCTTGTCTGTTTCGGCACGTACTCGATGTAACCAGACCATATCCTGGGTTTTCTCGTGCTGAAACTGCCATTCGATAACGAAGCATCGCATAGAGCAGTAGGCATGACTGTTTGGCACGTACTCGATGAAACCAGAACGAAATCTGGGTTTTTTTCGTGCCGAAACTGCCATTCCATAACGAGGCAGCGCATTGTGCATTAGGCATGACGTTTTGGCATGTACTCGTTGAAACCAGAGCAGATTCTGGGTTTTCTCGTGCCAGAACTACCGATCGATATTCAGCCGCAGTGTCGTGGGATAGCTCATATGTTTGCCAACGTGCTCGTTTATAGTTGCTCACACTTAAAATTAAAACTTTCCCTTGCATGCAACATTGCATCAAATCAGCGGCAGCCATGATTGTGCTCTGTTCTTGCTAAGTATTGACATGGCTAGTTGTGGGGACTGAAACAGCTGCACCCTTCTGCCACTAACCTGTGTTTCTTTCAATTTCGGAAATTTCTCGGCTCAACTTGGCTGCTGGCTCGCACCTACTAAAATGACTGCCAAAGAAAAGGGAGCGCCGCAAGATTGCAAAGGTGGCTTCTGACACAACGGTTTGGCAGTGGAATTGGGAAGGCGCGTTATTCAGATCTGCACGTTTATTAGCAATATTGTGGCGCTTTCTAACCGCTGACGTACCGCGCATACCTTTTTATAAATATTTCGCGAGATCGGCATAATCTGGCATTTCTTGACCTCGCGCTGCAACGATGTCGGGAACTCTGCTCGCGAAGATTTTCGCATCTGCCTGGATAAAAGTTTTGTGGTAAGTGATAATTATATGCACATATCTTTGGGTTTCTTTTAAAGTGTACCGTGTTAACCACTACCGTTATGAAAGGCGAAGCTGTGCAGCCTTTAGTTTTATGCTGCAAATTTATACGACTTAAATACTGATTACTGTGACTGCTGCTTTTTCTTATAGTTGTAAATATACATTGGTCAAACGGACCTTACAAGTGTGTAGAGTATTGTTGCATTTTGTGGGGTAAAACTTTTCTTGTGTGTTTCGGGACACAGGTTGCTTCTCTTCCTTCGGATAGAAGGACAGTTACATTGCCAAATTTTGAGCCTTGGGTGCTGCTTGTAGTCATCTTTCTCTTTAGTTAGCCGTGCCATCTTGTTCGCATAGGGTCTGCATAATCTTGGCTTCTCTCGCAGGGTACTTAGGCTTCTTGGGAGTATTATCTCTTCTAGCATGTGTATGCGTTGACTGAAACTTTCTCCCGATTGAGTCATTTTGTACTGTAGGGCCCGAATCTGGTTGTCGATTTCGCTCTTGACAGATTGGAACCCAGTCTATCATCTGCATTACCGTGTTTTGCATAACCTGTGTTACCGTGGACATTGTGGTTTCCATCATGGCGGTCACGCCGGCGTTGCTGCGGTCTTCATGTGTCTTGAGTTCGTTCTGGGTTATCACTGCTTGTTTGGACAGTGTTGCTGACTTTGGTTGTGTTGCTGAGGATGGTGGTGGTAGCGAGGAAGTTCGCGGTAGTGGTGCTTGCAATTGCTGGCCCTTTTCTCTGCGTAGTTCTATTTCTCGCATGAGGTATTTGAGCTGTTTTTCAGTGCTAGCTTCCTTCTCTTGTGTCTTCTTCTTTTGCTGTTCTAGCTCTCGCTTCAATTCATCGTTCTTTCTTCGGAGAATCATCGTGTCCTCTTACCTGGGGTGTGTTGTGGTTTGAACGCCATTATTTTCCCTCGACGTTTGATTGTGCCCTGTGATGACGTTGGGGCGGTTACCTTGCGCTGGGTATTGTCGTGTTCCACGTCCGTTGCCGGTATCCGGGGGATGCTCTGTTCTCTTTCCCTCGATCTCGATCCCGACTTGGATCTGAATCTTTTTGTCTGTTCGGTCTCATTCGGTGACTGTGGCGATGGTGACATGGTCATCATGTGCTCGTTGTCGTTGGTAGTTACTACGTTGGCCTGGTACCGGAATCTTCTCTGTCTCGATCTTGACCGCTCCCTGACTCTCAATGGTGGCGGGGCCGGTTTCAGCTTCCTTCGACAGTCTCTACTCGCCGTTTCATTGGGCATTCCGCTGAGCTTACATTTCGGCTCGCATTGGTGGTATTTTGGATCAGCGTTGTGTTCTCCGCAGTTGTCACGTAGTTCGTCGTTTGGATTAGGGCAGACTTCTTGTCGGTGTCCTATCTCCCCGCAAAAGCTGTGTCCTAGCTCTCATGTTTGCGAACGTTCTCGTTTACTAGTCGTCCTCACGTAAAATTAAAACTTTCCCTTGCATGCAACGTTGCATCAAATCAACGGCAGCCATGATTGTGCTCGGTTGTTCTTGCTAAGTATTGACATGGCTAGCTGAGGTGACTGAAACACCTGCATCCTCCTGTCACTAACCTGTGTTTCGTTCAATTTCAGAAATTTCTCGGCTCAACTTGTATGCTGGCTCGCACCTACTAAAACGACCGCCAAGGAAAAGGGAGCGCCGCAAGATTGGAAAGGTGACTTCTGACACAACGGCTTGGCAGTGGAATTGCATTCGCACGTTATTGAGATCTTCACGTTTATTAGCAATATAGTGGCGCTGTCTAACCGCTGACGTAGCACAGCACACCTTTTTATAAATGTTTCGCGAGATCGGCATAATTTCGCATTTCTTGGCCTGTCGCTGCAACGATGTCGGGAACTCTGCTCGCGCAGATTTTCGCCCCTGCCCGGATGAAAGTTTTGTGGTAAGTGATTATTATATGCACATATCTTTCGGTTTCTTTTTAGGTGTTCCGTGTTAACAGCTACTGTTGTGAAAGGCGGAGCTGTGCAGCCTTTAGCTTTATGCTGCAAATGTAATCGACATAAATACTGATTACTGTGTCTGCTGCTTTTTCTTTATAGTTGTAAATATACATTGTTCAAATGGACCTTACAAGTCTGTAGAGTATTGTTGAATCTTGTGGGGTAAAGCATTTCTTGTGTGTTTCGGCACGTACTCGATGTAACCAGACCATATTCTGGGTTTTCTCGTGCGGAAACTGCCATTCGATAACGAAGCATCGCATAGAGCAGTAGGCATGACTGTTTGGCACGTACTCGATGAAACCAGAACAAATTCTGGATTTTTCGTGCCGAAACTGCCATTCCATAACGAGGCAGCGCATTGTGCATTAGGCATGACGTTTTGGCATGTACTCGTTGAAACCAGAGCAGATTCTTGGTTTTCTCGTGCCAGAACTACCGATCGATAATCAGCCGCAGTGTCGTGGGATAGCTCATATGTTTGCGAACGTGCTCGTTTATAGTTGTTCACACTTAAAATTAAAACTTTCCCTTGCATGCAACATTGCATCAAATCAGCGGCAGCCATGATTGTGCTCGGTTCTTGCTAAGTATTGACATGGCTAGGTGTGGGGACTGAAACAGCTGCACCCTCCTGTCACTAACCTGTTTTTCTTTCAATTTAAGAAATTTCTGGGCTCAACTTGGCTGCTGGCTCGCACCTACTAAAATGACTGCCAAAGAAAAGGGAGCGCCGCAAGATTGCAAAGGTGGCTTCTGACACAACGGTTTGGCGGTGGAATTGCGTGGGCGCGTTATTCAGATCTGCACGTTTATTAGCAATATAGTGGCGCTTTCTAACCCCTGACGTACCGCAGCATACCTTTTTATAAATATTTCGCGAGATCGGCATAATTTGGCATTTCTTGACCTCGCGCTGCAACGATGTCGGGAACTCTGCTCGCGAAGATTTTCGCGCCTGCCTGGATGAAAGTTTTGTGGTAAGTGATAATTATATGCACATATCCTTGGGTTTCCTTTAAAGTGTACCGTGTTAACCACTACCATTATGAAAGGCGAAGCTGTGCAGCCTTTAGTTTTATGCTGCAAATGTAATCGACTTAAATACTGATTACTGTGACTGCTGCTTTTTCTTATAGTTGTAAATATACATTGTTCAAACGGACCTTACAAGTCTGTAGAGTATTGTTGCATTTTGTGGGGTAAAACATTTCTTGTGTGTTTCGGAACACAGGTTGCTTCTCTTCCTTCGGTTGGAAGGATAGTTACATTGCCAAATTTTGAGCCGTGGGTGCTGCTTGTAGTCATATTTCTCTTTAGTTAGCCGTGCCATCTTGTTCGCTTAGGGTCTGCATAATCTTGGCTTCTCTCGCAGGGTACTTAGGCTTCTTGCGAGTATTATCTCTTTCTTCTAGCACGTGGATGCGTTGACTGAAACTTTCTCCCGATTGAGTCATTTTGTACTGTAGGGCACGAATCTGGTTGTCGATTTCGCTCTTGACAGATTGGAACCCAGTCTATCATCAGCATTACCGTGTTTTGCATAACCTGTGTTACCGTGGACATTGTGGTTTCCATCATGGCGGTCACGCCGGCGTTGCTGCGGTCTTCATGTGTCTTGAGTTCGTTCTGGGTTATCACTGCTTGTTTCGACAGTGTTGCTGACTTTGGTTGTGTTGCTGAGGATGGTGGTGGTGGCGATGAAGTTCGCGGTAGTGGTGCTTGCAATTGCTGGCCCTTTTCTCTGCGTAGTTGTTCTATTTCTCGCATGAGGTATTCGAGCTGTTTTTCAGTGCTAGCTCCCTTCTCTTGTGTCTTCTTCTTTTGGTGTTCTAGCTCTCGCTTCAATTCATCGTTCGTTCTTCGGAGAATCATCGTGTCCTCTTACCTCGACTCTGTTGTGGTTTGAACGCCATTATTTTCCCTCGACGTTTCATTGTGCCCTGTGATGACGTTGGTCCGGTTACCTTGCGCTGGGTATTGTGTTCCACGCCCGTTGCCGGTATCCGGGGGATGCTCTGTTCTCTTTCCCTCGATCTCGATCCCGACTTGGATCTGAATCTTTTTGTCTGTTCGGTCTCATTCGGTGACTGTGGCGATGGTGACATGGTCATCATGTGCTCATTGTCGTTGGTAGTTACTACGCCGGCCTGGTACCAGAATCTTCTCTGTCTCGATCTTGACAGCTCGCTGACTCTCAATGGTGGCGGGGCCGGTTTCAGCTTCCTTCGACAGTCTCTACTCGCCGTTTCATTGGGCATTCCGCAGAACTTACATTCCGGCTCGCATTGGTGGTGTTTTGGATCAGCGTTGTGTTCTCCGCAGTTGTCACATAGTTTGTCGTTTGGATTAGGGCAGACGTCTTGTCGGTGTCCTATCTCCCGCAAATGCTGTGTGCTAGCTCTCATGTTTGCGAACGTTCTCATTTAGTAGTCGTCCTCACGTAAAATTAATGCTTTCCCTTGCATGCAACATTGCATCAAATCAACGACAGCCATGATTGTGCTCGGTTGTTCTTGCTAAGTATTGACATGGCTAGCTGAGGTGACTGAAACACCTGCATCCTCCTCTCACTAACCTGTGTTTCGTTCAATTTCAGAAATTTCTCGGCTCAACTTGGCTGCTGGCTCGCACCTACTAAAACGACTGCCAAAGAAAAGGGAGCGCCGCAAGATTGAAAAGGTGGCTTCTGACACAACGGCTTGGCAGTGGAATTGCATCCGCACGTTATTCAGATCTTCAAGTTTATTAGCAATATAGTGGCGCTGTCTAACCGCTGACGTACCACAGCATACCTTTCATAAATATTTCGCGAGATCAGCATTATTTCGCATTTCTTGACCTCTGGCTGCAACGATGTCGAGAACTCTGCTCGCGCAGATTTTCGGGCCTGCCTGGATTAAAGTTTTATGGTAAGTGATAATTATATGCACATATCTTTCGGTTTCTTTTTAGGTGTTTCGTGTTAACAGCTACTGTTGTGAAAGGCGAAGCTGTGCAGCATTTAGCTTTATGCTGCAAATGTAATCGATATAAATACTGATTACTGTGTCTGTTGCTTTTTGTTATAGTTGTAAATATACATTGTTCAAATGGACCTTACAAGTCTAGAGTATTGTTGAATCTTGTGGGGTAAAGTATTTCTTGTCTGTTTCGGCACGTACTCGATGTAACCAGACCATATCCTGGGTTTTCTCGTGCTGAAACTGCCATTCGATAACGAAGCATCGCATAGAGCAGTAGGCATGACTGTTTGGCACGTACTCGATGAAACCAGAACGAAATCTGGGTTTTTTTCGTGCCGAAACTGCCATTCCATAACGAGGCAGCGCATTGTGCATTAGGCATGACGTTTTGGCATGTACTCGTTGAAACCAGAGCAGATTCTGGGTTTTCTCGTGCCAGAACTACCGATCGATATTCAGCCGCAGTGTCGTGGGATAGCTCATATGTTTGCCAACGTGCTCGTTTATAGTTGCTCACACTTAAAATTAAAACTTTCCCTTGCATGCAACATTGCATCAAATCAGCGGCAGCCATGATTGTGCTCTGTTCTTGCTAAGTATTGACATGGCTAGTTGTGGGGACTGAAACAGCTGCACCCTTCTGCCACTAACCTGTGTTTCTTTCAATTTCGGAAATTTCTCGGCTCAACTTGGCTGCTGGCTCGCACCTACTAAAATGACTGCCAAAGAAAAGGGAGCGCCGCAAGATTGCAAAGGTGGCTTCTGACACAACGGTTTGGCAGTGGAATTGGGAAGGCGCGTTATTCAGATCTGCACGTTTATTAGCAATATTGTGGCGCTTTCTAACCGCTGACGTACCGCGCATACCTTTTTATAAATATTTCGCGAGATCGGCATAATCTGGCATTTCTTGACCTCGCGCTGCAACGATGTCGGGAACTCTGCTCGCGAAGATTTTCGCATCTGCCTGGATAAAAGTTTTGTGGTAAGTGATAATTATATGCACATATCTTTGGGTTTCTTTTAAAGTGTACCGTGTTAACCACTACCGTTATGAAAGGCGAAGCTGTGCAGCCTTTAGTTTTATGCTGCAAATTTAATCGACTTAAATACTGATTACTGTGACTGCTGCTTTTTCTTATAGTTGTAAATATACATTGGTCAAACGGACCTTACAAGTGTGTAGAGTATTGTTGCATTTTGTGGGGTAAAACTTTTCTTGTGTGTTTCGGGACACAGGTTGCTTCTCTTCCTTCGGATAGAAGGACAGTTACATTGCCAAATTTTGAGCCTTGGGTGCTGCTTGTAGTCATCTTTCTCTTTAGTTAGCCGTGCCATCTTGTTCGCATAGGGTCTGCATAATCTTGGCTTCTCTCGCAGGGTACTTAGGCTTCTTGGGAGTATTATCTCTTCTAGCATGTGTATGCGTTGACTCAAACTTTCTCCCGATTGAGTCATTTTGTACTGTAGGGCCCGAATCTGGTTGTCGATTTCGCTCTTGACAGATTGGAACCCAGTCTATCATCTGCATTACCGTGTTTTGCATAACCTGTGTTACCGTGGACATTGTGGTTTCCATCATGGCGGTCACGCCGGCGTTGCTGCGGTCTTCATGTGTCTTGAGTTCGTTCTGGGTTATCACTGCTTGTTTGGACAGTGTTGCTGACTTTGGTTGTGTTGCTGAGGATGGTGGTGGTAGCGAGGAAGTTCGCGGTAGTGGTGCTTGCAATTGCTGGCCCTTTTCTCTGCGTAGTTCTATTTCTCGCATGAGGTATTTGAGCTGTTTTTCAGTGCTAGCTTCCTTCTCTTGTGTCTTCTTCTTTTGCTGTTCTAGCTCTCGCTTCAATTCATCGTTCTTTCTTCGGAGAATCATCGTGTCCTCTTACCTGGGGTGTGTTGTGGTTTGAACGCCATTATTTTCCCTCGACGTTTGATTGTGCCCTGTGATGACGTTGGGGCGGTTACCTTGCGCTGGGTATTGTCGTGTTCCACGTCCGTTGCCGGTATCCGGGGGATGCTCTGTTCTCTTTCCCTCGATCTCGATCCCGACTTGGATCTGAATCTTTTTGTCTGTTCGGTCTCATTCGGTGACTGTGGCGATGGTGACATGGTCATCATGTGCTCGTTGTCGTTGGTAGTTACTACGCTGGCCTGGTACCGGAATCTTCTCTGTCTCGATCTTGACCGCTCCCTGACTCTCAATGGTGGCGGGGCCGGTTTCAGCTTCCTTCGACAGTCTCTACTCGCCGTTTCATTGGGCATTCCGCAGAGCTTACATTTCGGCTCGCATTGGTGGTATTTTGGATCAGCGTTGTGTTCTCCGCAGTTGTCACGTAGTTCGTCGTTTGGATTAGGGCAGACTTCTTGTCGGTGTCCTATCTCCCCGCAAAAGCTGTGTCCTAGCTCTCATGTTTGCGAACGTTCTCGTTTACTAGTCGTCCTCACGTAAAATTAAAACTTTCCCTTGCATGCAACGTTGCATCAAATCAACGGCAGCCATGATTGTGCTCGGTTGTTCTTGCTAAGTATTGACATGGCTAGCTGAGGTGACTGAAACACCTGCATCCTCCTGTCACTAACCTGTGTTTCGTTCAATTTCAGAAATTTCTCGGCTCAACTTGTATGCTGGCTCGCACCTACTAAAACGACCGCCAAGGAAAAGGGAGCGCCGCAAGATTGGAAAGGTGACTTCTGACACAACGGCTTGGCAGTGGAATTGCATTCGCACGTTATTGAGATCTTCACGTTTATTAGCAATATAGTGGCGCTGTCTAACCGCTGACGTAGCACAGCACACCTTTTTATAAATGTTTCGCGAGATCGGCATAATTTCGCATTTCTTGGCCTGTCGCTGCAACGATGTCGGGAACTCTGCTCGCGCAGATTTTCGCCCCTGCCCGGATGAAAGTTTTGTGGTAAGTGATAATTATATGCACATATCTTTCGGTTTCTTTTTAGGTGTTCCGTGTTAGCAGCTACTGTTGTGAAAGGCGAAGCTGTGCAGCCTTTAGCTTTATGCTGCAAATGTAATCGACATAAATACTGATTACTGTGTCTGCTGCTTTTTCTTTATAGTTGTAAATATACATTGTTCAAATGGACCTTACAAGTCTGTAGAGTATTGTTGAATCTTGTGGGGTAAAGCATTTCTTGTGTGTTTCGGCACGTACTCGATGTAACCAGACCATATTCTGGGTTTTCTCGTGCGGAAACTGCCATTCGATAACGAAGCATCGCATAGAGCAGTAGGCATGACTGTTTGGCACGTACTCGATGAAACCAGAACAAATTCTGGATTTTTCGTGCCGAAACTGCCATTCCATAACGAGGCAGCGCATTGTGCATTAGGCATGACGTTTTGGCATGTACTCGTTGAAACCAGAGCAGATTCTTGGTTTTCTCGTGCCAGAACTACCGATCGATAATCAGCCGCAGTGTCGTGGGATAGCTCATATGTTTGCGAACGTGCTCGTTTATAGTTGTTCACACTTAAAATTAAAACTTTCCCTTGCATGCAACATTGCATCAAATCAGCGGCAGCCATGATTGTGCTCGGTTCTTGCTAAGTATTGACATGGCTAGGTGTGGGGACTGAAACAGCTGCACCCTCCTGTCACTAACCTGTTTTTCTTTCAATTTAAGAAATTTCTGGGCTCAACTTGGCTGCTGGCTCGCACCTACTAAAATGACTGCCAAAGAAAAGGGAGCGCCGCAAGATTGCAAAGGTGGCTTCTGACACAACGGTTTGGCAGTGGAATTGCGTGGGCGCGTTATTCAGATCTGCACGTTTATTAGCAATATAGTGGCGCTTTCTAACCCCTGACGTACCGCAGCATACCTTTTTATAAATATTTCGCGAGATCGGCATAATTTGGCATTTCTTGACCTCGCGCTGCAACGATGTCGGGAACTCTGCTCGCGAAGATTTTCGCGCCTGCCTGGATGAAAGTTTTGTGGTAAGTGATAATTATATGCACATATCCTTGGGTTTCCTTTAAAGTGTACCGTGTTAACCACTACCATTATGAAAGGCGAAGCTGTGCAGCCTTTAGTTTTATGCTGCAAATGTAATCGACTTAAATACTGATTACTGTGACTGCTGCTTTTTCTTATAGTTGTAAATATACATTGTTCAAACGGACCTTACAAGTCTGTAGAGTATTGTTGCATTTTGTGGGGTAAAACATTTCTTGTGTGTTTCGGAACACAGGTTGCTTCTCTTCCTTCGGTTGGAAGGATAGTTACATTGCCAAATTTTGAGCCGTGGGTGCTGCTTGTAGTCATATTTCTCTTTAGTTAGCCGTGCCATCTTGTTCGCTTAGGGTCTGCATAATCTTGGCTTCTCTCGCAGGGTACTTAGGCTTCTTGCGAGTATTATCTCTTTCTTCTAGCACGTGGATGCGTTGACTGAAACTTTCTCCCGATTGAGTCATTTTGTACTGTAGGGCACGAATCTGGTTGTCGATTTCGCTCTTGACAGATTGGAACCCAGTCTATCATCAGCATTACCGTGTTTTGCATAACCTGTGTTACCGTGGACATTGTGGTTTCCATCATGGCGGTCACGCCGGCGTTGCTGCGGTCTTCATGTGTCTTGAGTTCGTTCTGGGTTATCACTGCTTGTTTCGACAGTGTTGCTGACTTTGGTTGTGTTGCTGAGGATGGTGGTGGTGGCGATGAAGTTCGCGGTAGTGGTGCTTGCAATTGCTGGCCCTTTTCTCTGCGTAGTTGTTCTATTTCTCGCATGAGGTATTCGAGCTGTTTTTCAGTGCTAGCTTCCTTCTCTTGTGTCCTCTTCTTTTGCTGTTCTAGCTCTCGCTTCAATTCATCGTTCTTTCTTCGGAGAATCATCGTGTCCTCTTACCTGGGGTGTGTTGTGGTTTGAATGCCATTATTTTCCCTCGACGTTTGATTGTGCCCTGTGATGACGTTGGGGCGGTTACCTTGCGCTGGGTATTGTCGTGTTCGACGTCCGTTGCCAGTATCCGGGGGATGCTCTGTTCTCTTTCCCTCGATCTCGATCCCGACTTGGATCTGAATCTTTTTGTCTGTTCGGTCTCATTCGGTGACTGTGGCGATGGTGGCATGGTCATCATGTGCTCGTTGTCGTTGGTAGTTACTACGCTGGCCTGGTACCGGAATCTTCTCTGTCTCGATCTTGACCGCTCCTTGACTCTCAATGGTGGCGGGGCGGGTTTCAGCTTCCTTCGACAGTCTCTACTCACCGTTTCATTGGGCATTCCGCAGAGGTTAAATTTCGGCTCGCATTGGTAGTATTTTGGATCAGCGTTGTGTACTCCGCAGTTGTCACATAGTTCGTCGTTTGGATTAGGGCAGACGTCTTGTCGGTGTCCTATCTCCCCGCAAATGCTGTGTCCTAGCTCTCATGTTTGCGAACGTTCTCGTTTAGTAGTCGTCCTCACGTAAAATAAAGCTTTCCCTTGCATACAACATTGCATCAAATAAACGGCAGCCATGATTGTGCTCGGTTGTTCTTGCTAAGTATTGACATGGCTAGCTGAGGTGACTGAAACACCTGCATCCTCCTGTCACTAACCTCTGTTGCGTTCAATTTCAGAAATTTCTCGGCTCAACTTGGCTGCTGGCTCGCACCTACTAAAACGACCGCCAAAGAAAATGGAGTGCAGGAAGATTGAAAAGGTGGCTTCTGACACAACGGCTTGGCAGTGGAATTGCATGCGCACGTTATTCAGATCTTCACGTTTAGTAGCAATATAGTGGCGCTGTCTAACCGCTGACGTACCACAGCATACCTTTTATAAATATTTCGCGAGATCAGCATAATTTCGCATTTCTTGACCTCTGGCAGCAACGATGTCGAGAACTCTGCTCGCGAAGATTTTCGCGCCTGCCTGGATGAAAGTTTTGTGGTAAGTGATAAGTATATGCTCATATCTTTGGGTTTCTTTTAAAGTGTACCGTGTTAACCACTACCATTATGAAAGGCGAAGCTGTGCAGCCTTTAGTTTTATGCTGCAAATGTAATCGACTTAAATACTGATTACTGTGACTGCTGCTTTTTCTTATAGTTGTAAATATACATTGTTCAAACGGACCTTACAAGTCTGTAGAGTATTGTTGCATTTTGTGGGGTAAAACATTTCTTGTGTGTTTCGGCACACAGGTTGCTTCTCTTCCTTCGGTTAGAAGGGTAGTTACATTGCCAAATTTTGAGCCGTGGGTGCTGCTTGTAGTCATATTTCTCTTTAGTTAGCCGTGCCATCTTGTTCGCTTAGGGTCTGCATAATCTTGGCTTCTCTCGCAGGGTACTTAGGCTTCTTGCGAGTATTATCTCTTTCTTCTAGCATGTGGATGCGTTGACTGGAACTTTCTCCCGATTGAGTCATTTTGTTCTGTAGGGCCCGAATCTGGTTGTCGATTTCGCTCTTGACAGACTGGAACCCAGTCTGTATGATCTGCATTACCGTGTTTTGCAAACGTGTGTTACCGTGGACACTGTGGTTTCCATCATGGTGGTCACGCAGGCGTTGCTGCGGTCTTCATGTGTCTTGAGTTCGTTCTGGGTTATCACTGCTTGTTTCGACAGTGTTGCTGACTTTGGTTGTGTTGCTGAGGATGGTGGTTGTGGGGATGAAGGTCGCGGTAGTGGTGCTTGCAATTGCTGGCCCTTTTCTCTGCGTAGTTGTTCTATTTCTCGCATGAGGTATTCGAGCTGTTTTTCAGTGCTAGCTTCCTTCTCTTGTGTCTTTTGCTGTTCTAGGTCTCGCTTCAATTCATCGTTCTTTCTTCGGAGAATCATCGTGTCCTCTTACCTGGGGTGTGTTCTGGTTTGAACGCCATTATTTTCCCTCGACGTTTGATTGTGCCCTGTGATGACGTTGGGGCGGTTACCTTGCGCTGGGTATTGTCGTGTTCCACGTCCGTTGCCGGTATCCGGGGGATGCTCTGTTCTCTTTCCCTCGATCTCGATCCCGACTTGGATCTGACTCTTTTTGTCTGTTCGGTCTCATTCGGTGACGTGGCGATGGTGACATGGTCATCATGTGCTCGTTGTCGTTGGTAGTTACTATGCTAGCCTGGTACCAGAATCTTCTCTGTCTCGATCTTGACCACTCCCCGACTCTCAATGGTGGCGGGGCCGGTTTCAGCTTCCTTCGGCAGTCTCTACTCGCCGTTTCATTGGGCATTCCGCAGAGCTTACATTTCGGCTCGCATTGGTGGTATTTTGGATCAGTTGTGTTCTCCGCAGTTGTCACATAGTTCGTCGTTTGGATTAGGGCAGACTTCTTGTCGGTGTCCTATCTCCCCGCAAAAGCTGTGTCCTAGCTCTCGTGTTTGCGAACGTTCTCGTTTACTAGTCGTCCTCACGTAAAATTAAAACTTTCCATTGCATGCAACATTGCATGAAATCAACGGCAGCCATCATTGTGCTCGGTTGTTCTTGCTAAGTATTGACATGGCTAGCTGAGGCGACTGAAACACCTGCATCCTCGTGTCACTAACCTGTGTTTCGTTCAATTTCAGAAATTTCTCGGCTCAACTTGGCTTCTGGCTCGCACCTACTAAAACGACCGCCAAGGAAAAGGGAGCGCCGCAAGATTGGAAAGGTGACTTCTGACACAACGGCTTGGCAGTGGAATTGCATTCGCACGTTATTCAGATCTTCACGTTTATTAGCAATATAGTGGCGCTGTCTAACCGCTGACGTGGCACAGCACACCTTTTTATAAATATTTCGCGAGATCGGCATAATTTCGCATTTCTTGGCCTGTCGCTGCAACGATGTCGGGAACTCTGCTCGCGCAGATTTTCGCCCCTGCCCGGATGAAACTTTTGTGGTAAGTGATAATTATATGCACATAGCTTTCGGTTTCTTTTTAGGTGTTCCGTGTTAACAGCTACTGTTGTGAAAGGCGAAGCTGTGCAGCCTTTAGCTTTATGCTGTAAATGTAATCGACATAAATACTGATTACTGTGTCTGCTGCTTTTTCTTATAGTTGTAAATATACATTGTTCAAATGGACCTTACAAGTCTGTAGAGTATTGTTGAATCTTGTGGGGTAAAGTATTTCTTGTGTGTTTCGGCACGTACTCGATGTAACCAGAGCATATTCTGGGTTTTCTCGTGCTGAAACTGCCATTCGATAACGAAGCATCGCATAGAGCAGTAGGCATGACTGTTTGGCATGTACTCGATGAAACCAGAACGAATTCTGGGTTTTTTCGTGCCGAAACTGCCATTCCATAACGAGGCAGCGCATTGTGCATTAGGCATGACGTTTTGGCATGTACTCGTTGAAACCAGAGCAGATTCTGGGTTTTCTCGTGCCAGAACTACCGATCGATAATCAGCCGCAGTGTCGTGGGATAGCTCATATGTTTGCGAACGTGCTAGTTTATAGTTGTTCACACTTAAAATTAAAACTTTCCCTTGCATGCAACATTGCATCAAATCAGCGGCAGCCATGATTGTGCTCGGTTCTTGCTAAGTATTGACATGGCTAGCTGTGGGGACTGAAACAGCTGCACCCTCCTGTAACTAACCTGTGTTTGTTTCATTTTCAGAAATTTCTCGGCTCAGCTTGGCTGCTGGCTCGCACCTACTAAAATGACTGCCAAAGAAAAGGGAGCGCCGCAAGATTGCAAAGGTGGCTTCTGACACAACGGTTTGGCAGTGGAATTGCGTGGGCGCGTTATTCAGATCTGCACGTTTGTTAGCAATATAGTGGCGCTTTCTAACCGCTGACGTACCGCAGCATACCGTTTTATAAATATTTCGCGAGATCGGCATAATTTGGCATTTCGTGACCTCGCGCTGCAGCGATGTCGGGAACTCTGCTCGCGAAGATTTTCGCGCCTGCCTGGAATGAAAGTTTTGTGGTAAGTGATAATTATATGCACATATCTTTGGGTTTCTTTTAAAGTGTACCGTGTTAACCACTACCATTATGAAAGGCGAAGCTGTGCAGCCTTTTGTTTTATGCTGCGAATGTAATCGACTTAAATACTGATTACTGTGACTGCTGCTTTTTCTTATAGTTGTAAATATACATTGTTCAAACGGACCTTACAAGTCTGTAGAGTATTGTTTCATTTTGTGGGGTAAAACATTTCTTGTGTGTTTCGGGACACAGGTTGCTTCTCTTCCTTCGGTTAGAAGGATAGTTACATTGCCAAATTTTGAGCCGTGGGTGCTGCTTGTAGTCATATTTCTCTTTATTTAGCCGTGCCATCTTGTTCGCTTAGGGTCTGCATAATCTTGGCTTCTCTCGCAGGGTACTTAGGCTTCTTGCGAGTATTATCTCTTTCTTCTAGCACGTGGATGCGTTGACTGAAACTTTCTCCCGATTGAGTCATTTTGTACTGTAGGGCACGAATCTGGTTGTCGATTTCGCTCTTGACAGATTGGAACCCAGTCTATCATCAGCATTACCGTGTTTTGCATAACCTGTGTTACCGTGGACATTGTGGTTTCCATCATGGCGGTCACGCCGGCGTTGCTGCGGTCTTCATGTGTCTTGAGTTCGTTCTGGGTTATCACTGCTTGTTTCGACAGTGTTGCTGACTTTGGTTGTGTTGCTGAGGATGGTGGTGGTGGCGATGAAGTTCGCGGTAGTGGTGCTTGCAATTGCTGGCCCTTTTCTCTGCGTAGTTGTTCTATTTCTCGCATGAGGTATTCGAGCTGTTTTTCAGTGCTAGCTTCCTTCTCTTGTGTCTTCTTCTTTTGCTGTTCTAGCTCTCGCTTCAATTCATCGTTCTTTCTTCGGAGAATCATCGTGTCTTCTTACCTCGAGTGTGTGGTGGTTTGAACGCCATTATTCTCCCTCGATGTTTGATTGTGCCCTATGATGACGTTGGGCCGGTTACCTTGCGCTGGGTATTGTCGTGTTCCACGTCCGTTGCGGGTATCCGGGGATGCTCTGTTCTCTTTCCCTCGATCTCGATCCCGACTTGGATCTGAATCTTTTTGTCTGTTCGGTCTCATTCGGTGACTGTGGCGATGGTGACATGGTCATCATGTGCTCGTTGTCGTTGGTAGTTACTACGCTGGCCTGGTACCAGAATCTTCTCGGTGTCGATCTTGACAGCTCGCTGACTCTCAATGGTGGCGGGGCCGCTTTCAGCTTCCTTCGACAGTCTCTACTCGCCGTTTCATTGGGCATTCCGCAGAGCTTACATTTCGGCTCGCATTGGTGGTATTTTGGATCAGCGTTGTGTTCTCGCTTCTCTTCCTTCGGATAGAAGGACAATTACATTGCCAAATTTTGAGCCGTGGGTGCTGCTTGTAGTCATCTTTCTGTTTAGTTAGCCGTGCCATCTTGTTCGCTTAGGGTCTGGATAATCTTGGCTTCTCTCGCAGGGTACTTAGGCTTCTTGCGAGTATTATCTCTTTCTTCTAGCATGTGGATGCGTTGACTGGAACTTTCTCCCGATTGAGTCATTTTGTTCTGTAGGGCCCGAATCTGGTTGTCGATTTCGCTCTTGACAGATTGCAACCCAGTCTGTATCATCTGCATTACCGTGTTTTGCGTAACCTGTGTTACCGTGGACATTGTGGTTTCCATCATGGCGGTCACGCGGGCGTTGCTGCGGTCTTCATGTGTCTTGAGTTCGTTCTGGGTTATCACTGCTTGTTTCGACAGTGTTGCTGACTTTGGTTGTGTTGCTGAGGATGGTGGTAGTGGGGATGAAGGTCGCGGTAGTGGTGCTTGCAATTGCTGGCCCTTTTCTCTGCGTAGTTGTTCTATTTCTCGCATGAGGTATTCGAGCTGTTTTTCAGTGCTAGCTTCCTTCTCTTGTGTCTTTTGCTGTTCTAGGTCTCGCTTCAATTCATCGTTCCTTCGGAGAATCATCGTGTCCTCTTACCTGGGGTGTGTTCTGGTTTGAACGCCATTATTTTCCCTCGACGTTTGATTGTGCCCTGTGATGACGTTGGGCCGGTTACCTTGCGCTGGGTATTGTCGTGTTCCACGTCCGTTGCGGGTATCCGGGGGATGCTCTGTTCCCTTTCCCTCGATCTCGATCCCGACTTTGATCTGAATCTTTTTGTCTGTTCGGTCTCATTCGGTGACTGTGGCGATGGTGACATGGTCATCATGTGCTCGTTGTCGTTGGTAGTTACTTCGCTGGCCTGGTACCAGAATCTTCTCGGTCTCGATCTTGACAGCTCGTTGACTCTCAATGGTGGCGGGGCCGGTTTCAGCTTCCTTCGACAGTCTCTACTCGCCGTTTCATTGGGCATTCCGCAGAGCTTACATTTCGGCTCGCATTGGTGGTATTTTGGATCAGCGTTGTGTTCTCGCTTCTCTTCCTTCGGATAGAAGGACAATTACATTGCCAAATTTTGAGCCGTGGGTGCTGCTTGTAGTCATCTTTCTGTTTAGTTAGCCGTGCCATCTTGTTCGCTTAGGGTCTGCATAATCTTGGCTTCTCTCGCAGGGTACTTAGGCTTCTTGCGAGTATTATCTCTTTCTTCTAGCATGTGGATGCGTTGACTGGAACTTTCTCCCGATTGAGTCATTTTGTTCTGTAGGGCCCGAATCTGGTTGTCGATTTCGCTCTTGACAGATTGGAACCCAGTCTGTATGATCTGCATTACCGTGTTTTGCATAACCTGTGTTACCGTGGACACTGTGGTTTCCATCATGGTGGTCACGACGGCATTGCTGCGGTCTTCATGTGTCTTGAGTTCGTTCTGGGTTTTCACTGCTTGTTTCGACAGTGTTGCTGACTTTGGTTGTGTTGCTGAGGATGGTGGTGGTGGGGATGAAGGTCGCGGTAGTGGTGCTTGCAATTGCTGTCCCTTTTCTCTGCGTAGTTGTTCTATTTCTCGCAGGAGGTATTCGAGCTCTTTTTCAGTGCTAGCTTCCTTCTCTTGTGTCTTCTTTTGCTGTTCTAGCTCACGCTTCAATTCATCGTTCTTTCTTCGGGGAATCATCGTGTCCTCTTACCTCGAGTGTGTGGTGGTTTGAACGCCATTATTCTCCCTCGATGTTTGATTGTGCCCTGGGATGACGTTGGGCCGGTTACCTTGCGCTGGGTATTGTCGTGTTCCACGTCCGTTGCCGGTATCCGGGGGATGCTCTGTTCTCTTTCCCTCGATCTCGATCCCGACTTGGATCTGAATCTTTTTGTCTGTTCGGTCTCATTCGGTGACTGTGGCGATGGTGACATGGTCATCATGTGCTCGTTGTCGTTGGTAGTTACTACGCTGGCCTTGTACCAGAATCTTCCCGGTCTCGATCTTGACAGCTCGCTGACTCTCAATGGTGGCGGGGCCGGTTTCAGCTTCCTTCGACAGTCTCTACTCGCCGTTTCATTAGGCATTCCGCAGAGCTTACATTTCGGCTCGCAATGGTGGTATTTTGGATCAGCGTTGTGTTCTCGCTTCTCTTCCTTCGGATAGAAGGACAATTACATTGCCAAATTTTGAGCCGTGGGTGCTGCTTGTAGTCATCTTTCTGTTTAGTTAGCCGTGCCATCTTGTTCGCTTAGGGTCTGCATAATCTTGGCTTCTCTCGCAGGGTACTTAGGCTTCTTGCGAGTATTATCTCTTTCTTCTAGCATGTGGATGCGTTGACTGGAACTTTCTCCCGATTGAGTCATTTTGTTCTGTAGGGCCCGAATCTGGTTGTCGATTTCGCTCTTGACAGATTGCAACCCAGTCTGTATCATCTGCATTACCGTGTTTTGCGTAACCTGTGTTACCGTGGACATTGTGGTTTCCATCATGGCGGTCACGCGGGCGTTGCTGCGGTCTTCATGTGTCTTGAGTTCGTTCTGGGTTATCACTGCTTGTTTCGACAGTGTTGCTGACTTTGGTTGTGTTGCTGAGGATGGTGGTAGTGGGGATGAAGGTCGCGGTAGTGGTGCTTGCAATTGCTGGCCCTTTTCTCTGCGTAGTTGTTCTATTTCTCGCATGAGGTATTCGAGCTGTTTTTCAGTGCTAGCTTCCTTCTCTTGTGTCTTTTGCTGTTCTAGGTCTCGCTTCAATTCATCGTTCCTTCGGAGAATCATCGTGTCCTCTTACCTGGGGTGTGTTCTGGTTTGAACGCCATTATTTTCCCTCGACGTTTGATTGTGCCCTGTGATGACGTTGGGCCGGTTACCTTGCGCTGGGTATTGTCGTGTTCCACGTCCGTTGCGGGTATCCGGGGGATGCTCTGTTCCCTTTCCCTCGATCTCGATCCCGACTTTGATCTGAATCTTTTTGTCTGTTCGGTCTCATTCGGTGACTGTGGCGATGGTGACATGGTCATCATGTGCTCGTTGTCGTTGGTAGTTACTTCGCTGGCCTGGTACCAGAATCTTCTCGGTCTCGATCTTGACAGCTCGCTGACTCTCAATGGTGGCGGGGCCGGTTTCAGCTTCCTTCGACAGTCTCTACTCGCCGTTTCATTGGGCATTCCGCAGAGCTTACATTTCGGCTCGCATTGGTGGTATTTTGGATCAGCGTTGTGTTCTCGCTTCTCTTCCTTCGGATAGAAGGACAATTACATTGCCAAATTTTGAGCCGTGGGTGCTGCTTGTAGTCATCTTTCTGTTTAGTTAGCCGTGCCATCTTGTTCGCTTAGGGTCTGCATAATCTTGGCTTCTCTCGCAGGGTACTTAGGCTTCTTGCGAGTATTATCTCTTTCTTCTAGCATGTGGATGCGTTGACTGGAACTTTCTCCCGATTGAGTCATTTTGTTCTGTAGGGCCCGAATCTGGTTGTCGATTTCGCTCTTGACAGATTGGAACCCAGTCTGTATGATCTGCATTACCGTGTTTTGCATAACCTGTGTTACCGTGGACACTGTGGTTTCCATCATGGTGGTCACGACGGCATTGCTGCGGTCTTCATGTGTCTTGAGTTCGTTCTGGGTTTTCACTGCTTGTTTCGACAGTGTTGCTGACTTTGGTTGTGTTGCTGAGGATGGTGGTGGTGGGGATGAAGGTCGCGGTAGTGGTGCTTGCAATTGCTGGCCCTTTTCTCTGCGTAGTTGTTCTATTTCTCGCAGGAGGTATTCGAGCTCTTTTTCAGTGCTAGCTTCCTTCTCTTGTGTCTTCTTTTGCTGTTCTAGCTCACGCTTCAATTCATCGTTCTTTCTTCGGGGAATCATCGTGTCCTCTTACCTCGAGTGTGTGGTGGTTTGAACGCCATTATTCTCCCTCGATGTTTGATTGTGCCCTGGGATGACGTTGGGCCGGTTACCTTGCGCTGGGTATTGTCGTGTTCCACGTCCGTTGCGGGTATCCGGGGGATGCTCTGTTCCCTTTCCCTCGATCTCGATCCCGACTTTGATCTGAATCTTTTTGTCTGTTCGGTCTCATTCGGTGACTGTGGCGATGGTGACATGGTCATCATGTGCTCGTTGTCGTTGGTAGTTACTTCGCTGGCCTGGTACCAGAATCTTCTCGGTCTCGATCTTGACAGCTCGCTGACTCTCAATGGTGGCGGGGCCGGTTTCAGCTTCCTTCGACAGTCTCTACTCGCCGTTTCATTGGGCATTCCGCAGAGCTTACATTTCGGCTCGCATTGGTGGTATTTTGGATCAGCGTTGTGTTCTCGCTTCTCTTCCTTCGGATAGAAGGACAATTACATTGCCAAATTTTGAGCCGTGGGTGCTGCTTGTAGTCATCTTTCTGTTTAGTTAGCCGTGCCATCTTGTTCGCTTAGGGTCTGCATAATCTTGGCTTCTCTCGCAGGGTACTTAGGCTTCTTGCGAGTATTATCTCTTTCTTCTAGCATGTGGATGCGTTGACTGGAACTTTCTCCCGATTGAGTCATTTTGTTCTGTAGGGCCCGAATCTGGTTGTCGATTTCGCTCTTGACAGATTGGAACCCAGTCTGTATGATCTGCATTACCGTGTTTTGCATAACCTGTGTTACCGTGGACACTGTGGTTTCCATCATGGTGGTCACGACGGCATTGCTGCGGTCTTCATGTGTCTTGAGTTCGTTCTGGGTTTTCACTGCTTGTTTCGACAGTGTTGCTGACTTTGGTTGTGTTGCTGAGGATGGTGGTGGTGGGGATGAAGGTCGCGGTAGTGGTGCTTGCAATTGCTGTCCCTTTTCTCTGCGTAGTTGTTCTATTTCTCGCAGGAGGTATTCGAGCTCTTTTTCAGTGCTAGCTTCCTTCTCTTGTGTCTTCTTTTGCTGTTCTAGCTCACGCTTCAATTCATCGTTCTTTCTTCGGGGAATCATCGTGTCCTCTTACCTCGAGTGTGTGGTGGTTTGAACGCCATTATTCTCCCTCGATGTTTGATTGTGCCCTGGGATGACGTTGGGCCGGTTACCTTGCGCTGGGTATTGTCGTGTTCCACGTCCGTTGCCGGTATCCGGGGGATGCTCTGTTCTCTTTCCCTCGATCTCGATCCCGACTTGGATCTGAATCTTTTTGTCTGTTCGGTCTCATTCGGTGACTGTGGCGATGGTGACATGGTCATCATGTGCTCGTTGTCGTTGGTAGTTACTACGCTGGCCTTGTACCAGAATCTTCCCGGTCTCGATCTTGACAGCTCGCTGACTCTCAATGGTGGCGGGGCCGGTTTCAGCTTCCTTCGACAGTCTCTACTCGCCGTTTCATTAGGCATTCCGCAGAGCTTACATTTCGGCTCGCAATGGTGGTATTTTGGATCAGCGTTGTGTTCTCGCTTCTCTTCCTTCGGATAGAAGGACAATTACATTGCCAAATTTTGAGCCGTGGGTGCTGCTTGTAGTCATCTTTCTGTTTAGTTAGCCGTGCCATCTTGTTCGCTTAGGGTCTGCATAATCTTGGCTTCTCTCGCAGGGTACTTAGGCTTCTTGCGAGTATTATCTCTTTCTTCTAGCATGTGGATGCGTTGACTGGAACTTTCTCCCGATTGAGTCATTTTGTTCTGTAGGGCCCGAATCTGGTTGTCGATTTCGCTCTTGACAGATTGCAACCCAGTCTGTATCATCTGCATTACCGTGTTTTGCGTAACCTGTGTTACCGTGGACATTGTGGTTTCCATCATGGCGGTCACGCGGGCGTTGCTGCGGTCTTCATGTGTCTTGAGTTCGTTCTGGGTTATCACTGCTTGTTTCGACAGTGTTGCTGACTTTGGTTGTGTTGCTGAGGATGGTGGTAGTGGGGATGAAGGTCGCGGTAGTGGTGCTTGCAATTGCTGGCCCTTTTCTCTGCGTAGTTGTTCTATTTCTCGCATGAGGTATTCGAGCTGTTTTTCAGTGCTAGCTTCCTTCTCTTGTGTCTTTTGCTGTTCTAGGTCTCGCTTCAATTCATCGTTCCTTCGGAGAATCATCGTGTCCTCTTACCTGGGGTGTGTTCTGGTTTGAACGCCATTATTTTCCCTCGACGTTTGATTGTGCCCTGTGATGACGTTGGGCCGGTTACCTTGCGCTGGGTATTGTCGTGTTCCACGTCCGTTGCGGGTATCCGGGGGATGCTCTGTTCCCTTTCCCTCGATCTCGATCCCGACTTTGATCTGAATCTTTTTGTCTGTTCGGTCTCATTCGGTGACTGTGGCGATGGTGACATGGTCATCATGTGCTCGTTGTCGTTGGTAGTTACTTCGCTGGCCTGGTACCAGAATCTTCTCGGTCTCGATCTTGACAGCTCGCTGACTCTCAATGGTGGCGGGGCCGGTTTCAGCTTCCTTCGACAGTCTCTACTCGCCGTTTCATTGGGCATTCCGCAGAGCTTACATTTCGGCTCGCATTGGTGGTATTTTGGATCAGCGTTGTGTTCTCGCTTCTCTTCCTTCGGATAGAAGGACAATTACATTGCCAAATTTTGAGCCGTGGGTGCTGCTTGTAGTCATCTTTCTGTTTAGTTAGCCGTGCCATCTTGTTCGCTTAGGGTCTGCATAATCTTGGCTTCTCTCGCAGGGTACTTAGGCTTCTTGCGAGTATTATCTCTTTCTTCTAGCATGTGGATGCGTTGACTGGAACTTTCTCCCGATTGAGTCATTTTGTTCTGTAGGGCCCGAATCTGGTTGTCGATTTCGCTCTTGACAGATTGGAACCCAGTCTGTATGATCTGCATTACCGTGTTTTGCATAACCTGTGTTACCGTGGACACTGTGGTTTCCATCATGGTGGTCACGACGGCATTGCTGCGGTCTTCATGTGTCTTGAGTTCGTTCTGGGTTTTCACTGCTTGTTTCGACAGTGTTGCTGACTTTGGTTGTGTTGCTGAGGATGGTGGTGGTGGGGATGAAGGTCGCGGTAGTGGTGCTTGCAATTGCTGGCCCTTTTCTCTGCGTAGTTGTTCTATTTCTCGCAGGAGGTATTCGAGCTCTTTTTCAGTGCTAGCTTCCTTCTCTTGTGTCTTCTTTTGCTGTTCTAGCTCACGCTTCAATTCATCGTTCTTTCTTCGGGGAATCATCGTGTCCTCTTACCTCGAGTGTGTGGTGGTTTGAACGCCATTATTCTCCCTCGATGTTTGATTGTGCCCTGGGATGACGTTGGGCCGGTTACCTTGCGCTGGGTATTGTCGTGTTCCACGTCCGTTGCCGGTATCCGGGGGATGCTCTGTTCTCTTTCCCTCGATCTCGATCCCGACTTGGATCTGAATCTTTTTGTCTGTTCGGTCTCATTCGGTGACTGTGGCGATGGTGACATGGTCATCATGTGCTCGTTGTCGTTGGTAGTTACTACGCTGGCCTTGTACCAGAATCTTCCCGGTCTCGATCTTGACAGCTCGCTGACTCTCAATGGTGGCGGGGCCGGTTTCAGCTTCCTTCGACAGTCTCTACTCGCCGTTTCATTAGGCATTCCGCAGAGCTTACATTTCGGCTCGCAATGGTGGCATTTTGGATCAGCGTTGTGTTCTCGCTTCTCTTCCTTCGGATAGAAGGACAATTACATTGCCAAATTTTGAGCCGTGGGTGCTGCTTGTAGTCATCTTTCTGTTTAGTTAGCCGTGCCATCTTGTTCGCTTAGGGTCTGCATAATCTTGGCTTCTCTCGCAGGGTACTTAGGCTTCTTGCGAGTATTATCTCTTTCTTCTAGCATGTGGATGCGTTGACTGGAACTTTCTCCCGATTGAGTCATTTTGTTCTGTAGGGCCCGAATCTGGTTGTCGATTTCGCTCTTGACAGATTGGAACCCAGTCTGTATGATCTGCATTACCGTGTTTTGCATAACCTGTGTTACCGTGGACACTGTGGTTTCCATCATGGTGGTCACGCCGGCATTGCTGCGGTCTTCATGTGTCTTGAGTTCGTTCTGGGTTTTCACTGCTTGTTTCGACAGTGTTGCTGACTTTGGTTGTGTTGCTGAGGATGGTGGTGGTGGGGATGAAGGTCGCGGTAGTGGTGCTTGCAATTGCTGGCCCTTTTCTCTGCGTAGTTGTTCTATTTCTCGCAGGAGGTATTCGAGCTCTTTTTCAGTGCTAGCTTCCTTCTCTTGTGTCTTCTTTTGCTGTTCTAGCTCACGCTTCAATTCATCGTTCTTTCTTCGGGGAATCATCGTGTCCTCTTACCTCGAGTGTGTGGTGGTTTGAACGCCATTATTCTCCCTCGATGTTTGATTGTGCCCTGGGATGACGTTGGGCCGGTTACCTTGCGCTGGGTATTGTCGTGTTCCACGTCCGTTGCCGGTATCCGGGGGATGCTCTGTTCTCTTTCCCTCGATCTCGATCCCGACTTGGATCTGAATCTTTTTGTCTGTTCGGTCTCATTCGGTGACTGTGGCGATGGTGACATGGTCATCATGTGCTCGTTGTCGTTGGTAGTTACTACGCTGGCCTTGTACCAGAATCTTCCCGGTCTCGATCTTGACAGCTCGCTGACTCTCAATGGTGGCGGGGCCGGTTTCAGCTTCCTTCGACAGTCTCTACTCGCCGTTTCATTGGGCATTCCGCAGAGCTTACATTTCGGCTCGCATTGGTGGTATTTTGGATCAGCGTTGTGTTCTCGCTTCTCTTCCTTCGGATAGAAGGACAATTACATTGCCAAATTTTGAGCCGTGGGTGCTGCTTGTAGTCATCTTTCTGTTTAGTTAGCCGTGCCATCTTGTTCGCTTAGGGTCTGCATAATCTTGGCTTCTCTCGCAGGGTACTTAGGCTTCTTGCGAGTATTATCTCTTTCTTCTAGCATGTGGATGCGTTGACTGGAACTTTCTCCCGATTGAGTCATTTTGTTCTGTAGGGCCCGAATCTGGTTGTCGATTTCGCTCTTGACAGATTAGAACCCAGTCTGTATGATCTGCATTACCGTGTTTTGCATAACCTGTGTTACCGTGGACACTGTGGTTTCCATCATGGTGGTCACGCCGGCATTGCTGCGGTCTTCATGTGTCTTGAGTTCGTTCTGGGTTTTCACTGCTTGTTTCGACAGTGTTGCTGACTTTGGTTGTGTTGCTGAGGATGGTGGTGGTGGGGATGAAGGTCGCGGTAGTGGTGCTTGCAATTGCTGGCCCTTTTCTCTGCGTAGTTGTTCTATTTCTCGCAGGAGGTATTCGAGCTCTTTTTCAGTGCTAGCTTCCTTCTCTTGTGTCTTCTTTTGCTGTTCTAGCTCACGCTTCAATTCATCGTTCTTTCTTCGGGGAATCATCGTGTCCTCTTACCTCGAGTGTGTGGTGGTTTGAACGCCATTATTCTCCCTCGATGTTTGATTGTGCCCTGGGATGACGTTGGGCCGGTTACCTTGCGCTGGGTATTGTCGTGTTCCACGTCCGTTGCCGGTATCCGGGGGATGCTCTGTTCTCTTTCCCTCGATCTCGATCCCGACTTGGATCTGAATCTTTTTGTCTGTTCGGTCTCATTCGGTGACTGTGGCGATGGTGACATGGTCATCATGTGCTCGTTGTCGTTGGTAGTTACTACGCTGGCCTTGTACCAGAATCTTCCCGGTCTCGATCTTGACAGCTCGCTGACTCTCAATGGTGGCGGGGCCGGTTTCAGCTTCCTTCGACAGTCTCTACTCGCCGTTTCATTAGGCATTCCGCAGAGCTTACATTTCGGCTCGCAATGGTGGTATTTTGGATCAGCGTTGTGTTCTCGCTTCTCTTCCTTCGGATAGAAGGACAATTACATTGCCAAATTTTGAGCCGTGGGTGCTGCTTGTAGTCATCTTTCTGTTTAGTTAGCCGTGCCATCTTGTTCGCTTAGGGTCTGCATAATCTTGGCTTCTCTCGCAGGGTACTTAGGCTTCTTGCGAGTATTATCTCTTTCTTCTAGCATGTGGATGCGTTGACTGGAACTTTCTCCCGATTGAGTCATTTTGTTCTGTAGGGCCCGAATCTGGTTGTCGATTTCGCTCTTGACAGATTGCAACCCAGTCTGTATGATCTGCATTACCGTGTTTTGCGTAACCTGTGTTACCTTGGACACTGTGGTTTCCATCATGGCGGTCACGCGGGCGTTGCTGCGGTCTTCATGTGTCTTGAGTTCGTTCTGGGTTATCACTGCTTGTTTCGACAGTGTTGCTGACTTTGGTTGTGTTGCTGAGGATGGTGGTGGTGGGGATGAAGGTCGCGGTAGTGGTGCTTGCAATTGCTGGCCCTTTTCTCTGCGTAGTTGTTCTATTTCTTGCATAAGGTATTCGAGCTGTTTTTCAGTGCTAGCTTCCTTCTCTTGTGTCTTCTTCTTTTGCTGTTCTAGCTCTCGCTTCAATTCATCGTTCTTTCTTCGGAGAATCATCGTGTCCTCTTACCTCGAGTGTGTGGTGGTTTGAACGCCATTATTTTCCCTCGACGTTTGATTGTGCCCTGTGATGACGTTGGTCCGGTTACCTTGCGCTGGGTATTGTCGTGTTCCACGCCCGTTGCTGGTATCCGGGGGATGCTCTGTTCTCTTTCCCTCGATCTCGATCCCGACTTGGATCTGAATCTTTTTGTCTGTTCGGTCTCATTCGGTCACTGTGGCGATGGTGACATGGTCATCATGTGCTCATTGTCGTTGGTAGTTACTACGCCGGCCTGGTACCAGAATCTTCTCTGTCTCGATCTTGACAGCTCGCTGACTCTCAATGGTGGCGGGGCCGGTTTCAGCTTCCTTCGACAGTCTCTACTCGCCGTTTCATTGGGCATTCCGCAGAGCTTACATTCCGGCTCGCATTGGTGGTGTTTTGGATCAGCGTTGTGTTCTCCGCAGTTGTCACATAGTTTGTCGTTTGGATTAGGGCAGACGTCTTGTCGGTGTCCTATCTCCCGCAAATGCTGTGTGCTAGCTCTCATGTTTGCGAACGTTCTCATTTAGTAGTCGTCCTCACGTAAAATTAATGCTTTCCCTTGCATGCAACATTGCATCAAATCAACGACAGCCATGATTGTGCTCGGTTGTTCTTGCTAAGTATTGACATGGCTAGCTGAGGTGACTGAAACACCTGCATCCTCCTCTCACTAACCTGTGTTTCGTTCAATTTCAGAAATTTCTCGGCTCAACTTGGCTGCTGGCTCGCACCTACTAAAACGACCGCCAAAGAAAAGGGAGCGCCGCAAGATTGAAAAGGTGGCTTCTGACACAACGGCTTGGCAGTGGAATTGCATCCGCACGTTATTCAGATCTTCACGTTTATTAGCAATATAGTGGCGCTGTCTAACCGCTGACGTACCACAGCATACCTTTTATAAATATTTCGCGAGATCAGCATTATTTCGCATTTCTTGACCTCTGGCTGCAACGATGTCGAGAACTCTGCTCGCGCAGATTTTCGGGCCTGCCTGGATTAAAGTTTTATGGTAAGTGATAATTATATGCACATATCTTTCGGTTTCTTTTTAGGTGTTTCGTGTTAACAGCTACTGTTGTGAAAGGCGAAGCGGTGCAGCATTTAGCTTTATGCTGCAAATGTAATCGACATAAATACTGATTACTGTGTCTGTTGCTTTTTGTTATAGTTGTAAATATACATTGTTCTAATGGACCTTACAAGTCTAGAGTATTGTTGAATCTCGTGGGGTAAAGTATTTCTTGTGTGTTTCGGCACGCACTCGATGTAACCAGACCATATCCTGGGTTTTCTCGTGCTGAAACAGCCATTCGATAACGAAGCATCGCATAGAGCAGTAGGCATGACTGTTTGGCACGTACTCGATGAAACCAGAACGAATTCTGGGTTTCTTTCGTGCCGAAACTGCCATTCCATAACGAGGCAGCGCATTGTGCATTAGGCATGACGTTTTGGCATGTACTCGTCGAAACCAGAGCAGATTCTGGGTTTTCTCGTGCCAGAACTACGGATCGATAATCAGCCGCAGTGTCGTGGGATAGCTCATATGTTTGCCAACGTGCTCGTTTATAGTTGCTCACACTAAAAATTAAAACTTTCCCTTGCATGCAACATTGCATCAAATCAGCGGCAGCCATGATTGTGCTCTGTTCTTGCTAAGTATTGACATGGCTAGTTGTGGGGACTGAAACAGCTGCACCCTTCAGCCACTAACCTGTGTTTCTTTCAATTTCGGAAATTTCTCGGCTCAACTTGGCTGCTGGCTCGCACCTACTAAAATGACTGCCAAAGAAAAGGGAGCGCCGCAAGATTGCAAAGGTGGCTTCTGACACAACGGTTTGGCAGTGGAATTGGGAAGGCGCGTTATTCAGATCTGCACGTTTATTAGCAATATAGTGGCGCTTTCTAACCGCTGACGTACCGCGCATACCTTTTTATAAATATTTCGCGAGATCGGCATAATCTGGCATTTCTTGACCACGCGCTGCAACGATGTCGGGAACTCTGCTCGCGAAGATTTTCGCGTCTGCCTGGATAAACGTTTTGTGGTAAGTGATAATTATATGCACATATCTTTGGGTTTCTTTTAAAGTGTACCGTGTTAACCACTACCGTTATGAAAGGCGAAGCTGTGCAGTCTTTAGTTTTATGCTGCAAATGTAATCGACTTAAATACTATTACTGTGACTGCTGCTTTTTCTTATAGTTGTAAATATACATTGTTCAAACGGACCTTACAAGTGTGTAGAGTATTGTTGCATTTTGTGGGGTAAAACTTTTCTTGTGTGTTTCGAGACACAGGTTGCTTCTCTTCCTTCGGATAGAAGGACAGTTACATTGCCAAATTTTGAGCCTTGGGTGCTGCTTGTAGTCATCTTTCTCTTTAGTTAGCCGTGCCATCTTGTTCGCATAGGGTCTGCGTAATCTTGGCTTCTCTCGCAGGGTACTTAGGCTTCTTGGGAGTATTATCTCTTTCTTCTAGCATGTGTATGCGTTGACTGAAACTTTCTCCCGATTGAGTCATGTTCTGTAGGGCCCCAATCTGGTTGTCAATTTCGCTCTTGACAGATTGGAACCCAGTCTGTATCATCTGCATTACCGTGTTTTGCATAATCTGTGTTACCGTGGACATTGTGGTTTCCATCATGGCGGTCACGCCGGCGTTGCTGCGGTCTTCATGTGTCTTGAGTTCGTTCTGGGTTATCACTGCTTGTTTCGACAGTGTTGCTTACTTTGGTTGTGTTGCTGAGGATGGTGGTGGTGGGGATGAAGGTCGCGGTAGTGGTGCTTGCAATTGCTGGCCCTTTTCTCTGTGTAGTTGTTCTATTTCTCGCATGAGGTATTCGACCTGTTTTTCAGTGCTAGCTTCCTTCTCTTGTGTCTTCTTCTTTTGCTGTTCTAGCTCTCGCTTCAATTCATCGTTCTTTCTTCGGAGAATCATCGTGTCCTCTTACCTCGAGTGTGTTGTGGTTTGAACGCCATTATTTTCCCTCGACGTTTGATTGTACCCTGTGATGACGTTGGGCCGGTTACCTTGCGCTGGGTATTGTCGTGTTCCACGTCCGTTGCCGGTATCCGGGGGATGCTCTATTCTCTTTCCCTCGATCTCGATCCCGACTTGGATCTGAATCTTTTTGTCTGTTCGTTCTCATTCGGTGACTGTGGCGATGGTGACATGGTCATCATGTGCTCGTTGTCGTTGGTAGTTACTACGCTGGCCTGGTACCAGTATCATCTCTGTCTCGATCTTGACAGCTCGCTGACTCGCATTGGTGGCGGGGCCGGTTTCAGCTTCCTTCGACAGTCTCTACTCGCCGTTTCATTGGGCATTCCGCTGAGCTTACATTTCGGCCCGTCATTGGTGGTATTTTGGATCAGCGTTGTGTTCTCCGCAGTTGTCACATAGTTCGTCGTTTGGATTAGGGCAGACGTCTTGTCGGTGTCCTATCTCCCGCAAATGCTGTGTGCTAGCTCTCATGTTTGCGAACGTTCTCATTTAGTAGTCGTCCTCACGTAAAATAATGCTTTCCCTTGCATGCAACATTGCATCAAATCAACGACAGCCATGATTGTGCTCGGTTGTTCTTGCTAAGTATTGACATGGCTAGCTGAGGTGACTGAAACACCTGCATCCTCCTCTCACTAACCTGTGTTTCGTTCAATTTCAGAAATTTCTCGGCTCAACTTGGCTGCTGGCTCGCACCTACTAAAACGACCGCCAAAGAAAAGGGAGCGCCGCAAGATTGAAAAGGTGGCTTCTGACACAACGGCTTGGCAGTGGAATTGCATCCGCACGTTATTCAGATCTTCACGTTTATTAGCAATATAGTGGCGCTGTCTAACCGCTGACGTACCACAGCATACCTTTTATAAATATTTCGCGAGATCAGCATTATTTCGCATTTCTTGACCTCTGGCTGCAACGATGTCGAGAACTCTGCTCGCGCAGATTTTCGGGCCTGCCTGGATTAAAGTTTTATGGTAAGTGATAATTATATGCACATATCTTTCGGTTTCTTTTTAGGTGTTTCGTGTTAACAGCTACTGTTGTGAAAGGCGAAGCGGTGCAGCATTTAGCTTTATGCTGCAAATGTAATCGACATAAATACTGATTACTGTGTCTGTTGCTTTTTGTTATAGTTGTAAATATACATTGTTCAAATGGACCTTACAAGTCTAGAGTATTGTTGAATCTTGTGGGGTAAAGTATTTCTTGTGTGTTTCGGCACGCACTCGATGTAACCAGACCATATCCTGGGTTTTCTCGTGCTGAAACTGCCATTCGATAACGAAGCATCGCATAGAGCAGTAGGCATGACTGTTTGGCACGTACTCGATGAAACCAGAACGAATTCTGGGTTTTTTTCGTGCCGAAACTGCCATTCCATAACGAGGCAGCGCATTGTGCATTAGGCATGACGTTTTGGCATGTACTCGTTGAAACCAGAGCAGATTCTGGGTTTTCTCGTGCCAGAACTACGGATCGATAATCAGCCGCAGTGTCGTGGGATAGCTCATATGTTTGCCAACGTGCTCGTTTATAGTTGCTCACACTTAAAATTAAAACTTTCCCTTGCATGCAACATTGCATCAAATCAGCGGCAGCCATGATTGTGCTCTTTTCTTGCTAAGTATTGACATGGCTAGTTGTGGGGACTGAAACAGCTGCACCCTTCTGCCACTAACCTGTGTTTCTTTCAATTTCGGAAATTTCTCGGCTCAACTTGGCTGCTGGCTCGCACCTACTAAAATGACGGCCAAAGCAAAGGGAGCGCCGCAAGATTGCAAAGGTGGCTTCTGACACAATGGTTTGGCAGTGGAATTGGGAAGGCGCGTTATTTCTAACCGCTGACGTACCGCGCATACCTTTTTATAAATATTTCGCGAGATCGGCATAATCTGGCATTTCTTGACCTCGCGCTGCAACGATGTCGGGAACTCTGCTCGCGAAGATTTTCGCGTCTGCCTGGATAAACGTTTTGTGGTAAGTGATAATTATATGCACATATCTTTGGGTTTCTTTTAAAGTGTACCGTGTTAACCACTACCGTTATGAAAGGCGAAGCTGTGCAGCCTTTAGTTTTATGCTGCAAATGTAATCGACTTAAATACTATTACTGTGACTGCTGCTTTTTCTTATAGTTGTAAATATACATTGTTCAAACGGACCTTACAAGTGTGTAGAGTATTGTTGCATTTTGTGGGGTAAAACTTTTCTTGTGTGTTTCGGGACACAGGTTGCTTCTCTTCCTTCGGATAGAAGGACAGTTACATTGCCAAATTTTGAGCCTTGGGTGCTGCTTGTAGTCATCTTTCTCTTTAGTTAGCCGTGCCATCTTGTTCGCATAGGGTCTGCATAATCTTGGCTTCTCTCGCAGGGTACTTAGGCTTCTTGGGAGTATTATCTCTTTCTTCTAGCATGTGTATGCGTTGACTGAAACTTTCTCCCGATTGAGTCATGTTCTGTAGGGCCCCAATCTGGTTGTCAATTTCGCTCCTGACAGATTGGAACCCAGTCTGTATCATCTGCATTACCGTGTTTTGCATAATCTGTGTTACCGTGGACATTGTGGTTTCCATCATGGCGGTCACGCCGGCGTTGCTGCGGTCTTCATGTGTCTTGAGTTCGTTCTGGGTTATCACTGCTTGTTTCGACAGTGTTGCTTACTTTGGTTGTGTTGCTGAGGATGGTGGTGGTGGGGATGAAGGTCGCGGTAGTGGTGCTTGCAATTGCTGGCCCTTTTCTCTGTGTAGTTGTTCTATTTCTCGCATGAGGTATTCGAGCTGTTTTTCAGTGCTAGCTTCCTTCTCTTGTGTCTTCTTCTTTTGCTGTTCTAGCTCTCGCTTCAATTCATCGTTCTTTCTTCGGAGAATCATCGTGTCCTCTTACCTCGAGTGTGTTGTGGTTTGAACGCCATTATTTTCCCTCGACGTTTGATTGTACCCTGTGATGACGTTGGGCCGGTTACCTTGCGCTGGGTATTGTCGTGTTCCACGTCCGTTGCCGGTATCCGGGGGATGCTCTATTCTCTTTCCCTCGATCTCGATCCCGACTTGGATCTGAATCTTTTTGTCTGTTCGTTCTCATTCGGTGACTGTGGCGATGGTGACATGGTCATCATGTGCTCGTTGTCGTTGGTAGTTACTACGCTGGCCTGGTACCAGTATCATCTCTGTCTCGATCTTGACAGCTCGCTGACTCGCATTGGTGGCGGGGCCGGTTTCAGCTTCCTTCGACAGTCTCTACTCGCCGTTTCATTGGGCATTCCGCTGAGCTTACATTTCGGCCCGTCATTGGTGGTATTTTGGATCAGCGTTGTGTTCTCCGCAGTTGTCACATAGTTCGTCGTTTGGATTAGGGCAGACGTCTTGTCGGTGTCCTATCTCCCGCAAATGCTGTGTGCTAGCTCTCATGTTTGCGAACGTTCTCATTTAGTAGTCGTCCTCACGTAAAATTAATGCTTTCCCTTGCATGCAACATTGCATCAAATCAACGACAGCCATGATTGTGCTCGGTTGTTCTTGCTAAGTATTGACATGGCTAGCTGAGGTGACTGAAACACCTGCATCCTCCTCTCACTAACCTGTGTTTCGTTCAATTTCAGCAATTTCTCGGCTTAACTTGGCTGCTGGCTCGCACCTACTAAAACGACCGCCAAAGAAAAGGGAGCGCCGCAAGATTGAAAAGGTGGCTTCTGACACAACGGCTTGGCAGTGGAATTGCATCCGCACGTTATTCAGATCTTCACGTTTATTAGCAATATAGTGGCGTTGTCTAACCGCTGACGTACCACAGCATACCTTTTATAAATATTTCGCGAGATCAGCATTATTTCGCATTTCTTGACCTCTGGCTGCAACGATGTCGAGAACTCTGCTCGCGAAGATTTTCGCGCCTGCCTGGATGAAAGTTTTGTGGTAAGTGATAAGTATGTGCTCATATCTTTGGGTTTCTTTTAAAGTGTACCGTGTTAACCACTACCATTATGAAAGGCGAAGCTGTGCAGCCTTTAGTTTTATGCTGCAAATGTAATCGACTTAAATACTGATTACTGTGACTGCTGCTTTTTCTTATAGTTGTAAATATACATTGTTCAAACGGACCTTACAAGTCTGTAGAGTATTGTTGCATTTTGTGGGGTAAAACATTTCTTGTGTGTTTCGGCACACAGGTTGCTTCTCTTCCTTCGGTTAGAAGGATAGTTACATTGCCAAATTTTGAGCCGTGGGTGCTGCTTGTAGTCATATTTCTCTTTAGTTAGCCGTGCCATCTTGTTCGCTTAGGGTCTGCATAATCTTGGCTTCTCTCGCAGGGTACTTAGGCTTCTTGCGAGTCTTATCTCTTTCTTCTAGCATGTGGATGCGTCGACTGAAACTTTCTCCCGATTGAGTCCTTTTTTTCTGTAGGGCCCGAATCTGGTTGTCGATTTCGCTCTTGACAGTTTGCAACCCAGTCTGTATCATCTGCATTACCGTGTTTTGCATACCCTGTGTTACCGTGGACATTGTGGTTTCCATCATGGCGGTCACGCCGGCGTTGCTGCGGTCTTCATGTGTCTTGAGTTCGTTCTGGGTTATCACTGCTTGTTTCGACAGTGTTGCTGACTTTGGTTGTGTTGCTGAGGATGGTGGTGGTGGGGATGAAGGTCGCGGTAGTGGTGCTTGCAATTGCTGGCCCTTTTCTCTGCGTAGTTGTTATATTTCTCGCATGAGGTATTCGAGCTGTTTTTAGTGCTAGCTTCCTTCTCTTGTGTCTTCTTTTGCTGTTCTAGCTCTCACTTCAATTCATCGTTCTTTCTTCGTAGAATCATCGTGTCCTCTTACCTCGAGTGTGTTGTGGTTTGAACGCTATTATTTTCCCTCGACGTTTGATTGTGCCCTGTGATGGCGTTGGGCCGGTTACCTTGCGCTGGGTATTGTCATGTTCCACGTCCGTTGTCGGTATCCGGGGGATGCTCTGTTCTCTTTCCCTCGATCTCGATCCCGACTTGGATCTGAATCTTTTTGTCTGTTCGGTCTCATTCGGTGACTGTGGCGATGGTGACATGGTCATCATGTGTTCGTTGTCGTTGGTAGTTACTACGCTGGCCTGGTACCAGAATCTTCCCGGTCTCGATCTTGACAGCTCGCTGACTCTCAATGGTGGCGGGGCCGGTTTCAGCTTCCTTCGACAGTCTCTACTCGCCGTTTCATTGGGCATTCCGCAGAACTTACATTTCGGCTCGCATTGGTGGTATTTTGGATCAGCGTTGTGTTCTCGCTTCTCTTCCTTCGGATAGAAGGACAATTACATTGCCAAATTTTGAGCCGTGGGTGCTGCTTGTAGTCATCTTTCTCTTTAGTTAGCCGTGCCATCTTGTTCACTTGGGGTTTGCATAATCTTGGCTTCTCTCTCAAGGTACTTAGGCTTCTTGCGAGTATTATCTCTTTCTTCTAGCATGTGGATGCGTTGACCGAAACTTTCTCCCGATTGAGTCATTTTGTTCTGTAGGGCCTGAATCTGGTTGTCGATTTCGCTCTTGACAGATTGGAACCCAGTCTGTATGATCTGCATTACCGTGTTTTTCATAACCTGTGTTGCCGTGGACATTGTGGTTTCAATCATGGTGGTCACGCCGGCGTTGCTGCGGTCTTCATGTGTCTTGAGTTCGTTCCGGGTTATCACTGCTTGTTTCGACAGAGTTGCTGACTTTGGTTGTGTTGCTGAGGATGGTGGTGGTGGGGATGAAGGTCGCGGTAGTGGTGCTTGCAATTGCTGGCCCTTTTCTCTGTGTAGTTGTTGTATTTCTCGCATGAGGTATTCGAGCTGTTTTTCAGTGCTAGCTTCCTTCTCTTGTGTCTTCTTTTGCTGTTCTAGCTCTCGCTTCAATTCATCGTTCTTTCTTCGGAGAATCATCGTGTCCTCTTACCTCGAGTGTGTCGTGGTTTGAACGCCATTATTTCCCTTGACGTTTGCGTTTGATTGTGCCCTGTGATGACGTTGGGCCGGTTACCTTGCGCTGGGTATTGTCGTGTTCCAGGTCCGTTGCCGGTATCCGGGGGATGCTCTGTTCTCTTTCCCTCAATCTCGATCCCGACTTGGATCTGAATCTTTTTGTCTGTTCGGTCTCATTCGGTGACTGTGGCGATGGTGCCATGGTCATCATGTGCTCGTTGTCGTTGGTAGTTACTACGCTGGCCTGGTACCAGTACCATCTCTGTCTCGATCTTGACAGCTCGCTGACTCTCAATGGTGGCGGGGCCGGTGTCAGCTTCCTTCGACAGTCTCTACTCGCCGTTTCATTGGGCATTCCGCTGAGCTTACATTTCGGCTCGCATTGGTGGTATTTTGGATCAGCGTTGTCTTCTCGCTTCTCTTCCTTCGGATAGAAGGACACTTACATTGCCAAATTTTGAGCCGTGTGTGCTGCTTGTAGCCATCTTTCTCTTTAGTTAACCGCGCCATCTTGTTCGCTTAGGGTCTGCATAATCTTGGCTTCTCTCTCAGGGTACTTAGGCTTCTTGCGAGTCTTATCTCTTTCTTCTAGCATGTGGATGCGTCGACTGAAATTTCTCCCGATTGAGTCATTTTGTTCTGTAGGGCCAGAATCTGGTTGTCGATTTCGCTCTTGACAGATTGCAACCCAGTCTGTATCATCTGCATTATCGTGTTTTGCGTAACCTGTGTTACCGTGGACATTGTGGTTTCCATCATGGCGGTCACGCGGGCGTTGCTGCGGTCTTCATGTGTCTTGAGTTCGTTCTGGGTTATCACTGCTTGTTTCGACAGTGTTGCTGACTTTGGTTGTGTTGCTGAGGATGGTGGTGGTGGGGATGAAGGTCGCGGTAGTGGCGCGGTAGTTTCAGCGCCATTCAGCTGTACCGTCGAAAATACGTTGGAAACGACCATGAAGCAAACACGACCACATGCCGAGTGGCCCAAACTACAACTTCGGCTAATGAGTTGGCGTAGAAGGCGTGACGACCACGTCATGACGAGAGTCAGATATCGAAGCTGTAATGACGAGAGTGTAATGACCACTCTCTTATCACTACCCCCAGTCCACACATTGCGGCCCAAATTATTAGACTATTTCGGATGCTGAGTCAGCGCAGAAAGTTTGATGGCGATGTCATGACGACAGCCAGCCGAAAAAGCTAGAATCACGAAAGTAAAACGACCACGACGGTTTCGGAACTACGAGCACATACCTAGTCGCTCAGACTGGCAGAAAAGCTGGCAGAAAGCTGGCCACTGAGTTCGGGTAAGTGACAGACAGAGACAGATAGATAGATCGGCTCAAGATGCTTGAAGTAGGCAAATAATTCCAATTCCATCAAAAAGAACAGAGGTGCGTCTCGACCATACACACCTGATTAAGCGCATATGGTCAGGAACGTAGGTTATATTCTGTAGGGTAGCATTATAGAATGTTCAGCAACAGCTAACTATATAGCGAATATCACGAATAATTGGTCTTTCAGAACTTTGGCGATAAATCGAATAACAGTGACTTGTATAGCTTTAATTATTGAGAAGCGCCTAACCAATTATCATTCTAGGAATATTTACCTTGTGGAAACGTGGCATTTTAAATATGTATGCTACAGTACTCCCAGTTTTCTATGCTTCCCATATGAATGTGCCTTATGTAGTACATTGCTTTGGATCTTACGTTTTTCTTCCTATTATCAAGCTCAGAGAACGTTAATGCAGTGACAGCAGCCCGAACCGATAAAAAAAAAATTATGAGCTAAATGTAAAGCGACTAAGCTGTTTGCGAATAACTATTAAATACTTTGTTTGCATAACTTGGCATTGTTTCGAGTGCAAGTTTATAACAAAATTATTTTAGTTTATTACGCGTCGACGCTGCCTAGCTATATTGTAGCCGATTATCGCATGTTTTAGAGGTGTTTACGCAATCTGCTACAGTATCTTGCTTTGCAAAATATCAACAAGATTTACCCTGAAAGTGTACTGAAACTACTAATATAGGATAATTTATACCATTATTATACTGAATCAATGGTACAGAATTAGTAGAACTTTTGCTGCACCTTTGTGAACATTCGATTCATCCTCTGGTTTCTTTTTCCCAATAGGTCTTCAGGTTACTAAATGATGTGCACAGAGAAAGGACAGTACATTTGGCAAACAGTAGTTCAGTTAACAAGCACTAACCATGCGTATCAGAGATCATAAATGTAACATTGATTCTTTTTTGTAGACATACAGGAACACCTTTACCAGCTGCGGGAGGCTTACGACGACTTGGCTTACTACTGGAAGCTGAGTATGTGGGAGTTATTTGATCGTTAGAAGTTTTCTAGAATGGATACAGTTGGCGTCACAAGTCTCAATAGCGTGGCATTTGAGAAAATAACGAATATCTGTGGGGATTAGTAACGTGAATAGTTCAACCGTGCGTCACATGAGTTGTTCGTATGTTGTACATGCTGAAAATTTGCATACAATGTTGCATGCCACAGTGCCGAAAATATAGAGCTTTTTCCTCGCAAATTGTGGTTTATACCTCGCTCCGATGGTACATAACATGCTTTATGATTTTTTTTTTAGAAATACTGAAGGAACTTTTCAATTAAGCACTTGATGTGTGATATGAAAGAAGGGTCAGGCAGGATATGTCGCAACAAAAAACTTATAGCCTAAAATGGGGTGTCAAGCTGCAGTAAGATATTTTATCTTAAAGGGAAAGCGATGAGTGCTGATAATTTGATGCATAAGACAGAGTTGCAAATGACAAGATCACAAACACTATTCCAAATGAAAAGGGAAAAAGGATACACTCAAATACTTGTACACTGAGCACCTCAGCCGGCAGCAGCAAATCGGTGATTTCATGAGGTGTACGTCTAATGTACTGACATTTATCGAAAAAGTGCCTCATCGCAAGAGAAATTCTACCATACAAAAAGCCGAAAGGACCTTGCATTATCTTGCAAAGATTCAGTCACACAACACAACATTAATGGCAACACAGGCTGGACACAACATTAATGTTGTGTCCAGCCTTCATTATTTTTGCGTGTTGCCTATCAGTTTGACAGGTCACGTTATGAATAGTCCATAAGATGCAAGAATAGGCGCGTAAATACGCGTTTAATGAGGTTTGTCATTAGTGGTATACATCAATTCCGCATTTGTTGTCCAGGTTTAGTGCTACAACCGCGATTTTTTTCTTACGGCGACGTGCTTTTTTTAGTCACAGCTGGCGCACAAATAAAGCCACGTTAAAGAAATTTTTGTTTTCATTGCAGCACTTGAATAAACTATGCATTTTTTTTCGAGTCCTAATATCGTATATAGCTTTAGGTATTTAATTGTTATTTGAATCATCCAGATACTAACATACTCGCCAGTAGAATGAGGTATTTGTTACCAATAGCTCATGTTGAGTAAAAGGTCAGCGATGCCTGTTACCTTCACCGGCACTATCTGCACATAACGAAGAAGCAGAATGCCGTCTGGCTTGTGAACAAGCGCCTCATGATGAATTAGTGCCGTATAACGACTGGTGCTTATTGCCGGTTACCACCAATTTCGGTGTCGTCATTTAGTTTCAGCGTTTGTTGCGTGTGGTATATTATGAACCTGTACAGAAATGAAATGAAATGGGCTTTATCAAGGCGGAGTGTTAAAATGTTCTGCCTAGAGATCTAGGCGAGTATGATTATATGAATTTATTCGATGTATTCATTCCCTCTGACTGCAGCCATGACAAGTGACAATGACCGCGTTGTCTACAAGGTGTACGACGTAGACTCGCGATGCGGAAACGCAGCCGCACTGCTAAGCAATGTCGACCGGAAGATCCGGCGGAGAATGACCTTCTCCAGAGACGTCCGTGAGCCGACAAGCACTTGCACGAAGCAGACGATGTGCGCGGTGTAGTTGGCAACGTGGCTGGTCTTTTGTGCGATGTCCTTGTCACGAGAAATAAAGGATCTCTCCTGGTTGCACACATGTTTGGCAACATGGCCCTCACTACTACAGAATAGCATAGTGCTGTGGGTTAGTACTTCAATGCAGTTGTAGTAAGACATAACATAGAAATAGAAATTGCGGCCTCTGCTTCCGAGCATAAACATTTTAAATTTACAAAGCGAAATTAAACGTCAAAAGCTTCAGTTCTGCAGTGAGTGTTATACAGCGACGTGATATATGAAGCGACATTTGGGTGAGCAAAAGCTTGCACTTTTTCAATCGGTATCGGCTGCATTGAACACTAGCAGATGTGTGAGGACAAGCTGTTTAGAGAACACGAGAAAAAAAATCTTAGGATTGTCTGTGAAGTCTCTGGAGTGCCAGTTGTCTTTCTTTATTGTGCCGACGGCGCTCTTGGCTGATGGATAACATAATTAGATTATTGACCCTTTTCGAGGTGATCCCGTCGCCGCTGCTATGTTTGATTACGTGGTGTGGCGTCTATTGCCTCAAATGCATCCGTTGCCTCTGCGTTAACAATGCACGTGTATTACACCGGTGTGGTTTAGGAAACCTCTGTTTCGGGACATATCGTAGATGGTAACTGGTTGGACGACACAAAGCTTTGGACACAGATTCAAAGAACATGAAAATGCGCTTTGGAAACTGATTAAGCTCTGTCCAACGTGTCCAAACGGCGCGAGCAGCGTATATGGTGCTTGTTTAAAAGCAAGGCTAAATATGTATTCGAAGCAATCTAAACTCTCCGCTGACGAACGGAATCTGGATTTGTGTTTTTTGCTCTTCATTCTTTATTTGGCAAATATTTTGAAGCAGCGGCTTGTCACATTCATAACTCCCTAAATTTGCTTGGTGTTAGCATCATCATTTATTATTCCCTTAAGGATTCCTTCAGGCACATTACATAAGGGGGGTGGGAAGACAGCGATGGAAAGGGCCATACACCAGCTCAAATAAAAATGCAAAGGTAACAGAAAAATAAACAATAGACTGTAGGAAACTTCAGGTATAAACAGAACAATGAAAATATCTCAAACTGAGTAGCAATAAATTTGAAGAAAACTACGTGAATGTGAAAAACGCTAGATAAAAGTGGCAAAAAAGAAGAGGGAAAAATAGGCGATGACACAAGCAAGCCGGATTGCTGGGAGAGGAAATGTGAGGAAAAGTGGCTATTTGGGGTTCAAATGGTCTGATAGTAACTGCCTAAATTTCGAGGGTTTTGACTCTGAAACTATGGCTTCGGGAAGACTTACATTCTTCTATGGCGATGGGGAGGAAGGATTTGTTGAAGGCGTTGGAAGAACCATGCAAACGCTGTATGCTAAGGGAGTTAAACAAACGGCGAGGTGAGCGTAACGGAGCATGTAATAAGTTCTCGCGTAGTGCAGGAAAGTTAAAGTATAATTTATGACAAAGACAGAGCATTGCAAGTTTCCGAAGGAGTGCTAGGGGTTCGAGTCCGAGAGACGATTTCATGTCAGTAAGGCTATGCCAAGGCGAGTACTGGGAAGTTATGAAGCGGGCGGCCCGGTTCTGAATGGTTTCGAGCGACTGAATCAAGTAAACCTGGTGAGGGTTCCATATGGCTGAGGCGTACTCCATTTTAGAGCGGACGTATGTTTCGTATGACAGTTGCGTGAGGGATGGAGGGGACATAGACAGCGATCTTCGGATGAAACAAAGTGTTCGGGAAGTGTTAGCACAAAGTTTCGTGATATAGTCCACGCAAGTTAACTTGTTAGTTATTTAGACTGCCAGGTACCTGTATGAGTTTGTTACTGATAGTGCCGTGGAGTTCAGCGAGTAAGGGAAAAGGGCAGTGGAACGTTTACGTGAGATGTGCATGCATTTACATTGCGAAATATTAAGCTGCATAAGCCAAAAAGACGGACGGATAATGACATCCCAGATGGTAGGTCGCTGATGAAAATTAGGAAGAGAAGCGGAGCAAGAACGGAACCCTGGGGAATTCCAGAGAACTCCAGTAGTTTCGGACGCATGACTGGCGACGACGGTGAACGGTGAGCGGTTAGTTAAGAAGTAGCAAATCAAGGAAAAGATAAGAGGGTCGAGTTGGTGAGGAACGCGGTCAAACGCTTTTGAAAACTCTAAGTAGATGACGTCTGTTTGGAATGAAGAATCACTATATCTGATTGTTTCTGCCTAATCGATTGCGTCTGTGCTCAGTTCTGATATTCTCGCCGCGCTTCAGGCTTGAAACACAGCCGTTTTTACAATGTAATACGTTGTATGAAAGGCGTATCATCACTAGTAAATATCTTACTTTTGTGAACCGTCAGCAAACATTTAGCTTGGACCCTCGGCGCGCTATCGGTGTAGTCCGTTATTTATTGTGCGTATATCGCGCGCATATATTGAAGTGTCCGCCCATTGCCTTATTGACACGTTGGTGACACAGTGGGCGTAGGATTCGGTGCCAGTAGAGAGTAGATGTGTGTAGCTACTCTGCGCTAAAAGTACTATGACAGGAAGCGGCGCTACTTCCTTCGTCGTCGTTTAACTAGCCGTACTCGCTCTTCTGACGTTCCTGGGCTCAAGAAACTTGTTTCAAGGTTTGCCACACAACCTTGGCGGATGAGCAGATTTCTGTATCCTCGACGAAAGGCGTACATCTCAATGTGGCTGTAACACGTAAAGGTGGTTGTACCAGCGGTCCGCCAACTTGGCCACACAGATTCATTACATTTCTCAATATGTCAGCCAATGTTTTTAGCAGTCAACTACAGCACACGTCCTCAATCCACAGGATTCAATCCAGTATGGTAGGAGCACAATGCGTGAGCGAAAACTGAGATACATTTCCGACAGCTGAAAGGTGAAAGTGGTAATGGTTTCGCTCGCATTCGTGCGTAGCCACTGAGGCAACGTGTGGCGCTCCGCCAAAAGCGCCATCCCGTTTCTCTAGAACAAACTGCGCCGTGAAAAGGGTGAAAGGCCCGTTGTGAGAACAAACGCTTGAAGATTAGTGGGCAAGTGTACATATACGACTCTTTGTACTTTCCATTACCTATGCTGACCTTCAAATTTTCGGACGGGCTTCGCGCATGTTTGTTACCTCTTCCATGCCTTTCATTCCATGCAGCCAGGCTCCGCATTATGTGTGTCTAATTACTCGTCTATATAACCCTTGATGGTTTATCAGTTAATGAGAAACGAGACAAATTATACTCTTTCTGTGTACTTACATTCTCCTTTTGTTTCACGTCTTTCTGCGAATAGTTCATCGACTACCTTCCCGACAACGGCATTGGCTGTCAATTTAAAGAAAGATCAAGAGCTCATACAGAGCAACGTCCACGCGCAGCATTCCTTCATGCATCATCAGCATAGTAACTAACAAAGTTACATCCTCGGTGTGCATCTATGGTTCCAGATTTAGCATGCGCGCCAGACAAAAGTCTCTGGAAAACACGTGATAGACATACGAAAGGTGAGGGGGAGTAATTAGATTATGACTATGCGATAATTTGTTTTTACGTTTCAGCACGTGGGTTTTGAAATGAACAGTTCGGAAGCATGTTACACTGCGTTAACTCTTGAAGGCGAATACCTGCTGTACGCTTCGTAATGCGCCGTCCGACCTCCTAGCGTAGCCAGTTTCGCAGTTCAGCTCGAACTCGTTTCAACGCTTAGCTGTGGCTTCGCACGCTCGTATAGCGAGGTCAGACTCGCAATGACATTTCTTTTCGACTTGACGTTGCATCCTCTCAGTAGGAAATTGAAGCGTATTCTGTTGTATGCGTTGTATGGATGCTTTCAATGAATGTATGCACTGGTCACTTGACTTCGCTGAGGGCTTGTAGCCTCAGCCTTACGGGTCTATGAGCCATTCCATTTTTGCTTGTTTAGGGGCGTATGAGCCTTTGAGATATACACGCGTTTTTTTGTAGCTGACGAGTACAGGCCGCATTTCTGGTAATTGTATGCGTGAATCTAATGAATGTATTCAATGTACGTGTCACTTTTCTGAGCGCTTGTAGACGCTACATTAGGAGAGGGATGAGTCAATGCATTTTCTTTGCTTGCTCAGGGGCGTTTGAGCCTTTGCTGATGATGATAGTTTTGTACCTTTGGACCGGAGGAGGAATTTTTTTCAAGGCTTTCGGGGTTATGAGCCACGTAAGGCGTTTGCCTTAACAATGCCAAACTTTCTTACATAGCTCAAGCGAAACAACTCTTAATTTTTCATGTTTATATGTATATATATGTATAGATGCATTACGCATTACGCCATTACCATCCGACAGGCCCTATCGAGGTGTATACAAATGCCGGCTGTTTTGGCCTCGGCGCTGTTCTTGCCCAGCGTAAACAGGGGTTGCCTGAATATGTCGTGCTTATGGAAGTCGCACGCTTACGAAAGCTGATACCAATTACATTATGACAGAAAAAGAATGCCTTGCCATCATTTGGGCTCTCACCAAGCTCACGCCTTATTTGTATGACTCCCAATTTGATATAGTCATGGACAACCATGCACTACGTTGGCTGTCATCCTTGAAAGATCCCTCAGGCCGTCTTGCCCGATGGGCACTTCGCCTGCAGGACTACGAAATCCGCATGCTGTACCGCAGCGGACGCCCGCATTCTGATGCCGACACCCTCTTGCGCTCACCCTTGCCTGACGAGTACGCCTCCTGCTCGCTATCCCACTTCACCATTTCTTCGCTCGACCTTACCACCATCGTGTCTGAGCAGCGCAAGGATGATTGGAATACCTCTCTTATACACTTGCATTCTGGTTAATCAGCACCACCAACCCTGTGTTGTCAAACTCACCATTTTGCCATCCAAGACAACATTCTTCACGGACGCAATTATACCCGCGGGTGGCGCCTGTGGAAATTAGTTGTACCTCGGAGTCTCTGTTCCGACAAATGCGCAGCTTTCCATGCCGATCCACAATGTTCACACTCGGGAGTGTTCAAAACTTATCATTGCCTTCGACAGTGGTACTACTGGCGAGGGATGTACAGCTACGCTCAGAAGTTCGTTGACTCTTTCCTGGATTGTAAGCACCGGAAATCTCCAGCCCTCCTCTCGCCAGCCGGTCTGCAGCCTTTACCTTGCCCTACCAGGCCGTTTGGGCGCGTCGGCATCGATTTGTATGGGCACCTTCCCCTAACATTGGCTGCAAACCGCTAGGCAATTGTGGCGGTTGACAAGCTCACGCGATACGCCGAAGCAGCCGCCCTCCCGTTAGCTATAGCGCGCGATGTTGCCTCCTTCTTGCTTCGTCGATTCATCCTGCGTCATGGACCACCTGAGGAACTGCTCAGTGATCGTGGACGTGTCTTCCTCAATAAAAGGAAAATAAGACTCCCACCCAAACGTAGGTAAGTGCTACGAAGGAAACCCATACGGGTTCCTCGAAAAAAGAAAGCCTCGCCATGGAAGAAAAATTCGTCCAGGTCCGGGAGGAATTTTCCGTCAACTGCGAGGCTTTCGTTTCGAGGAACCCGTGTGGGTTTCCTTTGAAGCACTTACCTACGTTTGGGCGGATGTCTCATTTACCCTTTATTAATAACTGCTCTCCACCTTGCGGGTTTCCGCAGAGCTATTACGCCAAACAAGTCTTCCTATCCGAAGTAGTTGAAGCCATTCATAAGGAGTGTCACGTTATTAATCGCACAACTACCGCGTATACCCTCAAGCCAATGGCCTTACAGAACGCTCCAGCCGTACGCTGGGCAACATGCTTGCAATGTACGTCGCTTCCGACCACTCAAATTGGGACGTCATTCTGCCCTTCGTAATCTATGCGTACAACACCGCTGCTGAGAGCACTACCAGCTGTTCACCCTTTTTGCTACGGTACAGTAGGCACCCGTCGTACACCTTCGACACAGTTCTACCATACCGGCCAGATGCATCTGAATGTGTGCGGATTTCTGCCACGGCTAGACGCACTAAACAGGGCCGCGATCTTGCACGGGCCTATAGCTATGATGACCAAGAGTGCCAAAAGAGCACTGGCGGTGATACCACCTCTGCACCCACTTTCCTTCCTGGGGCACTTATGTGGCTTTCCGGTCCTTCCGCTGCGCCTGGGCTCTCTTAAAAACTGCTGTCCATGTATGAATGCACATACAGAATCGTCGAGCGCGTCTCCCCCGTTAACTGCGTCATCGAACCCATTGAATCGTGTTCGCACATGTGCCTTCATGGACGAGACATTGTCAACTTCCGAGGACTTAAGTCGTACTGTGATCAGCTCATAGTAAGGAGCAGTTCTATTTACTTGAATAATAAATTGGCTACATATTCAACTTCACAAAAATGCGTTCTCTTTTCATCACTTTATAGCACGTATTGCTATGTATGAATTCTAGCGAGTTTGATTGCAAGGCGAATTCACTTGGAACAATACCTGTGGAAGGCACAGGTTGCGAGATATGCCACGTCCAACTGGTGGTAAAAATGCAGTGCTGTTCCACTCACTTTTTTAACAGAACGCCATTTTATTCATCGAAGACACACAGATAACTGAAACGCCCATGTATTTTGTTACACAATTAGGGCATGATTATCTTGAAACTGACGTCATCTTTATATTTGCTCCATGTTCATTTGTCGTCAACTAGGAACATTTGCATTTCAAGATCCAGGGTAAACAATTTTTGCTGTCGAAATAATCCAGCTCCATGATTATAATTGGGCTAGCTGCTACGACCCACGTTTAAAAATTGTACATACATAGAGTAAAAAAAGACACGCGGTAAGCAAACTAACGGGAGGTATTGTTCTTTCTAAAACTATATTTTGCATAATCCAAATATTAATTTACGATACATACGTATGTAAATTTATTGTTTTAAATCTAAATACAATATATAATTACCTTCTTTGTTAGAAGTGGAGGTAGAGCAAACAGAAATAAAAGCAACCGATAGAACAGCACGAATGACTATCAGTTTGTGCGTACTTCTGCGTGTTATTTCTAAGCCTTTTCGTATTTGGAAGAAAAGTGCATTGTTATCAGCTAGATCAGATGTCAGTAGTATAGATTAACCAATAATAAAGGCCCACCAGGTAGGAGTTGCGCTAGAGTGCTCTTGCCAGATAATGCTTCAATGTGTTTTCTTTGCTTCATCCATTACCGCTTGTTTAATTTTGTTCTTACAAATAGTGTCTGACTCATACGGATAAACTAATGGCAGGGCCATTATTTCGTCCATTGACATTATTTATGCAAAAATATATCGGTGGCATCGCACTACGTTTACTTTATTCGCCATTGCGTGTGCCATATATATATTTTTTTAATCATAGCAGTTCAATGCTTCCCTGTTTCTTTGACTGAAACTACATTATTCAATTGTACACATCTCTTCAAACCTATCTGAGGCCATTTTATCCGCAGACATAGGCAAGGCCAAATGTAAAGGTAAAGTATAGTTTTTTTCTAATGCGAGGGTTGATGCCTCATCGCATTATCAGCTTTGCGCGCACTAAACGCAGCTGCGATAAAATGATGGCGTCGCATGCGTGACACTCTCATAGCGGACTGCATGCCTTTAGTCGGCTGTAACTGTGCTGCTCTTGGAGGCAAGAACCGCTACGGCTGGCGCACCTCCGCTGCTTTGCCCGAGATACTGTAGTGAACTAAATCTTTTTTTTCATTGTCCTCCTCCTAGCCAAACTGTTCAGTATGTGGGATCTGCGTTATACCCAAAGCTAGTCTATGGTATTATACCATTAAACTGACATTGATATTGTGTTTTATTGAGAATACATACCCTACTCACCACGTACATAATTCGCGTATCGGAAGAAATTACCTAAGTACTGACTTCGGGCGTTTGCATATTAGGGCTTTAGAGTACTACAGTATTTGCACAGAGGAGGATGGTAGACTGAGTAATTTAATGTGACGACATTAGAAATATCGGCAATTTCCTATAGCATAGGATGCTGTATTCCTTTAGCAAATGCCAACAATGTATATCACATAACAATACTATCACGTTTATTTATAACTTCTTTATGGACATGTAGGAGCACGTTTAATAGCTGCAGGATGCTTATACTGGCTTGGAGTACTAGTGGAAGCTGAGTATGTCAGGGCCAATAGGCAGTCAGGCGTCAGATTTTAAATACTCTTTAAAACAAAATGTAAAAAAATGCGCAACTACTCATAAGCTTACCACGTGCGCAGTAACAAAGGAATCAAATATTCACGAGGTTTACAGCTATGATTGCCCTGTTTATTCAGAAAGCACAACAACATAATGCATATCACACCACACGACCACACAAGTAAGGAGCGCGTAGCATGATTGAGCGCGAAACAGTTTCAATGATGCAATGTCGCGGGCACGTGCTTTTATGGCAAGTCGCGACAGGAGCCCTTTAGTGAAAGAAAATATGCTCGTTTTATGAGATCTAGTTTACTGATGGAAGCCATAAGTAAAGCTGTTGGTGTACGCGCCAGAACAGTTCAAAGGTATTCATTACACAAGAGTGGTTATTTTACGCTTAATAATAAAATATAAACAATTCCCGCCTTGATATCTTGCGTTAAACTTTCTTGTTCACTAGGAGGGCCAACGAGGGCAAGTACTATAAGTGCAGGCTGAATGTTGCATCCAATATTATTTGGCGTTCGTGTGCAGACGGTTGCCCAATTTGTTGCTCAGTGTTTGGCAACTAGTGTTTTTCTATCATCATTTGTTCCCTGTCAGTGCAACCGGAAGGAATATATTTCCAAAGTGCTTTTCGCCCGCAGATATAGGCATATTAATTTTTTTAAAGAAACCTAGGAAACTAGTGAATAGAAGACTAGGTGCCTTTAAAGGACACAATGGTGCGCGTTACACCAAAACTGGTGAAGGTACCACGGAGAGAGCTTCATCAGGTAGTTGCGTTCGCACGTTGCAATTTGGTGGTTTCTATTCACTTCCAGTGAGAGTCTACGACAATTGGCACCATGCGGCAATTCGTAAAAAAATAGGACCGTAGCCTTGCAAAGTCTTGTGTGAAGTTTATTTGTATGCGAAACCACATTTCATCGGTTTTAGGTGAACCTATTGGTGATGCCGTTGCTTGTGCATGACAGTCGTACAGGCAGTGCTCACACTATGGCGACATTCGCGCTATATTACGGTTTCGACCAACAGAATTACTACCAGGCGACTGATTTCATTGCCGGTGATTCTTGTATGTTAGCTGCAGTGGGCGCAGTAGGCACTTCTTTATTTTAGAGGTGCCTCCGCTCTGCTTCCTTAATGCAGCAGGTGAAGCGATGCCAACAGTTGGAGCTTGCGATCAAAGAATACGCACGCGATAGGTCATAAATTTTCTGTAGCTTATTCACTAGCAGTATAATACGCGCCTATTCTGGTGCCCATGCGTGGTGCCGATGGCTGTAACTTTTGGAGTTTGCGTGCTGTTGCTGCCCGTTCAGCAGAGTTATCCAGTATCATGACATTCCGCTTGCCCATTGACTGCAGTATATTGATCTGATGCACAATTCTGCTTAGAGCATCAAAGTTAAGCAACTACTATCTTGCAGTGTACGGCCGCTTGTGTTCGTGACCTCCAAGATAATGTACCCAACCGTGAATAAGGGAAGCGGCCATGGTTAATGCCTCGTGGTTGGTTCACAGTAGGCCGCCACGAGGCTGGTTGCCCGTCACCTGAAGGAATGCGAGATCTTCAGTTGTCAGAAATAGTTCTCACCCCGTAGAAAAGCTAGTCTTTTATTCGAGCTGCGCCAAGCTATACTGCACTTGCATTAGCATCCTTGAGCGGAACCCCATAGGACTCTGCGCGTTTACACTGGGCGAAACCAAACTGCGCCGACGCAATAAGGGGACACATCCCATTTCAGTTTCAATTTGAAGCAAGGCTTGAAATGAAGGGAGATTCCGATATACCTTAAACTAACATTCGTGGTTTTCTGTGACTACTGCTGTGGCACATCGCAACGGCCAAGTATGATTTTTTCACGAGATGGTGCAGTAGTCACAACATAGTAGATATGTTTAGAAAAAACCTTGAGTGAAATTCGTGCGTTCCTACAACAGACCTAGGTCCGACAACATTAGGAGGTAAAGGAGCTCATCATTTGTTTTTGTCTAGTGCAAGCCAACATGTTGTTCAACGCAAGTGCTGACTGCCCGGCCAACTTGGCAACTCGCAATTCTGCTTCACACTGTCTCCCAAGAAACTTTCAAACAAGTTTGTAAAACGGTGCGCGTAGTCGCCCTTTCCCGTAGGATAAGAACTCACCATACTGAAACGACAGGATGCCAGTCAGGCTAACGAGTATCGCGTCAAGATTTTTTTTGAAATATTTATTAGACACTATTCCCAATGGCAGTCTTGTATGAAGTAAGAACCCCCCAGGCATTAACTGGAGAAAACTTCTAGGATGCTTCGTCCAGCGCCACCTGACTACGTGCATCTCGTAGATTGAATATGTACGAACATTGGCCTTCACTTGGCCGCAGAAAAATGACGCAGAGTATATAGAATTAGAAAAGGTGGATACTGCTCAACAGCGCAGACAGGTTTAACAATTGCTCGAAATTCAGTGCAAATACAGATTGTGCAGTATCCGCTCGGAACTTGTGCTAATGAACCTGCCCACTCAGAGTGGCTCACCGCTGATGTAATGCTGAGGCTCGGTCCAACTTTAACGATATCTTCTCACGGGATACGTAAGAGAGGGTTCTAGGCTTGCAAAATTTCAACAGAACTACGCCTTTCAGATAGAGCCTGGGAGGCGGTCCGTAAATATAAGACCACATCAACCAGAATGCGTTTTGGGCATTAGCGAAAACGGCGTTGACACTGGATCTATCCACTTTGCTTCTGGTTGCAACTTCTGGTTGCAGTTACCTGCATCGACATTGCGCCCGCCCTCTCCATAGCAGGTTCAGAACATCACGGCCGCACATGCTCAGTACCTCAGCGCCATGCCCTGTTACCATGCAGGCCCACATGCAGATTCTTGGTGTCCCCGCGTATTTGGAGTTCGACAAGTTCTGTGATCGTCCTGAACAGCATGAAAGTTTCGCAAGTGGAGTTTTTAAGCGGGCCATTGTTCTGTTCCACGAATAACAGCTGTGACTGCGTGGAGGAGACCGGCGACCATGTGTCCATTGCAATTGTTGCTTCTCTACGCCTTGCCATGTGAATCAGGGGAGGATCGTTGGCTCAAGAAATTGTGTTTGAAGCAATACTAGTGTTAAAATGTCGGCTTCGTCAGAGCTTGCAGAAGCTACCGTGTCATTGGTTTCTCCTACCATCACTGTTCTTTTTTTCTACACTCGTGGCTCTTATTATTAAATTGTCATGGGCACTGTGCCTATGGCATTTTCTTGATCGATGAGCCTGCCGGCTACCGCGAGTTTGGGGCAATAGCAACAGGCATCTATTCATTAACAGCAACAAATTGCTCCAAGTTTCAGCTTTCATGCATTAAAAAAAAGACAACACCTGTGCAGAAATAACAAAATACATGTCTATATTCAGTTCTTTGAATGAATGCACGTTGACAAACAACAAATTTAACTTCGATATTTTGGCCTGACAATGCTCTGAACAACGAAACCTCGTTTGTATATTTCCCTGTTAGCGCTTTCAAACAACCGTAGCATTTCCACGAATTATTTCTTTCCAACAATACGTATGTATATATATATATATATATACATATATATATATATATATATATATATATATATATATATATATATGTACCCCTGATCGTTGTGGATACGCTTGGCCCATAAAAAGTCGAGAACATAGTATATATATATATATATATATATATATATATAAACGAGAAGGGGTCAACCGAGGGGCCCGATTTTTATTGTTCATGACATAAGAAGCCAACAAACACTGACATACGGGACACCACAGGGGACAACAAAGCACACGTAATTTCCCTTATGTTGTCCTTGGTTTCAGTGTTTGTTGGCTTCTTATGATATATACATATATATATATATATATATCCACACTATGCACTGGCCTTTTTAATGGGCCATGCGAATCTAGGATGATGCGGGGTACAACTTCGCGGTTCTCTTTAGTTTATTGCAAAGCAGTTTTGGTTCCTTTACCGAGCTTTTTCGAGCGCTAGTATACAATAAATTTTCGCTACCCAGCAGTGTCGTCATATATATAGGTAGAGAATGAAAAGATAAAACAAAGGTAGCAAGAGAATGAGAGGAAAGCAAAATAAATTATGAATTAGCCAACGATTACGCTTCTTGGTAATGTAATTTCAGCAACAGACATTTCATACAGAACACGCCGTGCTGAACGGAGGCGGTTCTGTGTTTCGGATTGTGCCGCACACACCATGATCCGCCGTTATCAAGCCGGTGCTCCGGCGACGCGCCATCGAGCCATCTTATCAACGCTGAAGAGAGGGGGTGGATTAGCAATAACTAATGTTTTTTATGAGGTGGGATTAGGAAACGGGTTGAAAACGGGTATTGAGGAGACGTCACACACTTATACACTCACAGACAGGCCTCAATGCGGCCGCACAAGTTTGCGGTGAGAAGTAGGAGTAAGACGACGAAACACTATATCCGTCTTTCAAGTCACCGCAACGGCACTGCGCCAAGTAAGGGGAGGTATAGGGCAGGAGTGGAGGCGGGAGAAGGACAGCCAGGTACAAGCGCCGCCAGTGGCGACAAATGCCCCCGAGTAACGCGCGCCGCAAACGGTGAAGCAAGAAACACGGCTGAGAGCCGCACATCCACGCGACGCGGAGACGTAGGAGTGGAGAGCCGAGGATCACGCGCGAGGCGGCAAGGAGCGCCCGCCGCCGGCACCGTGGCAGTGCCGCAACAGCGGCAGAAAGGACGGCGATGGCGGAACGGACGTTAGCGGAGAGAGTCACTTCAACAGCGCTGCTCAGAGGAAGGAGGCAAGAGGATAGGCGTGAATAAGTGATCTGGCTTTGGAGGATAAGTGTAGAGAAAGACTCGCGGCGCGCGCGAGAGAGGGCAGCAGGAGTGCGTGCAGCTAGAGCAACCCCCGCATCATAATCTTGGTTACGGCGAGGCACGACGGCAAGGCCGACGGTGACGCGAAACGCAAGAACGGGCGCGAAAGAGCCGCCGCACTCTAAAAAAAAGCAATAAAGTCGCAGATGCGGGAGAGGGTAGGTGCCTGAAAAGAATTGTCGTAGGTAACATGGTTTTGATCGCGCATTCTTGGTGATTCTATAAATATAGTTGTATTGAGTTCATTTATTCTTTATTTTCATTTTTTCGAAAACTTTGTTGTCCTTTCACAAATTCTACTCAATCTTCCGCGCCTTTGTTTCAAGAGAACACTCCAGAATGAATTGCGTGTTCATCTGCCTTGTAGAAGCATACCGTTTCTTATGCCTCACTTCTTCACCCCATTACATTCGTTTGAGGAACGTGTAAAATTCGTGAACACAGCCAATGATGAGGAGGGTGACCCCGCGAACGCGCTGTTTATAACACCGTTACCAACGAGTAATCCCTTCAGGCCCCGTCTCTATCCCTTTTTTTTATATTCGCATTTGTTCCATTTGACAGCGTAAGCTGTCTGGGCTCACTCCAATAGCAGTTTCGATTGGCGATTGTGTTTGACGCCGCCACCTCCGCAGCCAGTGTCCGTAGCATCTATCGCCGCGACTGAGAAAAACAGGTAGCCAGTTCCAACCAGGCTCGAACGTTAGCCTTTGCGTGTGAGGTACTCTCACTGAGCCACGTCAGCGCTTGCTAGCATGAAGCGGGAAAATCTTTAATAACCCCGTCTCATCGCACCAGAAGACACGCATTGTGACATGCGCGGTGCGTAGCCCCCAATATGCGGATTCTGGATTGCAGGGGCATATTATTGCACAAGGCAGTCAAAGAAGGTTTGAGGAAGAAAAACAAGTTTTAGAACACGTATACAAAAAATGCTAAAGATAGTGCAGACTGTATGCCTGAATAAATGAAGCAGCCTAGGCGACTATGTGACCGCCGCGTTTCAGTAGAGTTGCCAATAAATCACGATCATCACCGCCACTGGCATTGTATCGTGCCACTTGTCAATAGATTGATTGAAAAATTTATCCCACAGAGCTAGGGTGCCCGCCTCTTAACCTACACGCAATTAGGGGGGGGAGGAAGAATCAGTCCCCGCGCGTTGAGGACGGTGAGTCTTCACGGTCTCATCGGCCAGGCGGATTGCTCGACGCTGGTCTTCGGTCTCGCTCTGGAGCAAGGCTTCCCAGGCTTCTTTCTCTACTGTCAATGTTTTCCTTGGCCCCTTGGGAGCCCGCACACTTCCATATTACATTGTCTAGCGTACCCTTCTCCTTACAAATCTTGCAGAGGCCGTCCTTATAGTCCCTTGTCTGAGTTAAGTAAATCCAGTAAGGCGATGTATAATTGTTTCCCTGGAGGCGCCGCCAAACGCGAGTTTCCTCGAGAGAGAGGCCAATGCGGAGGCGGAAAGATTCTTCCGAGCAGATGGTGTGAATACCCATGTTGGCGAACTCCTGGCAGACAACTGCCTGGATCAGGGAAACAGTGACTGCAGGTGCATGGAGGGGCTGGAGTCGAAGGCAGCCGGACAGGCGGCCTCGATCTCACGCCGGACAATCCTGGTAACATCGCCAGTGTTGTTGGGACGAGGAGCGTCGGCACAGAAAGATGTCGCTGGGGTGTTGGGCAGACGGGCAAACTGTTGGTCGATACGTCGGCTTTTAGCGAGTTCCAGGCGGCGGCACTCTTTTATAACTGCATCCACCGTCGCCACGTTGTTAAATACAAGCAAGTTGAAGGCGTCATCGGCAATGCCTTTGAGGATGTGGGAGACCTTGTCGGACTCAGTCATGTGTGCGTCAACTTTGCGGCACAGAGCCAAGACGTCCTGAATGTACGTGACGTAGGGCTCCGTGACGTCTGCACACGACCGGAAAGCGCCTTCTGCGCGGCAAGTTGGTGACCGTAGGGGTTGCCGAACAAGTCTCGGAGCTTTTGCTTAAGCGAATCCCAACTGGTGAGCTCATCTTCGTGCGTCCGATACCAAACTCGAGGTGTGCCACCGAGGTAAAAGACTACGTTGGCGAGCATGATAGTAGGGTCCCACCGGTTATTGCGGCTGACGTGCTCGTACAGGCTGATCCAGTCCTCGACGCCTTCCCCATCTTTTCCCGAGAATACGCCAGGATCACGGGGAGCGGGGAGAGTCATGTAGGTCGTCGGAGTGGCAGCAGGTATCAGAGCCGGCGGAGTCGAGTTGTCGTCGCCGTGAGCCATGAAGGAAGGCTCGACGTACCGTCCACTGCGAAGCTCCGTGACGAGGTACAGGGAACGTCCACCTCCACCAGATATGTTGCGTAGGAAGACACCGACGAAAAGCTATTTACAAGTATATTTACAAGGCAATACGCCGCACTTGGCCAAGAGGCAACAGCCCGCGCTAGCTTCCAATCGTCGTCGTCGTCTTCTTACTGCTGGCCTCTTCGTCATTGGAAATACTATCCCGTAGCAATTTCAAACTGGCTACGTCCCTACTTCATGGCCGCGATTCAAGGGGAATGTCAATAAATCATTATTATCATCATCGTCATTAGCATTGTATCGTGCCACTTTCCTTGCGATGTGAGATGCACACCGCTTGCAGTTGAATATGATTATGCCAGGTGGCACGCGATGTAGCAATTGGACAGGTAGCGGTAAAATGCATTTAAAGAAGGTTTGAGGAAGAAAAAAGAAGTTGTATAAGACGTATACAAGAATGCAAGAAGTAATATTGTGTACCTGAATAAATGAAGCTGCCTAGGTGACTATGTGAGCTCCGCGTTTCCGAAAAGATAGCAATAAATCATGATCATCACCACCATTAGCACCATATCATGCCACTTGTCAACAGTGTATCAACACAGTGTTATCATCTGAGAGGCCTTTGCCCTGCAGTGGGCGTATCCAGGCTGATGATGATGATGCCACTTGTCAAATGAAGCTGGCTAGGTCACCATGTCATGGCCACATTTCAAGGGGGCTGTCAATAAATTATCAATATCATCATCATTAGCATTATATCGTGCCAATTGGCTTGCGATGTGGGAAGCACGCCGCGTAGCGTCAATACGGGCGCCATATACATTGGAGTTGAATATTATTGTACGAGGTCACACGTGATGCAGCAGTTGCATAGGTTCAGTAGCATAGTTGCGTAGTTCAAGGTAGAGATGTCTTGAGGAAGAAATAAAAGAATATGGAGATGTGTATATTGACGTAATGAAAAACAAGTATGGCAGATATGTCAGCAGATAAATCTTCTGGTGCCACGAAAACCGCATTAAATATCTATCAAGGGGGTCCCACGCGACCTTCTGAGCTTCCAAAGCCGTGAGGATTCTACGACCTGTCTAGCGACCTCTATACTATCACTGCCTCAGCTCATTCACCTAGATGATGTCGCTCTCCTCTTATCCAGAAAGGAGCACCTCCAGCGCCGCATACGCGCTCTCATACTTCCGTGTGCGCTAACCATCCCCCGCGGTCTTACCCGCGTAGAGGAGGTTCCGCTTCGGAGGATCCGCGTCAGGGTGGCTCTCACTCCTGCCGTGACTCAGAAGTGGTGGCACGTTTGCCAGTTATATAACCGCCTTGGGTGTCCAGTCTTGAAGTCGGGCAATGCTGAACCTGACATCCGCCACCTGCCGTGGGTTTGCTCTGCGTTTAAGCCGACGAGGCTGCGGCATCTCGCAGCAGTGTGACTTTCGCCGCATATTCCTAACTTTTACACGTTTTGGACGCAGGAACCAAATTATCGATCCCTCCTGGGCTTTATCAGATCGGCAGATCGTCTTTCAATCATTTAATCATCCTTCTTCGCCTTCATCCCACACCCGTGTATGCCCAGAGGCATTAACCCTCGCATTTAAGAAAAAGATACCTGGCGTTCGTGTCGTCCACTTCTCTTGTCTTGTGTCCTGTCTGCGCGCCTCACCTTTTTTGCCTAATAATTCTTTACCAACTATCTCAGCTTTCTGTCGTTCTAAAGATAGCTCATTAATGAAAGCACGCTAAGTAGCCGTTTTTCACGGTTCCGTTTCAAAGGGACTGCCAATAATAATAATCATCAGCATTGACATCCAATCGTGAAACTTGGCACACGATGTGACATGCGCGCAGCGCAGCATCGATACATACAAACTTTGCGTTTCAGTTCCGTTATATTCCACCAGGTGCGCCGACATGTAGTAATCGCACACCGAAGTTGCATGCTGGATGTAGCTGGACCTAGTTAACTCAAGCAGGTTAAGCGACTCTTTGTGACCACCCCATTTTGAAGAGGATGCCAAAAAATATCACTACCATCATCAACAACAGCAGGGCGATTCCACGAGAGATCAACACGGGTCAAAAATTTCATATTTTAGATTTCATTGAATATTTTATATTTTATGCGCATATCACTAGGTAGCACTAAAGTGAACGTGGCTTCTTTACCAAATGAATATTTTAGGAGAAAAAAAATAACCAGATCTTCAGTGTGGAGGTGCCTATTTAATGCACAAAGCATTTTCACAAATTCACAAGGATGTGAAATACAGTATCTTAAAGCTACAAAGAATTCATTCTTGTGTGTAAAAGCTAGACGTAAAGAAGGGTCAGCTAGCACTGTTTCAGGCTTCCGTGCAAAACGGAAGTGTTTTAAAAATATTACTTAATTTGCAACAATCTTCAAAAGTTGCTATATTTACGATTTTTTATCAACTAAACCAATACATGTAGCCTTCTGAAATTTGCTGCACTGCGAGACCTTAACCTATATAACAATTGTGCTGAATATTCTTGCTGTATCACAAGTTACCGTTTCTACAATTCGCCTCAAATTTGAAGTTCTGACAAAAATGAACGCTATTTAAAAATGAAAATAAAAAAAACCCCATCGTAAATTTTTCTCAAAATCTCGTAAACAACTATTCACAGGCACGTGAAAAAGAATATTAAAAAACATGTTGCATTATTTTGTTTGTAATCACAATACAGGTGGTAGAAATGAGAGCTTCGCCAGAATGCAGCAAGGTGCTGAGGAAAAGAAACATCGGGGTAAAAAGAGCGTGCATAAGGCTCTGACTTGCCTAAACTTGACCGTAATGGCGACGTAAAGCCAGTTTTGGTAAACTATAATTATTTCAACCACGCCGTTCTAAAATGTCTGAATTTCCGGCATAAATTCGTTGAGTCATGCCTCTCCTCGGCCATCATTGGCGCCCATATTTAGTTCACGTTTTCAGGTGCGGCTGCTGTAAAAATCGTCTCTTTTGATCGAGTTGATAGATGTAGAAGAATGGGAAGTGAACCCACGGGAGGCAATGAATTCTTACCGTAAGAAGACGAACTGGGAGGTAGAAAGAAGTGCCACTTGGAACTGCCTCACGTTCATCAGCAGAAGTCAGATTCGCGACGAAGGAACTTTCGCCCGGTGCTAAAGCAAATTCATCTCGGTGGCACTGCAAGGTCCAAATCTTACTTCGTATAGTGCAAGCGCCATTTGGACCCCTCAGGTACCAAATGCGGCATGTGCACCGAATGGTTCGCCAAATTTATAGAAACCTATGACATGTGCTCTTCGTGCCAAAAGCGAATGCGCTTGTTGACTCTACTGCGAAGCCAGCTGGAGCGCCGAAACGTTCAAGCTCTTATTCCAAATTTGTCAGCCTACATGATATACAAATCCCGACGTTGGCGCGAGAAATGTGGAATATGGTCAGCACCAGGCGCACCTGAGAGAACACGGTTGAACCCAACAGACGTTTAGACCGCTGTGGAATATTATACCAAAGACGAGCATGGATATGCTCGGCAGACTCCCAACAAAAAAGACGTAGTATCTGTTTCGATTGATGGAAACAAACAGTATGCTGCCAAGAGATTCGTGACCCGCTCAGTACGGGAGACATATGGTCTCTTTAAGGAAGCCCATCGGGATACATCTATTAGGCTCTCAAAGCTTTATTGTCTCCGGCCGAAATGGGTTCTTGCTCCACAAGTGTACCTTTGCATGTATTGCGCCAACGCCACACAGTGTGTCTCCGCGCTAGAAGAGCTCATTGAAGGTGCCTACACAATTACCCACCTCAAAGAACTATGTCTTTGCACCTCACCCACGACCGATTCTTTCCCGGGCGACTGTGATTATTGTGCCCCCCCCCCCCCCCATATGAGGATACTTTTACTACTACAACTTTGGTAATCTCTGAAGAGACAGAGGTAAACAATGCGGTATGGGAAAATGGTGACCTCGTCAAAAAGACAGCACAGGCCTCCAGGAGCTTCTCCAGCACCTTTCTCCAGGAGCTTGGTGCATGGCTTGTCAAGTGGATCACCCATGATTATATAAGGGCATTCAAGTATCAGCAATACACGACGCCAAACGGAATCAACAGCACGGATCCCGTGTCTTTGACTTTGCAGAGAATTGGACAGCCGTTGTACCGAACGACCTACCATCATACCATTGGCACAAAAAAACAGGTCTCGCTATTTACGTGCGTCGTCACGAATAGAGGATCCACTCAGTGTTTTGCGGTTCTCAGTGATGAGGTATGTCATGATGCTGCACACGCTTGCTTTGCGCTGGAAAAAAATCTATGAGTGCATGAAGGAAGAACTTCAGCTTGGCAAACATGCTACATACGTGTCTGACGGCGCCAGTAGCCATTTCAAAACAAGTATTAGCTTTAGCAGCTGTCACAGAAGGAGCACGCGTCAACAAAGTGGCTTTTTTTCGGCGACAGGACATGGCAAAAACGCTTGCGATGGTGTTGGTGGCTTAGTAAAGCACCAAGCCTCGCTGTACAATCTCGGAGCAGACAGCACTACAGTCATTAGGTCAGCCTCTGAAATGGTGGCGCAGATGGCCGCAACGCTGGAAAACGTCAAACTGCTCTATGCAGATGTGGATGAAGTGGAGAACTTTCGCCGCCTCAAAAGGAACCAGTGAAAATCTTTGCCACGTGTTCCGGGCATACGGTTATGGCACATTTGGTTAAGCGAGCCTGACGCCACCAATTTCGATCGCGTTGTATTAGTGTCTCGCACTGCTGCAAGTGATTGGAAAAGGATCAAGCCTTTCTGAGCGTATACAGCGGGTATGCTCGAAGTTCCTTGTGCCCTCTCCCTGCTTCCATGCGGCGTGTGCGGATCATCAACAAGTGTGCACTGACAGGTCAGTAAGTCAACAGGCAAGCAACTGTGCCACTGCGTATTGGATTCGCTCCATTAGAACTGCGTGATCTGGCCCTCTGGATCAGCTGGTTTATAGAAAAATGCGAAAAGAGCTGCCAGTACTGTGGTGCTTCGTAAACTTAGGACGTGTTCTCAGCACGCTATCATCGTTTAGCATTCGTCAGTGGTGCTTCAACAACTATCCCATATATTGTATACCAGCAAGTTTGGCCGAGAGTTCATGTGGCCCTGCCAATACTTCAATGAAGAAATAAATGCTCTACTTGAGGCTTTGCACAGAGGCAATTTCCTCAAGAGTGCGCGGACCAGGTAATGTTTCGCAAAAGACCCAAGTATCTGAAAGAGGAAGTGTCTTGCTTCTTTCCAGCTTCTCTAAGAAACTGTGAACTTTCCGACAAGTGGTGATCCTTAGGGACTGTGAACTTCTTATTATATAGTATTCTAACAGTTCCTTTTTTTCTTTTTCTTCAGAGGCGGTAAAATAAGCAATCGCTGGAACTAGCTGCCAGCTAACCCTGCCTTAACCAACCGCATCGCCACTCCCACCACCGCCTCTTAGGTTCTGTAATGACGTTCATGTAATTACCAGTACGACATTTTTGGAGGCATTTACCTGCCGCACATTCTGTTACCTGTGTACATTTATACAGAGTTAACTGTTAATTCTGTAGCACACAAAGAAATAAAAACCCTGCATTAACAGAAGGCATAAATTATCTACGCTGCAAGGCGCACGCACTTGCTGTTAAATAAAGTGAGCCACGTAATGGTTATGCTGACGCTTCGTTATTCCCATTCAAGCGTAGAAGTAGTGTACTAAACGCACTTTTATGCAGAAGTAATAATTATAAGGTCAAAACTGGCTTTACGTCGCCATTACGGTCAAGTTTAGGCAAGTCAGGGCCTTATGCACGCTCTTCTAACCCCGATGTTCCTTTTCCTCAGCACCTTGCTGCATTCTGGCAAAGCTCTCATTTCTACCACCTGTATTGTGATTACAAACAAAATAATGCAACATGTTTTTTAATATTCTTTTTCACGTGCCTGTGAATAGTTGTTTACGAGATTTTGAGAAAAATTTACGATGGGGTTTTTTTTATTTTCATTTTTAAATAGCGTTCATTTTTGTCAAAACTTCAAATTTGAGGCGAATTGTAGAAATGGTAATTTGAGATACAGCAAGAATATTCAGCAGAATTGCTGAAGAGGTTAAGGTCTCGCAGTGCAGCAAATTTCAGAAGGCTACATGTAATGGTTTAGTTGATAAAAAATCGTAAATATAGCAACTTTTGAAGATTGTTGCAAATTAAGTAATATTTTTAAAACACTTCCGTTTTGCACGGAAGCCTGAAACAGTGCTAGCTGACCCTTCTTTACGTCTAGCATTTACACACAAGAATGTATTCTTTGTAGCTGTAACATACTGTATTTCACATCGTTGTGAATTTGTGAAAACGCCTTGTGCATTAAATAGGCACCTCCACACTGAAGAATCTCGTTATTTTTTTCCTCCTAAAATATTCATTTGGTAAAGAAGCCACATTCACTTTAGTGCTACATAGTGATATGCGCATGAAATATAAAATATTCAATGAAATCTAAAATATGAAATTTTTGACCCGTGTTGATCTCTCGTGGAATCACCCAGCAGTAATGTACTGGGCCACGCGTCAAGAAATGCCACATGTGCGCCACGTAGTCGGGATACCGGTGTTTACTCTTCGGTACAAGTTATAGCGCCTTCTCGCAAGGTGCGAACTGATGCTGAAGAAGCAAATGGCAGAGCTACGCGTGCACCTGCAACCAGCGAATACCGGGTTCAGCAGACCGCTGTGCAGAGAGCAGCACAAGGCGCAACACGAGCGGCAGCTAGCCGTCAACGCCGGGCGGATGGTTCATACCGTTCTCGTGAAAACAACGCTAAGAGACTTCGCCCCGAAGACCCTGGAGTGCGTGGCGCCTAAAATGGAGCTCGTATGAAGCCGCTTCTTCAGCTTGCACCGGGACTGCTGCGCGCACCACGCAGGCCTGTGACTTCTTTTGAAAGCGAAAGCTTTGCTCACCGCGTCGAGCCGAGTTTCGCCATCGCCAGCAATTCAGCTTTCATTTGACCACAGCTGCGCTGTAGCCTTGGCAACGCTCCACGCCGAGCTCCGGTGCCGGCTCCGGCTTGGCGCATGCGCTCGCAGCAGCTGGGTCGTCACCTGACTTGCGATGTGCCTAAGAGGAGCGCTCCGCTCCCCTAGTCATTGCGAGCTTGGCCAATGATGTGAGGGAGGCCGGGCCGTCTTCGAGCGTTGCGTGGGAAAAACACAATTAACCTTTGAGCAAGCGTTTGAGCCGTCGTCGCCAAGCGTCGTCTGACAACCGCTCGGATATCACCCGGCGAACTGCTTCACTGGAGAAGGTCCGGAATGCAACAGGCGTCGCACCGTAGAGATCAATGCAGCGACCGCGGTCACACCCTCTCCATTTATGCGTCGACGGTGCGCATGTTGGTTGTGCCTCTTTGCATGTGGAGCACTTGCGCTTTCCCAGTTGCAGAACAGGTGTCGCACCGTCCAACGAAGCACGTCGACCCAAGCCTTATCACAGTAATCACAATTACCTAGGCACAGCTATTATGCCTGGCTTAAGAATAATTACATATCTAAGTATTATAATTACAGCTAAATTAAAGGTTAAGCAAGTGAAACCAAGACTTTACCAGGCTAAACCAACCTTTGGTTTGGAAAATCCAGTGTTAGCTGAGCTAAGCAGCAGCCAAATTTTATCGCCTCGTTTCCTCTCTTTTTTGTTATTTGCCTTTTCTTTTCGTCCTTTCTGTTTTTTCGGTTTTGCTTTACTCACCAACATATAGGAACGGACTGCTTTGCCCCGATAATTTCATGTAGCCCTTGAAAAAGGTCGGTGCGCCGACCGAAATTGTTGGATAAATACACCAAAGACAACCGCGACGTTGTGCCTGCCATGTTTATATATATATATATATATATATATATATATATATATATGCGTGTGTGTGTGTGTGCCGTGAACATGTAATGCACATATATGAAACAACAGTGCAGCCACAAGCTTTTTACCGCAAGCGTATCGCACACAGGGGCATTACAGCGTAGCAGCTGCATCAGAGGAGCTGAACTCACACCTGCAGGAACTAGCGCTATGAGCTGTTCATTCCAATCCCCAGTTTTCTTCAGCGCGTAGTGCTTCTGATCTCGACATCGACCGTTACAGGCTAAAATTTAAAAATAATGGCAATGTTTCTACAAACGAGTACGTTCTGCATAGCTGCTATCTATATTCCCACGCTAGTTCTTGGAGCTATGAAGTTAAATATTGCCACCGCATTGTTCCCCAAAGAGACGGCCGTAGTAAGCACAGCAGCGGGTAGTATACATGGTGCCATACGTACTGTTGCTGAAGGTAGAAAAGTGTATAGCTTCACCGGCGTACCGTACGCTGAACCACCGCTCGGAGAATTGCGGTACAAGAAACCACAGCCGCCAACATCATGGGGTGATGAAGTGCTCTACGCTACGAAGACGCCACCATCTTGCATGCAAATCAACGTGTTCTCTCCAAGGTATCAGCTTTGGGTCCCCTATGGTGAGTCTGAAGTTTTCTAGATGGAGATTCGTGTTTTTTTTCAACCCTAAATTACTTAATCTCGATGGTTTCACGGTGCCTCGCTGGAATTTTTACTTTCCAAAACACAGAAACTTGTTCCAGTTACAAGTGTTGTTTGTACGACAGCCTCCGATAACCTGCCAATTTTGCGGCACGTACACTGCTCTCAAACTCAATGAGATTGTGTAACAATAAAAGTTATTAAATGAAATTCAAAAGTGATGAAGCATTTATATACACTTCCAGTCAACGCTATCAGCCATATTGGTTACTGAGCGACAACAAGAACACGCTCGGTTCACGGCATAGGTACACGCATGAATGCTGTTTTCACCCTTGTTATGTGAAGTCCTCCCAGTGCTCTCCGCACCCACGAGAGAAGCAATGGATCCGTAGCAATACCCATGGCAACACCATGGCAGTAACCTACGGCTGTACTTTTAGCGGTGGCCTCAAGAAATTGAGCGAATGAAAAGCATGCTGACATGGTCGGTGAAGACGGGGCTGCTCCTACTATGCAACAATTGCATTTACCTTATGTGTGATTTTCTTGTGTCTGTCTCGGGCACCATGTATTATTTACCTCTCCAAGCACCCCTCACCCCCAAACCGCTTCTGTCAATTTATGCTTCGGTATAAAATAAAGTTGTCAAAAGCTTTTCTACAGCTATCCCCTCAAGCTGTCCTTGCATAAAAAAAGAATATATATATATATATATATATATATGCTTTCCCTATCACCCCACCTTTCTTCATGTGAAGGCACTACTCTTGTAATATGTTAGCGTATGAGTTTATATTTTCTGATTAAAAATATATTAGCCTTGCTTAAGCATTATATGTGGGTGAACAAACGTCAATTTCTAAGAAGCGTAGGGTTGTGATTTTATAGCGAAAGTTGCGTATAATTTCAATACGCGATCAGGCTACGGGCACGCTTTAGGACTACGGATGATACAATCAAACTACGGAAAAACTTCAAAAATATCAGTCACTGGAGAGACCTAGCAGCACGCTACTTTAAAAATGGAGTCTATTTCTCGCTGCTCCATCTAGTACAAGTTTCTTTAAAATAGGGTGACACATTCTAGATTCACTACTTGATAAGTTTGATTCCCAGCCCTGATCATTTGAGGATCTCGTTCATTTGTGAGTTTTCGGTTCCCTAGTTTTGAGCATCTTCACGCAAGCCAAACAAGTGCATTCTTCTTCCTCACCTGATATTTTTTGTTGATTCTGCTGTTTTTATAACCTCTTCGAACACGGCAGGCCCCTCATTATCTTTATCCTAATGTTACCAATAATGTTGCTCTCAAGCGGTATAGTCAAGAAAATAGCAAATTGCGCAATTTATCCACAGAACTAAGACATCTTCGTAGCCCTAAACACCATAGAACACGGCTGTGTTGACGAAGCCGTAAATATACAGAACGGTAATTTTAGATCGCAGGCAGGGGCCTTGGCCCTGTAGTGGACATAAAAATAGGCTGGTGGTGGTGGTGATGGTAATAAAATATACGTATCACATCCAAACGCACAGTAGGGTCTTCATGCCCAACCTTCGAATCAGAACGGACTACAGAAGAAATGTAGATCTCGTGCGTTATTATTAACATATACTGCGAGAACTTTGTGAAGAGCGTTGCTGCGGTAGGCGCGAAAAAAATTAATTGTGGGAGCAAAACAAAATACTAAATACGCACGATCCGAATTTACAAAGGTTTTTCTTCATACGAACCTCCTCTGAGGGGTCGGGGGCCCTCGCTAATGATATTGCTGCATTATCTTCGTCGTCTCGAAATACTCCATTGACTCTCCCGACGAAACGGAACTTGACATTCATGTCGACGGTGTCCCTTTGACGGTGTTAATAGATACTGGAGCCCAGGTTTCCATACTAAGTTGTAACCTCCGTCCGTCGTCGGCTGAGGAAGGTTCTCACGCCTGCTACTACAGGAGCCGTACGCGTGGCCGATGGCAGCACTGTTGACGTCACCGGAATGTATACTTCCCGTATAAGTATCGCCGACGGCCACATTGCCGTTCTTTTTACAGTGCTCACAAATTGTCACTATGCCCTAATCCTCGCACTCGACTTTCTTACGGCGCATTCAGCTTTGAGCGACTGTTCTGCCAGTACCCTTTGCCTAGAACTTCCTCTGCTCGCGCATATTCGTTCCGAACAGCCGAACTACTTTAGTACGACCGCCTTCGTCTACCTGCTGCCTAAAGCCTTGACTTTCGTCGATTTGCTATCATCTTTCCCTGTGCCCGCTGGTGATTACGCCGCCACACCTGATCCTGATGTCCTTTTGATGCGCAGTATCACTGTGCCCCACTCCGTCGTCACCGTCGCCGATAACCAGACATGCCTCCCTTTCGTCAATTTTGGCCTGACAAAGTAAATTCTACTCCAAGGCATATCGGTGGCAACGCTGCGGGCTATAGGAGATGACTACGTCACGTTGTTTTCAGTAGATATCTGCTCAGATTCTTCACCATGTCCACAGGATGCTATTTGCCCTCACTCAACATTTCGTCACATGATTGCAGTGGACCTATTGGCTGAAGAAGCAGCAGCTCTGTGTCACCTTTTGGTTTCCTACCATGCCAACTTCGACCTCAAAAATCGCCAATTGGGCCAGACTTCAATTGTTAAGCATCACATAAATACTGGTGATGCCAGTCCTATTCATCACCGGCCATATAGATTTTCTGCTTCAGAGCGTAAGGTTATTCAAGATAAAGTGAACAAGATGCTTACCAAAACCGCTGTTGAACCTTCGTTGAGCCTTGAGCGTCTCCAGTGGTGCTTGTTAAAAACAAAGATGGCGCATGGCGTTCATGGCGTTTCTGCATACATTATCGTTATTTAAACCGCCTTACCAAGAAACACGTCTATTCCTTGCCTCGCACTCATGACGCCCTCGATTGTCCCTACGGTGCCAACTCCATTTCATCAAAAGACCTTCGGTCTGGTTATTGGGCAGATTTCTGTGGATGAAAAAGACTAAGGGAAGACCACGCTCGTCACCCCTGATGGTCTATATCAATTCAAAGTTACGGCGTTCGGTCTATGCAACGCCCCAGCAACGTTCAAACGTATGATGGGCTCTTGGTTTGAAGGCTCCAAATGGTCAACATGAATTTGCTACCTAGACCACGTTCTCGTATTTTCGCCTACATTTCAGGCGCACCTTCAGCGCTTATCTGCTGTTCTTCAAATCTTCCGTGAGGCTGGGCTCAAACTAAATTAATCGAAATGTCACTTCGGTCATCGGCAGATTATAGTGCTGGGGCACCTCGTCGACGCTTCCGGTATTCAACCGTCTTTTCCTGTACCTCAGTCTGTCGAAGACATAGGAAGCTTTGTAAGACTCTCCTCCTACTTCTGACGCTTCGTTAAAGACTTCGCAGCGATTCTCCGGCCACTTACTGATCTTCTAAAGAAGGACGTGCCGTTTGCGAGGGGCCCCGCGCAAACTGCCGCGTTTGCCCACCTCACCAACATTCTCACCACGTCACCTATACTGACCCACTTTCACCCATCCTCTCCTACAGAGGTGCGCACTGATTACAGTGGTCACGGTATTGGAGCCGTCTTAGCTCAGCGCCTTCTTCGCACTGGTCTAAAGCGTCACGATCATGTTATCGCCTACGCTAGCCCCCTCCTCAAACTAGCGGAGCGAAACTATTCGATTACAGTTCGTGAATGCCTGTCTGTCGTCCGGGCGGTTTCCGAATTGCGCCCGCACTTTTCTTTAATCACGGACCACCACACGCTCCGCTGGCTTTCCTCCCTCATGGATCCTACCGGCCGGCTTGTTCACTGGGCTCCGCGGCTGCAAGAATATTTATAGGCAGTAGTGTCCAGGTCTGGCCGATTACTTCAAGACGCAAACTGCTTATCACGCTATCCAGTGGACGAACCACCCGCTGACCCTGACCCCGTTGCCTACGCTTGTGCTTTCTCCGTCTCTCAGCTGCTACACGTTGCCGACGAGCAACGCTGTGATGCCACATTGCGCGTCATCATTGATGGCTTAGAATCTTTGCCTTATGATTCGTCCCTTTACCTGTTTGTTCTCGTGGGTGGTGTATTATACCGTCACAATGTATCCCTCGACGGTCCTGCCCTACTCCCCGTCATTCCTAAGCACCTCCGCTCAGCTGTTCTCCACGATCTTCACGATTTACCACCGGCAGGTCACCTTAGCGTCTCCCGCACCTACGACCGGACTCGTTGACGCTTCTTTTGAACAGGCCTTGCCAGCTCTGTCCGGAAATAGGTTGCGGCATTTGAGAAATGCCAGCGGCGGAAAATACCGTCGACGCTCCCTGATGGGTGCCTTGTGCAGCTGGACAATCCTTCGGAGCCGTTCTATCGCGTTGGCTTGGATTTACTTGGCCCTTTCCCTCTATCCACGTCTGGCAACAAATGGGTCGTGTGGCGACATATTACGCCACGCGCTACGCCATCCCCAGAAGGCTTCCAACAGCGGCGCCAGAGAAGTCACCGATTTTCTTTTACGCGACGTGATTCTGCAAAATGGTGCTCCACTCCAACTGCTCACTGACCATGGTCGGACATTTCTTTCTAAAGTCGTCGCCGCTATCCTGCAGTACTGCTCAACGAAGCACATACTGACAACGTCTTACCATCAAGACTAATGGCCTCACGGAGAATTTGAATGACACCTTAACAGACATCCTTGCAAAGTATGTCTCGTCCGACCATACTGATTGCGGGCTTGCCCTACCCTATGTCACTTTTGTGCATAATTTTTAGCGTCACGACACTGCCGGTTATTCCCCGTTACTTCTTCTGTTCGGCCAAGGACACACATTGCCGTTGGATGCGTCCCTTCCATCCGCCGCAGCAGAGACCAGAGAGTATGAACTCGACGCCATCACCAGGGCAGCCCAAGCACGCGAAATTACCCACGCTCGTCTCGTGAACTCCCAAGAGAAACAACGGCATTTGTACGACCGCCAACACAGATACGTCCACTTTTCGTCTGAATCTCTGGTACTCGTGTGGTCCTCGACTCGTCCCGTTGGCCTGTCAGAAAAACTCTTGTCTCGGTACTCAGGCCCGCCTCGAGTGCTGCGCACCGTGACTGCAATTACGTACGAAATCGTCCCAGTCGGTACCAGTGCCTCGTCGGCCCCGCATTCCAGTGACGTTGTGCATGTCGCACGCCTCAAGCCATATTATCCTCCTGTTATCACCGATATTTACGCGCACCGGGACGGTGCTTCGGCCGCGGGGGGTGAGTGACACATGCATATTGCGTGCTTCTCGTGGACGATGCAAGCGGGCGCCCCGATGAAGAGAACGAAGGTACTCTGGCTCTCGAGCTGTTGGCTGAACTGGTCAGTGCTGCAGTTATCCCTTGTAAATATACTTTCTAAATAGTCTCCAGTTCATCATCCTCCGTTCGCGCAACACTTTGTTTGCTGTCCCTATTGGACTGTTCGTGTTCTTACAAAGTTTACTAGCGTAAGAATATGGTCCCTGATCTCTACGCTTCCGCGGGCACTGAAGCATTTTAGTCATACACTACGCAAACGTGGAGCAAACAGCACATGCCTAATTTGCCTGGCAGTACTAGGAGCCTGCCTACATTCAGATTCAGGACGTACCTGTTATTGACTAAGTATCGGATGTCCATGGGTAATATTAAAATAAATATGACACTTCGGAAATTTCCAATTCCTACTTGCAGACAGACCAAAGAGCGAGGACTGCCTGTACCTTAACATATGGACACCGAAGCTGGACTCGTCAGCCCACCTACCAGTGATGGCATGGCTACACGGGGGAGAATTTCAAATTGGCTCCGCTGCAATGTGGCTAGACGACGGAGGCAATTTGGCTGCCCTCGGGCAAGTCGTCGTGGTCACCATTGCCTACAGGTGGCTCGCCAACTATATCAATAACCTTATAATTGGAGTGAAACATTTCCTGCCTTCGAGCAATCACAGCGTAACGATGGCACAGAAGTGCACCACTCTGTCGGGAGCGCAGTTACTGGTATATTTGATTATGAAAAATAACTTCACAAGCTGTGTAAGTATTTTCCTGTCGCACGGAAGAGCGGAAAGGCCGTGTATTTGATAGAAAAAAGTAGAGGGCTTTATTATCGTGAGCGAAGCTGAAAGTTATTGTCTCCGAAGTATCGTTGGAATGTCAGCCTCCTGAACGCAACCTTGTGTTTCGCGTAACTTGACCGAAACATTAGAAATTGACCTCTACACATTACTCAAACTACGGTAATGGCACAACGTTCGTGGTCGTCTTCTCTTTTGAGACTTTTTTGAGAAATGTTGGTTGGTAAAGGGTTACAGTAAATTATGCAGGACGAATACATATTTGCTTTAGGCCAAAAGTCACTTTGGAGAGATTGTAGAACCTGCAGAGAAGCAACCGGTCAAGTCAATTCGACAGTGTTATCTACAGCTTCAACCTTTTTTCGAAGCTCTGAATAGTGTCCACAAAATATCGATAAAATAGACGTCACTGTGTGCTTGTGTGCATCTGAATTGCAGCACTCCGAACTATCTGAAACTTTCTTCAGCGCCCACCAATATTTTGCTATATTCGTCATGCGGAATCTCACCGGCGATATCAATATTCACCACGTAGGTGCTGACGACGGATCCCATGGCCGATTGCTTTAATTCGTTTAGCTGGGTTTGCGGGCCTCGTTCTTTAGGACAACTGTTGAGAGGACAAGAATTCAGAAGTGAGCAATTGACCGGTGACGTAATGTTTAGCGATATTGTAGGCAGTTAATTATTAGCTCTGAAAAAATGGCTCACGAAAAAGATAACTATACCGAATCAAGTTGATTAGGGTTCTCACAGCCCGCCTTTCAACTTTTGAATGGGACTTCTGTCCTAAACATTTTTTTATTCTCACTATATTACCGTAAAATGTCTGCTAAGTAATAGTAAAAACAAAACTATGGGACTAACTCTTGGTGATAACCAACAATACGCCGTTGCTTTCAGTTGTATACGGTGCAGCACCAGGGGCGTAGCCAGGGGGGGGGGGGGGGGTGTTATGTGGCTTCAGCCCCTCCCGCCGTCCCCCGAAATTCTTTCCTGCTCTTATGCACCACCGGGCAAAACAACCCACGCCACCGGAAATCATTCTGGATTTATTGTCTAGAATGCCTTTTTCGCGCACGAAAAGTCATCTCAGCGCCTACGTTGCGAAGTCAGCCTTTATTTCCCGGGAACGCCCATGCACCGGGAGTCACATAACGCCAAGGAGCCCATCGAAGCACGAAGATTCAAGAGGGTTTTGTGGCGAGCGTGCTGGTCGCGGCATCTCGCGGAGGCTGCCGAATCTACGGAGCGCATGAAATTCAATATCGTAATTATATGGGTACAAAGCTCCTATAAACGTTTTATGCGAAAGGTGCATTGACATTTCTAAATTCGTACATCGGGACATAAAACAAGACAAGTCAAATCAACACAATCTTAGGCAAGTTGACAAAGCGTGAGACGAAGTATTGTTGCGTTTCATTTTTGCCGTCATGTCACAGAAAAAATTATCAACATTTGTTTCGCCCACACCAAAGCATCCATAGGAAGTCACTAAAGCCTGCAGAGGTAACTAGGTTCTTATTTTTTTCTTTGCTTTCACTTTTATTCGCGAGGACACATTAGACCTCTTCAATTTTTTTTCTTGCTACCCGCGGGCAGCCACAGCCAGCCAGATCGTTATTCTATTTCTCGTGTTTCCCCGACGACCGCGCGGTGCACTTCGATGCGCGTTGGTTTTTCTCTAGCCGAGTGGATTTTCGCCTGGCAGAATGCTGGATGTTTTATGGCTAGCAGACGAAAAAAGGAAACAATGGCCGCTCGCCGTCATCACTGCGAGGGCTGGACGCACTGCAACGCATTCACTTGAGCGCAACCTCTGTGGAAAATTTTGTCTCACCGGTGTAGGATAGCGAGCAGAATGCGTATGGTTCTCTGTGCATCAAGCGCCTCGCGTATTCGTCGATATTCCTTCAGTGGTCACATTAGCTGCCTAAAGTAGGTGTTCGATTGTGGCCAACATGCTTTCCTTTGCGTTTCTTCATTTCGATGCCTCCACCCCACAAAAAAAAAAATATACATTGTTGCGGCGCAGCAAATTGTCGCATGGTGAAAGATTGATTTTGCTACTTCTTTTATGGACACTCTAGGACATTCTTGCCGCTGCCGTCCCCATCATGTCCCGTTTAAAATCCAAGCCGATAACATCGTCCCCGCGCGCTGCATGCTGTGTCTGGGAGTGAAAGTGTAGGGAGGGGGGGCAACTGCATGAGTGAGCTGACGATGGTGGCTGAGTCTTCTGCGCGCAAGGGAGAAAAGCTGGGAAGAAGCGCTCCGCCTCCTGTCGCGCGGGATAAATAAGGTGGAGTGGAGGCAGGGGGGCTGTGATCTGTGAATCTGTGGTTGCGCAACATGTTCAATTGCCTTGTTGAACGCATTATATACGGTGACCTTTCTTAGATATGTAAGTTTATTGGATCCTTAAGGTATGTTTCAATATCTTGTAGCGAGGTTTTGCATATGTGTACGGTGAACTTTGTTTCCATTGACACATTTCTTCCCTTTATCAAGCTGCATCTTCGCATTTGTCATCATCATCATCATCAGCCTGGTTACGCCCACTGCAGGGCAAAGGCCTCTCCCATACTTCTCCAACTACCCTGGTCATGTACTAATAGTGGCCATGTCGTCCCTGCAAACTTCTTAATCTCATCCGCCCACCTAACGTTCTGCCGCGCCCTGCTAAGCTTCCCTTCCCTTCGAATCCATTCCGTAACCCTTAATAAGCATCGATTAGCTTCCCTCCTCATTACATGTCCTGTCCATGCCCATTTCTTTTTCGTGATTTCAACTAAGATATCATTAACTCGCGTTTGTTCCCTCACCCAATCTGCTCTTTTCTTATCCCTTAACGTTACACCCATCATTTATTCCATAGCTCGTTGCGTCGTCTTCAATTTAAGTAGAACCCTTCTCGTAAGCCTCAAGCTTTCTGCCCCGTACGTGAGTACTGGTAAGACACAGCTGTTATGAACTTTTCTCTTGATGGATAATGGCAACCTGCTGTTCATGATCTGAGAATGCCTGCCAAACGCACCCCAGCCCATTCTCATTCTTCTGATTATTTCGGTCTCATGATCCGGATCCGCGGTCACTAGCTGCCCTAAGTAAATGTATTCCCTTACCACTTGCAGTGCCTCGCTACATATCGTAAACTGCTGTTCTCTTCCAAGAGTGTTAAAATTACTTCAGTTTTCTGTAGATTAATTTTTAGACCCACCCTTGTGCTTTGCCTCTCTAGCTCAGTGAGCATGCATTGCAGTTGGTCCCCTGAGCTACTAAGCAAGGCAATATCATCAGCGAATCTCAAGTTACTAAGATATTCTCCATTACCACTTATCTCCAATTCTTCCCAATCCAGGTCTCTGAATACGTCCTGTAAACACGCTGTGAATAGCCTTGGAGAGATCGTATCTGCCTTGCTGACACCTTTCTTTATTGCAATTTTGTTGATTTCTTTATGGAGGACTACGGTGGCTGTGGAGCCGCTATAGATATCTTTCAATATTTTTACACACAGCTCGTTGAAACCCTGATTCCGTAATGCCTCCATGACTGCTGAGGCTTCGACTGTGTCAAACGCTTTCTCGTAATCAATGAAAGCTATATATAAGGATTGGTTATATTCGGCAGATTTCCCTATCACCTGATTGATAGTGTGAATATGGTCTATTGTTGAGTAGTCCTTACGGAATCCTGTTTGGTCCTTTGCTTCGCATAAGTCTAAGGTGTTCCTGAGGGTATTTGCGATTACCTTAGTAAATACTTTGTAGACAACGGACAGTAAGCTGATCGGTCTATAATTTTTCAAGTCTTTGGCGTCCCCTTTCTTATGGACTAGGATAATGTTAGCGTTCTTCCAAGATTCCGGTACGCTCGAGGTCATGAGGCATTGCGTATAGAGGGTGGCCAGTTCTCCTAGAACAATCTGCCCATCATCCTTCAACAAATTTGCTGTTACCTCACCCTCCCCAGCTGCCTTCCCCCTTTGCATAGCTCCCAAGGCTTTTTTGCTTCTTCCGACGTTACTTGTGGGATTTCAAATTCCTCTAGACTATTCTCTCTTCCATTATCGTCGTGGGTGCCACTGGTACTGTATAAATCTCTATAGAGCACCTAAGCCACTTGAAATATCTCATCCATATTAGTAATGATATTGCCGGCTTTGTCTCTTAACGCATCCATCTGATTCTTGCCAATTCCTGGTTTCTTCTTCGCTGCTTTTAGGCTTCCTCCGTTCCTGAGGGCATGTTCCATTCTATCCATATTATACTTCATTATGTCAGGTGTCTCACGCTTGTTGATAAAATTCGAAAGTTCTGCCAGATATATTCTAGCTGTAGGGTTAGAGGCTTTCATACATTGGCGTTTATTGACCCAATCTTTCGTCTCCTGCGACAGCTTACTGGTATCCTGTCTAACGGAGTTACCACCGACTTCTATTGCACAGTCTTTTATAATGTCCATAAAATTGTCGTGCAATGTTTCAATACTAAGATCCTCTTCCTGAGTTAAAGCCGAATAGCTTGATCCAGAATTCCTCTATTTTCTCTCTTACCGCTAACTCATTGATCGGCTTCTTATGTACCAGTTTCTTCCGTTCCCTCCTCAAGTCTAAGCTAATTCGAGTTCTTACCATCCTATGGTCACTGCAGCGTACCTTGTCGAGCAGGTCCACATCTGGTATGATGCCAGGGTTAGCGCAGAGTTAAGATGTATTTCATTTCTTGTCTCGTCATTCGGGCTCCTCCACGTCCACTTTCAGCTACCCGCTTGCGGAAGAAGGCATTCATTATCCGCATATTAATCTGTTCTGCTTTGTCTACTGATAACTCTCCCCTGCTATTCCTTGTGCCTATGCCATATTTCCCCACTGACTTGTCTCCAGCTTGCTTTTGCCAACCTTGGCATTTGCCTACCTTGGTTTAGACTTTACCCATCGCCGATTCGACGTCTTCCTAGAAGCTTTCGACTTCCTGGTCATCGTGACTGGATGTAGTGGCGTAGGCCTGTACGACCTTCAATTTGTACGTCGTATTAAGTTTCACAACAAGATCTGCCACCCTCTCGTCAATGCTATAGAGTTGCTGTATGTTATCAGCTATATTCTTATCAATCAGGAATCCGACTCCTAGTTCTCGTCTCTCCGCTAAGCCCCGGTAGCACAGGACGTGCCCGCATTTTCGCACTGTACATGCTTCATTTGTCCTCCTGACTTCACTGAGTCCTATTATATCCCATTTACTACCCTCTAATTCCTCTAATAGCACTGCTAGACTCGCCTCACTAGATAACGTTCTAGCGGTAATTGTTGCCAGGCTCAGATTGCAAAGGCGGGCTGTCCGGATCTAGGGATTCTTAGCACCCTTTGCTGCGTAATAGTTCTGACCGCTGCCGTGGTCAGTTGCTTCGCAGCTGCTGGGGACTGAGAGGGCTGGGGTTTGATTGTTCTATTCATATAGGAGGTTGTGGCCAAGTACTGCACGATGGTGGCCAATTCTGCTCTGGTGAAGGAGTGAGTTAGCGGTTGTGGTCACTGGGATCAAGCCGCATTCCTGGCCTGTTTATGAAATTTTATCAACACGCGGATTCGTTTTTTCTATTCCGGTGGAAAATTGCGCGGCACCGGGATTTGAACCACGGTCCTTTTGCACGCGAGGCGGATGCTCTACCTCAACGCCACCGCTGCCCTTCTTTGTATATTCCATTATATCTTCGAATTTTTAATGTACGAAAGCGAGTCAAATGAAATTGAGCCAAACCACCCGGGAGCGCAATAATGGTTCGGTTCATCAAGTGCGAAGCACGCGCGTAGCACACAGACATCTCTCATTTAGAAGAGTAACACAATGGTCTCGTACCCTGGATTGAGCATGGATGCGTGACATAATGGAAGCTCCAAATGTTGAACAGCGTGGTGTCATTAGGTATTTAAAAGCTGAAGGTGCTTCCCAAAAAGCAATTAGTAGCCATGTGGCTGCCTTTTGTTTTGAATATTGCCTTTCATGGGCTACTGTGAAGCGTTTGAGTAAACGCTTCAAAGAAGGACGTGAAAATTGCAAAGACGATCCAAGACCGGAAAAAGCCGCCGCGCAATCACCCCTAGAACAATTGCAAAGTTTGATCCAAATAGACAAGAACGGAGGATAAACATCAATGAACTAGCAGAGCATGTGGACATCAGTCGCGGTTCGGTTCACACCATAATTTATGAACACCTGGTTTATCAGTTGTGCGCGCAATGGATGCCCAATATTTAGAACTACCGTCAGAAGATGGAGAGGTTCGGCGCTGCCTTGAATAATTTAATTCGGTGTCGCAATGAGGGTGACGACTTATCTGCAATTGTGATCGGGGACGAATCGTCGTTCCCCTACTACGAGCCTGAAACTCGACGGCAAAGTCAAAGTGGAAACATTCGAATTCACCACCCCTAAAGAAAGCAAAGGCCGTAATTTCTGTAGCAAAGATGTTGTTGACTTTTCTTTCGATTCTGAGGGGCCGTTTAATATAGTTGTATACATTCATTCATCCATCCATCCATCAGGGGTCATTACTGATCGAATTTGATAAGCCTGGTGCGATAATCAATCGTTTCCGGTATTGTGAAACGCCAGATCTGCTACATGTGGCGGTCAAGAAAAAACAACGTGGGGAATTGAGGAATGGGGTTATCTTGCTCCACGCCAATGCGCGTCCCCATGTCGCTGATGTGGTTAACAGAAAACTGGCAAAGTTCAAGTGGAAAATGCTGCAATACCCGCCATATAGCCCAGACATGTCGCCTTGCGACTTCCACATTTTGGGGTATCTGAAAAACAGCTCAAGGAGACCAGATTTCTGTCGGACGATGACGTGAAAGAGTCAGTTACAGAATTTTTGAAGCAGCAACCCAAGGAATGTCTTGAGACGGCAATGACGCGACTCCTTAGTCGGTGGGACGAATGGCTAAATGCTTGTGGGGACTACATTTAAATAGAGTGCCCAGTTTGTCATATATTGGCATTGGCTCACTTTCATTTGACTCAACTTCATAGATTTCGCAGAGCTCCTGCTTTTTATATGTGTTCTGTGTTGTGACTATAATTTCGCTGCAATTACTAAGAATACACGACAGGTGACGGCTGCTCCTGCGCAATATATCGTAACAAGGGACCGCGTCATTGAGATTTTTCCCTGGCCATTGTATATGTACAAAAATGTGTTCTTGAATGTCAATGTCTCATTAAAATATTTGCCCTCAACTTGTTCATTCCGTGGCCTTGAAATTTTTCATATCAGCGGAATTCAATTCTTTGCTGTTTTCAAGTTGACATAGTTGTAAAGTTCGTGTGGTATTTTACTTACTTATTAAATAGACAGAAAACATAGAAACATTGAGATTATTCATTTCTGGCTACAATTTTTAAGACCTATGATTGTATTCTGTTCTCAAAAAATATGTTTTACTTGTATTGACGCTCCGCAGCGTTCAAGAATTCGTTTGCACCACCTTTGGCAATGGCAATGCAGTTATTATTCGTGTATGTGATGCGGTGACAAATTCTTTAAGGAAAAGGCCGATCTGCAACATTTAGCCCTACGCCAGCCCCCCCTAAACGAAATTTCTGGCTACGCCACTGTGTAGCAACCGATTTTTAGAATTTCGTTCGAGTCAGTGAAAGATTCGGCATATATTGTGACATGACGTCTCATACTTAGCAGAAATATTCCCAATCTTCGTATAATCACTGCTTTCAAATTGTTTGTCGAAGTTTAGGTGCGTCTCTTCTCCTCACGGTTCAATGTTGTTCACTTTTTCTGCATGGTTTTTATTGTAACAGGCAACAGCAAAGTACAGGAAGCACAAATACCTACAAATTGTAAAGGAAACACCAAGCAACCTAATGTCAGGCGGACCCATGCATATGGTTATTGGTAGTGACTTGGGAAGTTTGGCAAGGAGGCCAAGTTTTCATCTACTCAAATGTACGAACTCTTGTAAAATGCTCGCGTAAGCATAAATATTTCACACTAAGTTTGTGCAATTCAGGAAGACTGAGTTGCTTAATATATGACTGACTGCAAAACATTGTACGTAATGCGCTTAGTAGCCATCGGGCGAGAAATAGCTCTGCTATATTGTATGCTCAGTTTGCTTCCGCTTCGTTCTTTTGCAAAGCTGCGTAAATTGCGCTCGTATAGCTGGTAACGAGACGAGCGGAATATGGAAAATTTCTTTTTATTGAGTGCTTTTTGTAACTGACAGACAAGCGGTATATGCACATGTTTTTACAGGCTTTTGCTATATTTGTCTGTATCGCAGGCTTCAGTCGTACGGCTTCCTGTATGATGGAACAGAAAGCGCTCCAGGTAACCAAGCTTTTCATGACCAGGTATTGGCACTGAAGTGGGTACAAGAGAACATCGAGGTATTTGGAGGTGACCCACGTTCCGTCACCTTGTTCGGATGGAGCGCTGGCGGCATATCAATCGGTTTTCACCTTCTATCTCCAGGAAGTCAGAATCTTTTCAGGCGAGCGATTATTCAAAGTGCCGGTGTTACAAACAGTGATCGTGCACAAAGCACGTCGATGATGCTGGATTATACAAAACAATTCGCAAGGACACTCGGTTGCTACAACGCAAGTTATAAAGGAAACTTTTCCTCAGAGAGCATAGCTTGCCTTCGAGGTATCAACGCAACACTGATCGCGTCAGTTGAACAGACTTTCGTAGATGAAGGGAGTGGTAAGTTCGAGCCGATTTACGGAGATGAATTCCTACCTATAAGAAACAGCGAAGCTTCCTTTCCAGGAGACAAAGACGTTGTGATTGGCCACGTGGCAAATGAAGGAAGTATGTTAATTTACTCTGCCTTCAGAGATACTTTCTCTCTTGTACTGCCACCGCGAAATATCAGCAAGGCTGAAATGATTCACTACTTAGGAATCCTCTATAGTAAGCTACCTCTTGCGGATGTGTTGAAGCTGCAAAGCAAGTACATGGACAACATTTCAGACTTTGACTATGACCGACTGCGCGAAGCCTTTGTTGAAACGAAAAGTGACACCCATGTGGTTTGCGGTACATTTATCACGGCTTCCAAACTGTCCAATGCAACGGCCATCGTGAGCACTGACAATGGTGTATACGTTTACGAAATGGACTACGTGCTTCGCTGCAACAGAAGACGTCCATGGTTTGGTATGACTCATGGAGACGACACACCTCTTGAGTTTGGGAGACCCTTTGATGCCGACTACGGTTGCTTGGCTGACATTCCATTCAGTAGGAAAGTCGTCAACGTATGGACCAACTTTGCTAAAGGAAGGTAAGGCGCTCTGTTACTGACACATTCAGTATACTGAGAGGTTCTCTATAGAAAACTTATAAAGAAGTCAATTACCAGTCTGTGCTCAGTCAGGAAACTCATCTTACACGGCTATATTTTTTGCAACGAAGGTGTTAGCCTCTACTTTGTCGGGAATTGTCGTGTCTGTCTCAAAACAACAAATAAACTGAAAGAAAGAACCATAAAAAGTAAATGTCTCCTTTCTCCATCACCGAAAAAAATGAAACGAAAAAAAGTGCCCATCTCCTTTGGAATCAGGCATACGACACACAGCTCAGTATTCATTTCAATAAAGCCCAAAACAAGCGTCAAAACCGCATGATGGATGATAAGATGCCTGTGAACAACGCGAGGCACGTTTCCCGGTGAAGATTACGGTTGCATAAGCTGCTCCGGTGGCAAAGGGTAAACAGCAGCATGCGAATAAGTGAATGATGTCACCAAATTTCATATATAAAAGGAAAAGCTGCCTAGCAACTCGTTCAGTTCATTGAAAGACTGCTATGGGCACTCCACGCAAAGTTGAGACTACCGAAGAGCAGCGGAAATATGATTAGCGTCGAAGTGTGCGAAATTGCAATTCGGCAACAACGGTGTCGTGCTATGTGTAGGCAGAACATTAAAACATTTTATATCCCCATCGACGGCATTTGAGCGGTTATCTAACAGTTTCGCTGGCCATCCAATTTCGCAGGCTCGGAATGGCGAGTTATTTTTTTGTCTTACACTACCATGTTATTTCACAATGAAAGAGGAGAGTTCAATCATTTGGGTCAAGGCTTCCTTTTCCGCAACACTACCAGATAGCGTTGCCCTACGCACAAGACGGTGGGCGGAACTGAGCGTGTGCGACAGCATCGTCTTGGATATTTTGCGGCGGCCGCTACTTTGACGCCTCACCTTTCACTTATTGAGCTGGAGGCGGCAAGAAACGTTTACCATCACGTCGCATGAAATTATGTTCAGCGTTAGGCGAATAATTCTTTTTATGGGAGCGCCGGTGGTGTCAGCTCACTCGCACCGCTGATTTGTGCCCGGCTGTGCTGGTGTAAATAATAAAGCCGACGAGCACTGACACATGTAAGATGAGAGTTATATGTTTAAAGCACATCTCTAAAATTTATACCTCACGGTGCAATATGAAGAGGAAGCAGGGTCTTCGGACTCTCCCGCTATTCATATATATATATATATATATATATATATATATATATATGCTGTGCATGAGAACTCGTGGTGTGGTCGAGGTGCGGTAATATTATATATATATATATATATATATGTATATATATATATATATATATATATATATATATATATATATATATATAGCGCCAGCCTCTACAGCTTTCTGCGTCTATGCTACAATACGATATTCTTAGGGAACAATGTTATGATTGTAGCAGAAGGCTGGAAATCTGGGTCTGTTGGTATATAGGTGAAGGGAAAAAGCTAGTCACAAAAGACAAATGTTCTTGTCTTTTGTCTTTTCTGACTGGTTTTTCCTTTCAAAAATGATGAGTCAGAGCCAGGCTAAACAGTACGTTAGACATGCAGATGAAAGGAAGCACCTTTGTAGTTTGTGGATTTTCCAGTACAGATTATTTATAAGAGTGCACCCAACAGTGTAAATACAGAGGAAGTGAAACACCAATAAGGCGAAGAGTTGGTTCCCTCCGTTATTTTTAGGGGGTACTGGACAGTAGATACATGTAGATGTGCCTATCACCCTTGTAAGTATGGCGATGCGAATATATAAATGAAAGAAAAAGGCATGTCGTGTGCTATCAAAGGGGTTCTACAAAAACCTGGCATCTAATGTTTCAAACTTTAATGTTTGCTTTGAAAATCTTGCACAATGTTCTACTTCTCCAACCAAAAAAAGCAAATATTCGGTATTTCTTTTTGTCGCAATAGGTTCATTTCATAAGTACCATGTTATAAACCGATTTCTTTTTCGCTTTGAAAGCTACGCTCTTCTAGCGTTCACGAGCACTTACATTGTTTTATTTTCCATTCTTTGCAGAGTGCCAGCCGGGCCGTGCGGATCTGAGTGGCCGAAGTTTCAACCAGATACTATGAAATTTCTTAAGATCACTGCGCAGAAAAGTGAGGTCCACAGCTTTGATCATGAAGCACACTGTGCTTTCCTTAAAAATCTTCAACTGTATTAGACAGCCGACTTTTTCTCAGAAATCAGCGTGCTCAATGAAATGGCAGCTAGAAAAGTTGTTTCTTTCAAATAATAAACAATGCCGGGTACCTTTTGCGGTATTTCCTCCTGTGTTTTTAATGTTGTCAATAAGTCCTGGATATTGTTGCGAAGCATAGTAAGCACCTGTTTACACGCTGGTCGGACATAGTTGAAATAAATATAATGTATATTACAAAATGTGCCCCAGGCGATACTCAAGTATACGGTAGAGCATCACTCCTCGATGGCACGAGGCTTACTCAGGGAAAATATGCTCACTAATTACCATTCAAGGCTACGGTACAACCATTTCGTACAGAAGGTGTTTACACAGGTGTGTCATGAATTGTTTCGTGTTGTTTAATGTGGCTATTCCTTATGACTGCTCTAATGTTCGGTTAAAACACGAAGCCTATAATGCGCTGCGAAAAGAAGTGTTTGGATTACCCCAAATCAAGAGGACGTGGCATTGACAATAACGCAAAATGCACGTGCAGTCTTTATTAAGAACGAAATTGGCCCACGCACAGTAAAGTATGATGAGCAAAATGTGCCAGCCAGTCCTCCACATTCAATGCATCACGATGTTTAGGAATTCCTTGTTATAACTACAGCATGGCAATCATCGCTGCCGCATCACCGCTGGCAAATCACCACTGCCGAAATACTGAGTAACATCAATGTTGTTGTTACATATCAGCAAACGACAAATGAGTGTCGAAATTTTGCACAATATATGTTCCAGCTAATGTTCCCAAATCGGTGGCACCTTCTTCTGCGCCTTTCTTTAGATGTTTGCATAACTATCCCTAGGAAACTAATCAATAACTACGTTGCTCCAGTAGTTTTAATACGCGCTCTTTTGCAATGTCTGGCGTGCACATTACATTTAGGCACTACGTATAAAGAAAGTTATTTGGAAAGAGAACAAAACGTTCTGACCATTACGTAGGGGTTTGCCCCAGTTTACAACAGCGTTTTCGCATGTTCCATCTCCAAACCACCCGCGGCGCAACACAAACCAGCAAACCTGCTCTGCTTTTATCGAAGTCCCAATTGCAGCCCTTGAGTCAAGCGAAAATATAATTCGTGGCGTTTAATTAGGCTTTCGTGTGGTTAGCCAGCAAATTTTGCTTGGAATAACTGGAATAACAGCTAACATTTGTAGCTGCCATGTTTGGAAAAATTCAGAAATTGTAATTTTGATTAATGTAAATTGTTTGTTTAAACAGTTCACTAAATTTTACTACAAGGTTGTTAGTATACGCCGCATCCTCATGATGTTATATTATTCAATTGAGAAAAATGTATAATGCTGCTGATTTATTTTTTCTTTACGCACTGCGCAACTCAGCAAACCACCTGAAAATAAAGAGTAGCCTGCTAAATATTTAAATCAAAATCGCATTAAATATATACTTGAATAAGCGCCAAAAACAACCATTTCGAGAAATCAATAAAGCAAAACTGGGCCCAGACGTCTGAGTAATTTATTTTTATAGGAAAGTTAAGGTGCCTTCAAGGTGGATTTTTCTGTCGCCACCATCGTGATGTTCCGCATTCAGTGCAAGAGCCTGACGATCCAGCCTGTCTCGCACGCGGTATTCTGTGGGTGCGAGGGAAAGTGTGCTAAGGGGAGCTGAGAGTAATGCTGTTGATGGTGGCTTGATACCATCCTTCCGCCCGAGAGCCCAACACTAAACAAACGCACGTGTTCTTCATTAGCCCGGCCGTGATTGCGCAAGCCATCGCTGAGCGCATGCGCAATCCCCTGCCCTATCGTGTAGGTAATCTGTGGTGGGTGCAACAATTTGGTGAACCGAAATGGCTGGCGGCTTCATATGCGTATCCTTTTTGCGCGTCTAATTTTGATAGTCGCGTAATGTAAGTGTTTGGAGGTGCGTTGAGAGGAGACACATCGACGAACGTTCTCTCCCCGCTGCCACCGCTTTTCCTGAAGCTAGCACTGTGACAGCGAGTGTTCGCGGTCACCGAGTGAGACGTGCGCATGTGTGCTTGTACGCACGTCATGTCCATGACCTATAAATTATTTATTAGGCGAACGTTTAATGCCGTTTACGTGGCCGATAACATTACAAACCTCAGTTCATGCACTTGTTTAATACTTTGCTATCGCTATCAGTACTTACCCTTTGGAGATACTGCGACATGTATGAGTATAGTGTGCAAAAAAAAACAAAAATTGGAAGTTGCAAATAGAATACAACGGGGCGAAAACACTGGCTTATAAGCAAAGATTAATCTAGCATTTATTCCTAGCGCTGAATGAACCAATTCGAACAATATCGTCAGGAGTTAATGGACTACAATTCAAGGGACACGGTACGCCCCGCATCCATATTTTTGACTAGCGCAACATTTCGTATATCTTCTGTACTTCAACGGCCTGTGATGTTTGTCATTTTAACATTTTCACAAATTTTTTCGGACGTTTCATGTGAATCGGAGATATTAACGAATGTGTGGTGAGCGCGATCTGGGATAAGCACGTCGAAGGCCCACAACCACGATTCGTACATAAATACAGGACCCGCAACCTCACCCGCCGTGGTTGCTCAGTGGGTATTGCGTTAGGCGACTGAGCACGAGGTCGCGGGATCGAATGCCGGCCACGCTGGCCGCATTTTCAATGGGGGCGAAATGCGAAAACACCCGGGTACTTAGATTTAGGTGCACGTAAAAAACCCCAGGTGGTCGAAATTTCCGGAGTCCTCTACAACGGCGTGCCTCATAATCAGAAAGGGCTTTTGGCACGTAAAGCCCCATAATTTAGAGACCGCAACGTAATATTGAGAACGAAAAATCTTGTTTCCTTCCTGCGTGATACATTAAAATGTGCGTCAATAATCGCACTATGAATAGAGTTATTACAAACTGAAGTCTAGCTCTCCGGGGGATGTACTTGCCTCTACACGGGGGCGCCATAGGGAAACAAGTTTCCTTCAGTTTGAAAGAGCCGCAGAATGGGGTGCTCAGTTCGTATATACGCAGGGTGTTATTTTTGGGTTTTATAGAATTTTTAAAAATGCCTGAGGCAGGAAGCATATTTCCTGTTCTTGAGCAGCATATTTCCTGTTCAAGCAGTAACTTCTACCTCTGCCCGTGAAGATTACTGTACTGTGCGGTGAAGTATACACGTAGAGAGAGAGAGAGAGAGGAAAGGGGCAAGGCAGGGAGGTTAACCAGAGGGGACGATCTGGTTTGCTGCCCTACGCTGGGGAAAGAGGGGAGGGGGAGGTAAAGTGATAACAAAGTAGTGATAAATAGAGAAAGGACCATAGACATAAAATCACAGTCGGTCACTGTCGCCACACACTGTCACCGCAAAGCACAGTAGCACTTGCAGCACTACACATTGCACATAAACAGTATACTGTGCCGCCTTCATGTTCACCCTACCACCACTTTTCTTCCGCTTCACATCCTATGTCTCTTATTCCCCAAACCGCTTCCAAAGCGTGGAGTAGCCGGCTAGAGGCACTTCTCTCAGGCCGACCTCTCCACCTTTCTGCCATTAAACATTATTTTTCTCTATCTCTCTTGCGGGAGCCACTGCTGCTCGGCCTGCTCCCTCCGCAGCCTCTGGCTCTGCCTTTCGCGTTGACCGCGACTTGGGTGGTGAAAGCTGTTTCGCTGTAGCAGCTCTGGTCGAAAGTTTCACTGCGTTGCGGCGCTTCCGGCTGCGCTTTGCTGTCTCGCCTGATGATGGAGACGCGAGCGATTCGACTTCGGACGATTAAGACCTCAAAGGGGCGCCAGTGGTATTGCACGACACCTAGTGAATCGTCCGGCAGGCAGAGTGCGACCACGTGCACTGCCTCGAAGATGTCCATCACTGTCGCCTGTTGCAATGGTGCGCAATGCAATGGTGGTGCAGGAGTTACTGCGCTCAACTACGGGACGGCAGCAGTGGCGGTGGGTTAGAGGATTGAATCGTCACCGTGGCCGCTTTTTTTGGTTAGATGATGCACCTCTTTGGAGTAATTTCTCCGCCCAGCTTTCTATTGATGGCGGAGTCTTACAATGAGACAAGTAATGCTCTCTCACTAGAGGAAGTGCTACATTAGACTAGAATTTTTACAGTCTAGGCTACTTTCCCAACTAGTTCACTAGATCGACCAATCCAGGCCAATTCAAAATCCGGATAATCCTCACAACGTGTTTATTTCTACGTTCAGAAAGAATGCGGTCACGAAGGTGCAAGCCGCTTAGAAATGTAGCTTTTATTCTCCATGAGCATAGTGTTTCCCATAACGTAAATAAATATCCCTCAAGGTACAGAATAAGAGTTTCTACTTCAGCAAAGAACCTATATAGCGGCGTGTGCCCTGGAACGGTCCGTGGTACACGTTGGCGCAGTACTTTTGTAAATACAGAGATATTCGTTCCGCATCAGCAAGATGTTCTGGGCTGCTCGTTTCTATCTTGGCAAGAATGTGGGTTGAACCGAAGCTAAGAGGTCAAATATTTTTGAGTCACCATTGCACACCCTTCTCTCAATGTGCTGCCCTTAGTAAAGGCGAGTTCTAATTTTATAACCACATATTATATAAGTGCACACAGACTGTGTAACCAACGTTATAGTGGAAATATTCAGGTTAAAAAAAAATGCGTGATTGGCAGTGCTACCAGCATCTAGAATGTCTGATTATGACGTGCATTTGCTCAACGGAGAGTAAACTTGGCGTTGTTCTGGTGTTCTTGCGATTTGCGCCCGTTCGTTTTGTTACGCGTGTCAAAAGCACAGTTGCATAGGCGCGCGGTAAGGTGCGTCGTGTGGAAGCACACACAAACACACGCACACACACACACACACACACACACACACACACACACACACATATATATATATATATATATATATATATATATATATATATATATATATATATATATATATATATATATATATACTGGGATATATATATACTGGGATATATATATACTGGGAGGTACTGGGATCGTTACCCAGCACCTCCACCAGAAATGTTACGTGTGGAAAGACACAGACGAGAGATGCTATTTACACGCTATTTACACTGGAGCCAGGCAGCCAGGCTGACACTCGCTCGTGCCGAGGGCACCGACCAACTTCTTCGTCGTTCTCGCGGCTGCTCGTCTCTCGCGGAATCATATCGTAATAATATATATATATACCTTTGACTTTAAAATATACGCTTTCGTCTTAAAATCAGCGCATGTCTTTTAAGTTTCCACGCTTTGCATGTAGAACTGCATGTATATTTTATACGTAGCTCTTCCAGTATCTTCCGTGGAATGGGTTAAAGATGTACGTAGATATAAGTTGCAATAAATCTTCCATCTCGACGCCAAACGGTGTATCAGAAAAACTGGGAGGTAGTTTTCGCACTGACACACAAGGGTGTTTGAAAAAAGTGGAACACATATGTTCCAATGACCTTTTTACATCAATGGACAACTATTTCTTTCTACATTCCCCGCGAAACGAAACGCTCTAAAATCTTGTGTAGCGTGAGTGAATTACGCACGTGGGAGTAGGTTTTGTATAATTTGACTTCAGCAGAACAGGCCGTATGTTGAAAAGAAAGCGTAATGTATTTGTCACACAATGCTAATTGACGTTTTCGAAACGCTGGACTCATTTTTCCCCAGTATACTTCTAGGTCGGTGTGAAAAAATAATATGTAACCATTTTTGTTGTGAAAGTAATCTTCGCACAATCGACAAATCTCACCCTCCCCAACCTAACCTACCCGAGCACCAAAGCTGGGGTTCTACACCAAAAAATTTCTGCAACCTTCTCACCGATGAATCGAAGAATGACACAACGCTTTTTAGAACGTGCATGTTTTCGCACATGTATTCACAAGGGCCTTTGGGGAGTAGGTCTCGCCTGAAGATACAAGATTTGGTGATTATTACAAGCTAAAGGTGTAAACAAAAACGCAAGAAAGAGGAATAACGAATCCCGCATCTAAATAAATTCCTTTTCGCTAGCGAATGCGGGCCCAATGCAGGAAGTGTTCCATCAAGGAAATGCATTTTTCTACCGCTTGCACCCTGGTCGCCACCTAATACCTGCTCCCAACACTATTCGCGCACGAACCATTCAAACCAAGCGTTGTTTGGGCAGCGCCAAACAAATGAGTTAAATGCGCCTTTTTGCCGCTGCGAACCGTCTTCTCGCACATAACGTCTGAAGTATTTTTCGTACTTCTCTACAAAGGCCAAATTTCACTCATTGTTGGGATCAATGGGTGAATCGTCTGGCCCAGTTAGCCGGGTAGTACGGTTACTATGACCAGAAAAAGTGTGCGAGTAAATGCACCTCTGTTCTGAACAATAACACAATGAATCACATCAAGAAGCTAGCACATATAATGTTTCCTTACAGGTTCCTCCAAAAGCCACAAACCTCTAGTGTAATAGCTCAATAGAGTGCAAATTAAAGAAAAATGCATAGAAATGGAGCTCTTAGCAGCCCGTTCGCATTCGTGGTTTACTCGAAAAGACGAAAAAACACGTATTATGAGCAACACTTCATTTTCCTTTCATATGCTGTTCTACTGCAGACGTAAAAATTAGGATACAATATATTTTTCTTTGTAAGGAGCTTCCTGGATTCTGCTGTCACCACAGTGACAAGTCAAATTGCTTTACTGGCGCGTAAGCGAACTACGAAAGTTGAAGGTACTCAGTGTATATTCTCGCGCTTACATCATAAGTCTTTATATCGTCACGCAAATCGAAAGGAGCGTCAACAATATTTCCGGGTGAGACAAGAATAAGAACATACTGTCTCTGCTTCGGGAAATAAGAGGAATCTGCACATGCCCTATGATTAGGACAAGGCAGAACGCGTGCTGTCTGTGCTTCGGGAGCATCATCATTTCGAACCGAATGAACACCTTGTTTCCTGCGTTCGTGAGACACTGAACTTTGAATTCACAAATTCGAACACAATGCCAACGCCGCGCCCAGGCAGTGTCATTCATTATATGCTCCCGACGGACCGTCACTATTTCAAGAGCGACGGTAACGTTTCTACTTCAGCCTTGATAGTCTGCTACTCACCCTTCTCAACCGGCTTCCAGCTCATGGCAATGCCAGCTAGGGCATCTCAACATGAACGTACTAAACGCACGGAATGAATAATTCTACCGGGGAATAAATGACGTTTCATCACCGCTTACCTATACTTCCAATGTCTCTTACATGTCGCATACATGAACCCTTATGCTTCCCACTATATCAATTAGCTCCAACTTGCCTTGGTATATAGGATTTACCATTCCTTTAATATGCGTATCATGGGCAGATGGCTTGAATTACCACAAAATCCTATGCGCGTTATTATATGCATGTTTTCCTCTTTCATGGAAGTTTTGCATAGCACTGAAGACAACTGATCACTAATACCGAGTTAAGTTTGCCATCTTAATGTGATTTTGTATTAGGAATATACTTTGGTGAATGTTGTAGCAGTTTAAGCACACGCATCATCAAAGTGACCTAACATGCACAGATTACGACAAAAAAAAAACTAGACACGAAAAAAAAAACGAGACGCATCTGTGCAGTGCGCCACTGCAACACTACATAACTTTATTCTTATATGCTACCTCCACCCCATACTGTAAATGGGCTGGCAGCTGTAATCGCCAGTCACACGGATGTTCTCAAGGTCAATGGAAACACAGATATTCTTCCTTGAACTGTCGCACACAACGTTGGTACCATTTGTGTCAGTCTGTTTTCCTGCACCCCTAGGCAGATGCTGCCCGACGACTTTTGTCACCACTGGCAGCTGCAGAAAGTGCAACCCAAACCTCAAAAGATGACCTGGATTTTCGGTGCCATCACTGAGCCAAGTTATTGCTGCAGTTTTCACTTGGTGCGTTCAGTGAGCAATGCTCCTCGCATTTTTCTTTTTTTGTTTCATTTTCACAGAACACAAATAATATGTGGACTAGACTTCTGTGCCAAGTTGATCGAGCTGTAGAGTTGACAAAAAGTTAGTTTCGGCTTTCCTTATGATAAATTATCGTCTAGGTTCTCCTATTGGTCATTCACAAAACGGTGTTTAAACATGTCTGATTGCAGTCACTTACAAGAAGAAATGAGTCGCATTTCATGAACAGAGTTTTAAATCTAAACGTTAGCATAAACTAAATGTTACATTCAGGTTAGAAATATTGAAAACAAATTGGTTGCTAAATTTGGTATGCGTGGTCTGTTCCAATTGTCTTTGCGCCTGCTCCATATTACCTGTCAAACATGACGCGCGTTCAACGTATGCGAAAGCGCCGCGTTAGCAGCCATGCACAGCCATCGTGGAGTTTGAGGAAGAGATACGTACTCTGCAGACCCCTCCTCCCGCCACATAACACGCGATTGCCTCCTGTGGCTGCAAACACGTGCTTGATCACCGATGGGCGCTTGTTAAGGCAGCGCGCATAAAACCAAAATCATTCTTGGCTCCTCCTCGCATGCTTTTCGTCGGATCTACAGCATACAGTTTATGTGGCGGTGCCCTAGCTGCAACGTTCCATTCCTAGAAAAACTCTTGCAAATCGTCTTTTTTAGGCGCATCAGAGGCGATCTTGTTTCTATTCGAATTGTCTTCAAATCTCCCGAAACGACTACCCGCGAGTCCCAGTTTGTATTTGGACAACAGGATAAGAGGTCCCAGGGACTGAAATCTGCCAAATAAGCTGGCGTGTTAGCACTATAATGGAATAGCGTTCAAAAACTGAAGCACAATTCATGCAGAATGCAGGGGTGCATTATTGTGGGGCAGAATCCAGGACCCCTATTTCGACCGACTACGTTGAAGGAGGCGCTGCCTTTCTTTGAGTTGCTTTACGCCTCTACGTACAAGGTGCATTCACAGTTCAACCTTCACTTAGAATTTCGTGGTGAAAAATCTATTCCAGTAAATAAGGATGACAGGATCAACAAGAGAAATGTGTTTGACCAGTCTTTCTTCTTTTATACCTGGCTCCGTGTTTCAGCCAGCAATATCACATATGGGCGAGTAAGTCCAAGCTGCGTTAGCAGTGACAGCACTTCGGAAGAATTCATTGTTGGTGGAAGTTTTCCAAGCAATGCAGCTTCCTTTTACACCGTAAGCTGTTATATACTCATTCAAAAGCCGTTTCGAATTGCGATGGTGACCGCACCGCCTCCGGTGTCCGAGGTCCGTGGCAGCTATCACCAAGAATGAGAAAAGAAACAGGCTGTTACCACCGGGAACGATCCTGGGCTCGCTGCAGGGAAATCAACTGCCCTACCAGTGATCCACGACGGCGCTGGCTAGCACGCACCAGAAGCAAGGCCTATACACGTGTCCTAGCGCACGAGGAGACACGCAATGTGACATGCGCGCCGCGAAGCGTCGACACGTGCACATTTTGCGTTGTGATTGCACATTATTCCACAACGCCATGTAGGAGATGTACACGTAGCGGCACAGGGTAGGTAAAGGGACTCTAAAGGCAAATATTAAGTCAAGCTAAAGTGACAAATTAGTGCTCGAAGACCTCTAAGGCGTCAATATCACTGTGAACAAAGCCTGAATAATCGAGAAGTTGAGGTAAATGCAGGACATTTACCTTAACTAGTATGTATGTATGTCAACTAGTATGTATGTAACAAGTATATGAATGTCCCGGGGTAGTCTCTGCAGGACATGCAGAGACTACCCCGGGACATTCACATACTTGCTAGATGACGAAAGCACTCCTAAGTTCCGTTACTAGTACTCAACCACTAGTTGCAAAAAAAACATCCTTGTATTCTATTATGAGACGAAATAAAATGCTACTTGTCGAGATCTATTTAATATTTACAATAAGATGGCTCATTGAAATTACCCTTGACAATGATGCGGGCAGTCGAAAGCTTTAACTTTTGCTTGACTCAGCGCCGCCTCCACGTTCGCGTTTTAGTAGTTTCATTATCGCGAAGTGCTGCGATGTGTTTCTGGCTCACCAAACTCGCCCCTACTGCAATTAGTATATTTCGCAGAAGTGTGGTGTTACTGGTCTCACTGCCATTGAGTTAATCCTTACGGTGAGGTGAACACATAGCGTTAGGTATCAGGCTCATTCTTTCTTCCTTGCACTTTTCATCACGAAAAATTGATTGCCTATTTGGTACCCTAACATTGTTAGTTGCAAAGAGGTCGCAAGCTGAATTAAAATCTTAACAGCTTGCTTTCCATTATGTGAAACCCTCTGTTTTACAGACTTCGCCGTGTTTCTTGTTCCAATTTTGGCTCTTATCACGAATTGTAAAAGACGCGGATGTGTTCTTTTTTGTTCACGGCTTTTTACATTTAGTCGTTGTTTTTTCAAATTGAGGCAGCCGAAAAACACTGCTCTACGAGGTGATGTTGCCCTTCGCATAATCTGTCGTAACCGTTGGCATAAAGACTCTCCGCACATGATGAAAAATCAAAGCCCCTTTCTTTTAAAGCAAGATCATCGAACGCGAAGCTTTCCCCAATGCAAACTGAATCAAAGTCCAAATCCAACAACCACACAACGAACGCTGCATGCCGTTGCAGATACCCGGGAGCGGCCTTACGGCCTTGATCGCGATCGCGCTTACGTTCGCGTACGGCAGCCTCTTCTTCTGCCGGGCGCTATGCCCGCGGCCTACCCATGGTGACAGCCGAGAGGGAATTGCGTGACGCGCCTAATTAAGTGCAGATATATAGAGTTAATCTGGGTAGCATGACGTTCAACCACCTTTCTTTCAGAAAGGAGCTTTGATTTCTCTTTTCCAGATTCTAAGACGATCCCGTCTTCACGCCCACTTGCTGTTTCCGTTAAGCAGCGAAGCTGAGATAATCACCACAGGGGCGGTGTCATGCCTCGTAGACGTAACTTGTGCTTCCAGAGAACATTGTGCGCATGCGCCACTCTTGCTAAGCTTGTCTCTTCGTGCGGTTCACAGACGCTTACCGGCCGACCAGACGACGCTGGCGTGGAACTGCAAATGTAAACTGTAGTGTTCTACGCAGATATGGACCCTGGGTTTCCTGCAGTGCCTTTTCGGCGCTAACGGACGAATCAGTGAGACAGAAAGCTTTGCTTTAAAAATGTTTATGGTGTAATGACATCGTCTTTGTTTATTTTGCTCAGACGACTCTTGAAAGGGAAAAAAATTGGCATCAACCCGAACTGTAGCACGAAGCTACAACGGAAACACAGAACAAACGAAGCTAGAACGCAAATACGCGTTTCTCAGAAAATTGTCTCACAGTTGAAGAAAAATTCCGTAGAGTCCAAAAAATTTAAAATTAAATTATGGGGTTTTACGTGCCAAAACCACTTTCTGATTATGAGGCACGCCGTAGTGGGGGACTCCGGAAATTTCGACCACCTGGGGTTCTTTAACGTGCACCTAAATCTAAGTACACGGGTGTTTTCGCATTTCGCCCCCATCGAAATGCGGCCGCCGTGACCGGGATTCGATCCCGCGACCTCGTGCTCAGCAGCCCAACACCATAGCCACTGAGCAACCACGGCGGGTCCGTAGAGTCCAGGACTCCAACCCGAGACCAACGCCTTTCCAAGGTGGCCGCGCTGCCATTTGAGCTAACCACTATTCTGAGAGCTCGAAGAGCGAAAGTGAATACGTCAACTGGAGGCAATGGGACACGAATAAGGCAAATCGGTTCTGCAGAAACCTGCAACCTGCAGAAAAGTGCATGAAAGCGAAAATTGGCATCCACCCCAATTTTAGCGCGAAGCTACAAAGGAAGCCCATACGTGTTTCTCAGAAAGAAATCCTCGCAGTTTAAGAGAAAAATCGACCTGGTTTGCGAGTCAAACCCGGGACCAACGTTTTTCTAGGGCAGTCACACTACCATCTGCGCTAACCAGGAACCAAGCCGATCGCGGAGCCAGAGCGAACTGGTCGACAAATCGATTGGGCAACTGGTCAATCAAGCGCCACGTGCTACCTGAAGGCATCAATGTTTCTGGATTAGAAACTCTTGTTATGTAATGAACGATAAAGAAGGGGTTAACCGAGGGGCTCGATTTTTATTAATCATATCATAAGACAACAGGGGAGGTATTCTGTAAGAGTCCACCTAGTGGACGGCCCATTTCGGCCGTTCCTGATTGGCTAGGGCCGCTCGTATACTCCTCGCTCGTACAAATGCATCCAATCAGGAGCGGCCGAAATGGACAGTCCACTAGGTGGACTCTTACAGAATACCCTCCCAGGTAGCACGTGCCTTCAGGTAGCACGTGGGGGTTTATTGGCCAGTGGCCTTGACCTAAAAAGATCACGTACTCCTGACGACTGCGGCAGAAAGAATGTTCTACATCCGCCGCCAAGGTTTATGAGTGGTGGCACTGGCTAACACTCCAAGGGATAGATCTAGTAGTAAAACATAAATATCTGACAAAGTGGATGGGAAGACGGCGCCGGCGGTAGCTCCAATGGCTCCAATCGTACGCGTTATGCGAAGACGTGGGATCGTTCCCAATATGCGGCAACTTCTCTTTTTGTGCACTTTCAATTCCATTAATTTATAATTTCTTCATTTGAATTAGTAGGTATAAGTAATCCTCCCTGTGTTGTCCTTGGAATCTTTGTTGGCTTCTTACGATGTGGAAAGGAAGCAGTGGTTTCGTTCCACTGTTCTTTTTCTGACGCAACTCAACTCGACCTTTCTTTTTTCTAAATGCGTAAGGATCTATATGCTTGCCCAACGAGAAAAACCATCCGTCCGTCCGCTCATCCGTCTGTCCTGTAAGACGATCGCTTTCAAAATAGTGCCCCCAGCAGAGAGCGAATTTACCTTCATGCTGCTTCTCGCCTAACGCCAACAAAGCGGCGAGAATACAGCGCTCCCACTGCTATCAGCGCAAAAGCCACAGTCTGCCCTTTTCGCAGATCGTTTTCAGGATACGGGCCGGCGTGTCTCTCTCCAACGCTATGTTAGCGGCGACAACACAGCGCGCGAAATATTTCAGCACACAGCACTCTGTGTCGGCATCGCACATCGCTTTCAATATACGATGCGCGTGGTCATGGATAGTGCAGCCACCGGCGGAATACGTTTGGTAGCGGTTCATAATACTTCGATGTAGCTGGATAAGGGGCTAAAGAACGATAACGCCTTATAATGCTCGGAGCGACAACAGCTCACATGGCACCGTCACCTGCAGCCACTTGCGTCATCAATGCATCTTGCGACGCCGTCTGCATTGGTTCGTGTCACCGTAGCGCTGTCGTTTGCACTGGCCGGATGAAGTTTCGTATCATTGATAATGTCACCGGGCTGCGGGAAGGTGAGCAGGAAGCGCAATGCATACGAATACTCAGACAACTCCTACAGGAGTTTCTGCGTTAATTATTTCGTTGTCGTGTCTGTTTTCCTTACCTCGCCGCGCAGATGTAAAGCCTCCTTGAGCGATGAATCTCCTCGACGATATCAACACTTCGACTATATACATTCGCGATAGTACGCGCTATCTGTGTGACACTGTGCCTCGAGGAGTGTTCGTATCTGCTTTAAATATTAATTTTCTTTCGCAGAGGTGGATGCGCGTAGATGTTGCTATTCCGTCAGGGGCCGGTCACTGGAGACACTATAAATCATTCACTATCAGAACTAAAAGCTTTAGGTCAACGCTCCGAAAGAACATCCGCGTTGAAGGCCTTACTCGCGTTATTAAGGTTCCTGCAGTCTATGGCACTTCACAACAGAGTCTACGAATGCCGCCCCCTACCACTCTGTAGTGTACGCGCTTTGTTCGTGCTTGTCTCTCTTTCTTTCTATGTCCCCTTTCCACTTTTTTTCTATTTTTATACCCCTTAACCCTTCCCCCTGCGCAGGGTAGCCAACCAGAACTACCTCTGGTTAACCCCCCTGCCTTTCTCTGCGTTATCGTATCTCTCTCTCTCCACCATTTTATTTCTCGCTTCATGAAACGTTTCAGCTCCTTAAAGGGGGACGTAATGCCGCGAAACCTATTGCTAGGTAAAATCACTCCGGGGATCAACTGAGACCAATCCTTGTGTATGAGCACGAGTGACTCAAGGTAAAATTTTCGTGAGTCTTAGTTCCAGCGAGTACACATGAGTCACATTTTGGCCAAGTCTGAATGTGATCTAGCTCCGCTGAGTTGAATTCCATTAGTCCGATGGACCCCCAAATAAACTATAATATATGAGCGAGTCAAAGTGACTGTCGTTTATTTTTCGACGTAAGTTGAAGACCATTTGGCCTTTTGGCTCAGGCCCTGCCTAAGACGAAATTTCCCAATGTAGCTCGCCAGTTATAGATACTTCCTAAACAGAAAGCTTTAAATGTACTATTTAGCACTTAGAGCCCACAAGGCGGGCTAACGGAAATGGTGGAGCAAGAATCATACATGTGCACGACATTAGCCTTCCCAATTAGCATACACTACTGTGAAGTAACCTCTTGCGGTATTGAAACTGAGCCCTGCAGTGTGTTCTCGTTGATTCACATATGTCTGGTAAGTTACAGAAAAAAGTTTCAGGCCTATGCAGTGGAACGTGTTTCTTTCTATATTTTTTGGTAGCTCCACCCATGTGCGTTTAAAATTATTCGAATATCCTTTTTATATCAATTGATAACGCTTTATGACAGGCATATACTGCCGCACATCCGAGATCGTACAACGACAGTCCTCTGTAGCCGGAAGCAGCGAAGGAATCCAATCCGGTCTTCTGAAAAATAGCTTGTAGCTAGATGGCATTTTGGAAAGGATGATAAATTTGCCTTTGAAGAAGCTCCTATGCCTTGTGAATTTCCGCAGAAGTCATTTCGTAATACATTAGTTATGAGTGCGATTATAACAAATAGCTCCTTAAAAATTCTTACAACTTCCTCGCACCCAAGAACAGCTATTTCGCTTTCTTCTGGTTTGGTGCCGATAAAGTACGTTCAAATAAAAGTCGCCGGTACGAAGACAGTAGCTCAGAAATGCAGCTCCTTTTACATGCGCCATCACAGAAGGACTTATCTGTCTGTAGATGGTCACGCGTTTCATGTAACTGGCGCAGACTCTACTGAAAATTTTCCACTACCTGCTGTTCTTCCGCCTTGTTTCTGGTTCTTTAGGTACGTTGCTTATCTGCTTCGGTCCTTCTTTCCTATCCTTCCAGTATCTTTATATAATGTTGTGTGCGCAATCAAAATTGATTGTATATTTGTGCTTTGTTCGCTTCCTTGTGTTCGTCCTGTCTGATGGGCCGTTGCTCTTGCGATACGTTTCAGTAACGTGGCCTCCGTATGAAGTACAGATGACACGTGATCATCCGCACAGTACTGTGTGGGCGTGTGCTCATAGTGCTGCTACTTGCAGGTATGCCGATGACAAGTGTAGAAGAAAGATGCCTGTACGTCCACTCCTGGTCCTGCAAGCGAAACAGGTCAGGCAACAGATCTGTAATTAGGTAAGCTTAGCAGTGGTTCTCAATGGCTGGTACTATTTTGTGATCTTATGGGAAATGCATTCAGCTTGTGTGTCCCAGGACGTATACTGCCTGTTCCCCGGCTTGCTGATGGATTTTGTGGGTTACTTGTCAAAATGTGCAGATGACGGTACTGCTTTAGTTCTTAACAAAGCGCTTGCCTGTACACATACTTACAGCAGTTTTGATTGATTTTTGATGTTTTTTTCTTTGACAATCTCAGCCTCTCTGGCCGAATCAGTCACGTAGCCACCCTTTACCCATGGCACCTCGTCTTGCGTACCCACGTAGGAGTAGCCTGGGAAGGTTAAACAGCAACGTTTTGTACTTCAACTGTTGCGTGTTCTATTGTTTCCGAGAAGGCGAAATATTTTGTAGCTTTGTTTGCAGCGCTCATGATGGAAAAAACTCTCGTGCAATCATGTACACAAGTAAAAGAAAGTATATCATAGAGCAATACATACTACTTCATTTTCTTCATGAAGATTTTCTATCATGAACTCTAACAAGCAGCAGCTGAAAGTTATAGCTACCGTTATGTGTATAGCCAAGGAAAAAAATAAGACTAAATTTTAATGTGTCATAATTGGAGCTGCAGTACGTGGTTTGATAGTTTCTCCAAGCCGGTCACGGTCGGGGTAATGGCAGCGCCCTTAACAAAAGTCACTAAAGAGATGTGATATACTTAAAACGCAAATTAAATATTCCTGCGCTCGCCGAATCCAGTCTTTATGCAGGTGTTCAAAAAAGTTTTATTGATTCTGTCGGGATATGCAGGATGCGAATATATCCGTAGAATAATAGCACCCACAGCGATAAAACCTAAGGAAAGCAAGAAAAAGAAAGGTACATATATTAGAGGCACTAGTAAATCGATTAGTACAGACACGGCTTGGTCTTACTTTGTATAAAGCGACAAATTATTATTTTGGATGCAGAATATTCACAAATACAAACCATAGATTGCAATATAATAGACAGTACTCTCTTGCGTTGCAAAAAAGAAAAGTCACAGGTCCGCGCGACCCATGCAGTACAGTCGCAGTGTAATCTGGAAGAGCGGCTGCATAGGAACTCCATTTTGTGCACCACGTACTACAGGGTTTTCGTGGCGAAGTCTCTTAGTCTCAACGGCCCACCTAGCGTCGACGGCGAGCTGCGGCTTGTGCTGGGGCTTGTCTTGCGTTTTCGCACAGCGGTCTGCTGAGCCCGATATTGCCTGGTCGAAGCCTCGCGTGAGGCTCTACGATTCGCTTCTTCAGCAGCGGCTCGTAGCTTGCGAGGAGGTGCCATAACGTTTACCGAGGAGCAAGTGCAGGCATCCGACTACGTGGCGCACATGTCATATCCCTTCACTCGTGCCACTGTAGGTTACGTCTGATTATGATGATGATAATGCTAGTTTATTGCCATTCTCTTCGAAAAGGGATGGTGTCAAATAGTCACCAAGCATGCTCGTGTTAACGAGGTCACGCTACATACAGTGCGGAAATGTTATATGCAAATGCTACATGCCGGAACACCTGGTGGAACAGAATGAAACTGTACTGCAACGTTTGCACGTATCAAAGCCACGCGGCGGGCATGTCAAATGGCACAATACGGTGATAATGAAGATGATGGTGATTTAATAGCGTTCCCTTTGAAAAGGGACGATGGAAAACAATCACCTAGCCTGCTTGAATTATACCAGGTAGGCCATATACGTTTTTCATCAGAGCAACATTTATGCATCTCCACAATCTCTTTTTCTTCCCCAAGACTTCTCTATCTACATTTTACCGCTACCTACGCAAGTGCTACCTGGTGCAATAATATGCAGCTGCAATGCAAAGGGCTCACGATAGACGCTATGCGGCGGGTATCTTACATCGCAAGGCGAGCGGCATGATATGATGCGAATTATGATGATGATGGTTTATTGTTATCCACTTTGAAGTATGGCGGTGATATAGTCCCCCAGCCAGTTTGGTTTATTCAGCTACACAATATATTTTTCAGCATTCTTGTATACATTTCCTTAAATTTTTTTTCATCCTCAAACGTAATTAAGCTGCCTTGTGCCGCTTTCTGGGCATCTGCTACACGGCGTTCTACCAGGTATAATAGTATGCAACTGCAATTCAAATGTGCACGTATCGATGCTACGCGGCGCAGTGGTCTCATGATGTTTCTCCTCGCACGCTGGGGTGCGTTTATAGGGTCATTTTTCTCTGCCTGCTAGCAAGCGCTGGCGTAGCTTAGTGTCAACCACTAGGTACCTTATTCTCTATGCCACCAAAGAGAAATCTTTCCTTGTAATATTACTATGGTATTGGCTTTGCATAGTATTTGGACGTCACGCATGGCTGTTCGCCATGCAGATTTTGATGCTCGTCCTGCCATAGAGTACATTCGCGAGTTTCATTTGATTTCTGGAAAGGAAAAAAAAAAAAAGCGCAAAAGTGGGTACCCGGTTGGGTGCTCCTTATGGATTCTTCGTTACATATGAAACAATTGTAACACGTGTGTTTGACACTACATGTTTGATTATTATACGACTGCCATAAATAAAAAAAAAAGTTGTCAAGGTTCAGTGGTCGAGTAGCTGACTTCCACGCAGCGGGCCCGGGTGCAATCCCTCTGGGAAGTGGGCTTTCTTTTTTCTCATTTCCGGCGCTACCTGCTACGGGCACCGGACATCAATGTCGGCGACGGCTCAAACAAAACGAAGAGCTTTTCTGCACTCTCTAAAATTCATCCGGTTTCTTTTCGTCTGTGTACTGGGCCCAAGTAATCGGAGTATGATCAAGTGTTGCTAGTACCACCAACTTATGTTAGGATATAGATTAAGATGTAATTAGTTGTGCTCTTGGAAGGAAATGCAGTCTGCGGTATGCACTGCTGGATGAAAGATTTATATGTCGATTTCTATTACGGTAATGCCAATCAACACACATAAAACCCCAATCTCGGTCACTTTAGAGAGGAATAGACTCTTTCCATAAAAACGGAATATGCGAGGTTTCTTTCTTGTAAGGTAATGGACATTTTCAGGGCTTGGCACAATGAACAAGCTTCACGTAGTACTTCGTTTGGTGCTACCTTGTCGGCAGAAATTGGGAAAGTGGAATACAGCCCACATTCGTCCGCAGACACCTTCACGATAACGGGAATATGGCGTAAAATGTTATTAAACTACAAGGCGCTAAAATATTGGTATATACATTTAAATGAAAAAACGTATAGGGAAAGCCACAACCCAAGCACCGAGCCCGATGGGACACCAAAATGAACAGCAGCTTGGTTGGAGGGGTAATTTCTGAAAACATATGGTTGCTTTTCGCTAAAGTTAGCTTTTAACCATGTTGTAAGTCGTATGTTTTTAGTCAATTTGTTGGATAAAAAGTGTCTGGCAATCCTAGTTCATTTAATAAGTGCCATGAAGGTTGCATCAATTTCATTTCCATATTTTACCGAGTTCACATATGAGGCAAACATCTAAAACCTTTGTAGAAGTAGAAAATTCTCAGCAAAATCCGAGCTGGTATTGAAATATGTTTCCAGTTATTTTTATTAACTCTGAATTGCGGTAATGAATACTGCACTGATATTATTTACCGAAAGATATTTATTATTTATAAATAGACTGCTGAAGAACAGCTCTATATGGTATTCTACAGACAAAAATGTTAACAAATGCATTGTAGTTCTGATCATTGAGCTAAATGTTGCATACTTTCAATTGAAGTATGCTAAAAAATATGTTGTTTCCATTATTGTAAAACTGTTACGCATAATATTTTTAGCCGTATATGCAAAATAAACATTCCTAAATGCATGGCTAACAACATTTTTTTAATGCAAAACGTGGAAAATGTTTCGATCAGTTCCCCAAATTAGGGGCATTGGGAAGGTTCATGTTGAATTTAGGAGTGACTCAAATAAAAAGAGGATTTACTAAAACCGGACGTTCCTGGGACAACCCGGCTCCTTCTTCCGGCGTTAACGACGTATGCCAGTAGAGGGCCGCTTTTAAGTGTGTTCCAGAAAAACGGGACGGGAGCTGACATAGCCTGCCTGGGGAGAGCAACCTTTCCTTCCATTCTTTGGGGAGCAAAGGTCTGAGGGAAAGGATTGAAGAAAAAGGAAGATGCGTGGGTCACGTTGCGGTGGTGTCAGTGCTTGAAATAGGCGCCTACTGTTGTACCGTGGCGTTATTTTTTCTCCTTTTCTTATTGGCAAGTTATGCAGACCACAGGTATAGATTTTGTGGACATCAAGGTTTAGTTGGCAGGAGTGCCGCCACGTGGCTAGTGATTTTAAAGTTTTCAAAGTTCCCGCGTGGATGTAGTGATGACGTTATGGAAGCAACAATGAAAGAACTAAGTTTTCCTTGCGAGGCTGAACTTCACCATAAAACTTGTCCCGCCGGCGTTATCAGTTTTCTCGATAAAAAGTACCAGCTCGTCGGCTAGAAATGACTTATCATCCTAAGAGCGCTTAGACGCGACCAGGCAAACCCAATGATTGTTCATTACGGATTTTTCGGAGGCAGCGCAAAAAGCAGCCCCGTTTTATTTTTCCTATTTTTTAATGCTACGGAGCCAACGGGCTTGGATAATCGTCAGTGAGCACTCCGCGGCAACTTTTCGTCTGTGGGAACGCGTCCGAACGTCTCACCGCATCTACGAAAGACGCCGTCATGGACGGCTTTTGATTTCGACCTATCGGTTTCTTTAATGTGTTCCAATTATTTCCCGAATAATTTTTCTAGCCGCACACGTGTACTGCCGCAGCAGTTGCAAACGAAGGAAATATGTACCTATGTATTAGGATGGACAAATGAACAAGTTGGCTTTGCACCTTGAAGAGAAAGGCACAGCACGAGAATTGTACAACTGTCTGTCTCGTCGTCTGTTAGGACGCTTCGGCCGGCTATAGTCACAATATTACCACCAATTTGCTGGCCAGCAGGCCAGGTACACCTTTTGGCGTGACATATGCCGTATTTGCAGTTAGTTGTCAAAGCACTGTCTTGTCACAGTTATCCACGTGCGTGAAAGAAGACCGCTATATAGGATTATTGTGCAGCAATACACGTGGTATTTGTCTGTTCTCCATATTGTCTACCATGTTGCCGTTCCACCTTTATAACATAGCCGCAATGCAGACTAAGAAGTATCGAACACCGAAAAGGCTGTCCACGTACTCAGAGGCCTCACACTTACACGTACAACACGTACAACTCCTCACACTTTCTTGCATTGAAGGGTTGCGCGACTGCCGAGGACATCATTAAGGAATCTTGGCAATTCGAGGAAGGTGACATTTGGCATATGAGATCATTTGTTCGCATTCTCATTGCGCGAGAATCAGTACTAGCGGTCGAAGAAAGCCACTGTGATGTGCATTATGTTTAACGTGATGGAGCCCGTGTTCCAAATGCAGACCCGACTCACTCTGTAACGACTGACCACCTGCCATTTCGCTTATATGTGCAGTCGCGCGACAGTTCGCGGGCGCTGTCGTAGGCCACACGACCTACTAGACCTCTCTTCATCACTTGCCGACGATTCTCGCGTTATTTCGTACCATCAGCTATCGGCTGAACTAGTCCTTCAGCCAATTTATTTCTCAAGATTGTCTGAAAATTTGGCCACCTTGTAAACGTTATGGTTTTTTATCTTTATGTTTTATATTTTATATTTCGGTGAGTGCTCTCCTGAAATTTCCAGTGGTTTCACTTTTGCCAAGCTGATCTTATTATGATTCGTAAGCATTCTTTCGCGAGTACTCAAGCAAAATATGTCACTCAATATGTGTAATTTGAAAAGTTAATACATGTAAAGTTTATAATAGTGTGAATATAGATAATTGGTAGCCTTATAAGCCATCAGAAACAATTTAAACAAGAATAATTGATCAGACAAAATACCAATATGATCAGATTTACGCATATCCTTACGCATACACGGCGCTCAATAGAAAATGCATAGGAAAGCGTATAGTATTGGTTGGGTCAACTAAATTTTCTGGCTGGACCAACCTTAAATTTGGGAGTGGGGCAACTAAAATTTTGAGGTGGCCAGATTATACTTGGAGGTGCGCCAATTTGCAATTTGGGGTTAGGCCAACTAAAATTTGGCTTTGGGTTAACTTAAAATTTGGGGTCGGTGAAATTGAAATTCCGGGTGGGCCGTCTTCAGGTTGGGGGGTGAGCCAACTTGAAATCTAGGGGTGGTTTAACTGTTTTTGGAGTTTGAGTAACTTGAAATTTAGGATTGGGTTAACCGAACTTTGTGGGTAGGCCAACTTGAATTCAAGGGGCGGGCTAACTGATGTTTGAAGGTGATCGGATTCAATAAGTTTGGGAGTGCGCCAACCTAAGCTTTGCTGGGGGCCAACCTAACATATGGGGATGGGTAGAATTGAAATTTGTGTGCGTATTTAACGAATTTACATGACCCGAAATTTTCATAATTGTCCTTAGGTTGCTAAACAAAATAAGTAGTGTGCAGGCTGTCCTCGAGATTATCTAGCTGAGCAAAGAAAATACGATTGAAAGTGTTCCTGTAGGAGCTATGCGAACAAAAATATTCTAAATAAACGCTCTTCGAAAGTGCAACTGACGCAGAAAAAGAACGTCTGCAAAGTCGCCGAAAGAACAGCGCATCAAAATTGGACACAGTGAAGGAACCAAAAACATATTGTGCTGACAAACACACTGCGCTATTCTTTCTGTGATAATGAACCAACTAACCCTGGAGTCAATCCGTGCAAACCTCTAAAGTCCCCCTGACCGCACCCAGCCTTTTGTGATGTCATCATCAGTAGTACGGCTCCGAGAAGATGTTCCTGTTCGCCAGTCTGCTTTCGATTTTTTTTTTCATGCTGAGTTTTAGAAGTCAAGCATTTCAAAGTTTTAATCTCAATATAGCAGCGAACGTGTACCACCGAAAGCTTGCTTGGTCGCAGAAGTGATGTATTACGCAGTGATGGCAGTGATGGTGAATATTTAGTGCGTTGCAGGCATCAAAACAATGCGTTGCCACCGAGAGAAGAACGATAACGAAAGTGAACTGTTCGGTAGCGGCTCATGTAGCCGCGCCGATGGTGACGGGGTCATCGTGACAAAATTTAGGGCGGTGATCTTGATGGCTCAGGGGTTTTCTTTTTTCGTTGATTTCGCTTTCTGAAAGTAATAATGCTATAAATGCCGTGTCAGTCGTTCTTCTCTCTAGATTTAAATGTGGGCTTAAATAAACTCTATATCCTATTCATTCCCGAGAGTCGGTGTAAATGGGAAAATGCTCGCTCACACACACACACACACACGAACACGCACGCACGTACGAGCACACACAGATACGATACATTTTCGCCCGCGTTGACATTTACACGCGCCCACGCATGCACACATGCCAAAAAATTTACGCACATACACACACACACGCGGAACAGTACGCACACATAAACACGTGTATGCTAGCACACGCATGGGCACACTCGTGCGCACACATATTCAAATACGAAGACACGCGCACACGCGCACACGCAAATGCATGTACAAACGCACGCAGGCTCTAGCCATCCATGCACAAGCATATAAACTCCCCTCCTTCCCTGTTGCCTCACAATAACATGCGTGTGCAAACAGACTCAATCACACTCGGTCTACAATTATCGCTCAAACTCCACCTGTGATATATAGCTTTACTGTTTAAATCTGGCGCTTCTTCAAGTCAGTCTGCCCTCTGCTGAAAACGTCCAAGCCTATTGCTGCTGTCGTGTGACATAACCACCCTTCCCTGACCCAAACACTGCTTTAGTGCACCATAAATATTGCGGCTAAGTGTCATAAACGCATGTGTTGTTAAAAGAGACTACCCTGTCGGCGCAGTCAGTTGAAACTTGCTGATGCTCGGCTGATATTTTGAAACTAAATTGCCTAAAATTTCGCCCATTCAGTTACGCATGTGCATTACTGTGAAGTTCCACAGAATAGTTAAGGTGCAATGTCCAGAGTTCCTGAGTGTGTCCGTGCTACAAGGCACGATAGTTTTTCTCTTTTTTTACGTAACGCAAAGACATGAGCACGCTTGTTATTATTTTGTCCAAGGAATAAAATCTGATACTAAAGGCGATGACTTCACAAATGAGCAACCCATTGTCACGTTTTAGGAAGTATAAATAGAAAATATAATATTTGAAGAGCATTACTGAGAAAACCAAAACCGAAAACAAATCTCGAGTTTGTCTTTCGGCCATCTGGTGGGAAACTGTCGAACTCAGTCTCACATGCATCTTTACATGTCATGCAACATGACGCGGAACAATAGTTGCGAACAATTAAACCACTAAA